>NW_027271014.1:1200000-1800000 GCF_040938485.1 Diadema antillarum | reverse complement strand
TTATGTTGGTCTCCCCTACTACAGAGGGAAGCACAAAATAGTATGTTATGTCTACTTATATGTATCTCAAAAGTAGTGAACTTTGGCATGGTTTTGCGGCCAAATGACATCGTCTCAGAGGCCGTGTCTACGTGCCAGGCTGGGTGTTTTCGTTTTCGAACATTAATATCTTCATATTTTTTTCCCCGGAGATTAGGTTTTCGTATTGTATCTATTTATGTACCTTTCTTTTTTCTTCTTCTTTTTTATTTTGAGGGGGAAGGTTATAACTGCAAATTTCACGCAATGTGATGGCGCTATTCCGAAAAGACAAATGGAATGAATCCAGACGAGACAGGTTATAGTACTACACAAGTTTCGGGAAGAGTCCCGTCTCTATTTTACACCTTATGTGAAGACCTTTGGCTTCGTCTGCAGTCTTTCATGGTGAATTCATTGACTCTGACAATAACGAGAGGGGTAAACATTGATAGACCAACTATGTGTTCATGATTAACGTATAGAAAAGATGTCTTACAGTACGTTGGTCTCCCCTTTTAAAGGGGATGGCTAGTAACTGGTCAGTTGGAATCAGTTTGAATGCTGGAGAATGATTGTTCCAATTCTTGTGGGATTCATTTAAGAGTATAATATTATGATTATATCTATTGTTCAGTGAAAATTATTGGCTTCAGAAAGGTCTCATATCCAAGTGATGTGCAGTTTAATGGTTCCAGGCTAGCATGCCTGTACAGTGACGGGGCATTAAAGAACAAATTACTCTAATATGAGACCGTTCTGAAGCAAATGATTTTCGCACAACAATAGATACTCTTAAATGAATCCCATAAGAATTGGAACAATCATCCTCCATCACTCCCATTGATTCCCACTGATCAGTAACTAGCCATCCCCTTTAAGGAGAGAAGCAAAAAACAAAAAACAAAAAGCACACACAATATTCTTGTATGTTTACCTACCTATGTATCTCATAAGTAGTGAACTTTGGCATGGTGTTGCCGCCAAAAGATATCGCCTCAGAGGCCGTGTCTACGTGTCAGGTTGGGTGTTTTCGTTTTCGAACATTAATGTCTTCATAATTTACATTTGGTAAAAGTGTATATTGGTCTCTCTCATTTCGATAAGAAGATAAACACAAAATAGTGTGTTTTATTTACATACGTATCTCATAAGTATTGAACTTTGGCATGGTGTTACCGCCAAAGTTAATGATTAAATCTGGCGCGAACATGAACAAACATTACCGGTTTGCACGAACGCTATACAACAAACAGAGATTGTAATTCACCTGTTCCATCACGTTCGGTCTCAGGCACTTTGTTTGTTCACAACAGAGTCTATTTTGATTTGTTTTAATGTATTCTGCTTCCTTGTGCGTGTGAGACGTGTTATCTGTTTTGAAAGATTGTTTGATACACTATTATTAGCCGCCTTTGCGAATGAGTCATCATTTGTCAGATTGACAACTGAGCAGGCTTACAACTTTGCCAAGAAAATAATGTCTTTACATTAAAGTGACCGTATAGTTTTGATTGAGACCTAACTCCAGGTTTCTGTCATTTTTCGGTGAGATGATGAGAAACCTCTTGTAATTTCAAAAGGAATTCAACCTTTATCTGATGAAAATCAATTTTGAAATAGCTGAGATATCCAAAAAGAGCTCTCTCAACAAAAGGTGGGATCAACTTTTTATTACCATTGCTTTGTATTACTTATTTTTGTTTTATGTTTCAGTCATTCCAAACCAATTTCCATCTAGCAAACTTTGAAGTTCTCTCAGAATGGCATGTTCTTTACTGTTACATAAGTCAAGTGGTCTTAGTAACTCACAAAAGATTAAAAGCCCAATCCTCAACTCCACCGTTACTGTACCATCCCTTTAATCCATATTCATTTTACATATCTTTTATAGTGTGTCTGAAGGCTTTTGAAGATTTCCATTATAACATTGCACACGATGAGCACGAGACTTGTCTCCGTTTTTAGTTAAAGTCGAAATGCTCCAATATGCTTACCTATCTTTATCACAATAATTTCAGTTTCAGATTAAAATTTCAATTCATATTCTATTTCAAAATAAAAAAGAAAATAAATATAACAAAATGTAAAAAAAAAACAACAACCAGCATCCAGAGAGGATAAACAATGAATTATTGCAAACAAAAAAATATAGTGGTCATTCTAAGGCATATGAGCGAACCTGTATAAAAGCAAGCGTACTAAACGTAAATTCCTGTACTGATGCATACACCAGTGTGTGTGTGTGGGTGTGTGTGTGTGTGTGTGTGTGTGTGTGTGTGTGTGTGTGTGTGTGTGTGTGTGTGTGTGTATGTGTGTGTGTGTGTGTGGTTATGTGTGATGTAACATCACAAGTTTGTACTTGAAGAGTAAAGAAAACACACATATGGTTATCCTGTTCCGTTTCACCCGTACCGAGGATTTTGCGTTTTCGTATTGTATCTATTAATGTTTTTATGTTCTTCTCGGGCAATTATCCCGGACCCTTCCCCAGGCCATAATCCTAATCCTAATCTTGAACCTAATCTTAACCCTAACCCAAAAGCTTTACCCTGAACTTAACCCTAATTCTAACATTTACTGTAACCTCACCACTAACCAATTTTTCAATAGCCGGGAGTAATTGCCCTCTGTCGGTAATTGCCCGGATAGGCTTCTTTTCTTCTTCCTCTTCTTCTTCTTCTTCTTCTTTTTCTTTATGGGGGGGGGGGGGAGTGATAACTGCGAATTTCACGCAATGTGATGGCGCTATTACGAAAAAGACAAAGGGATGTGAATACAGAAGAGTCAAGATAGGTTTTACTACTACAGAAGCGAGAGGGTGATTTTTTTTTTTCTATTTTACACCTGGTGTGAAGACCTTTGGCTTCGTCCACAATCTTTGAACGTGGATTGACACTTCGTTGTTGACTTTGTCAATAACGAAGGGGAAAGCACTGATAAATTCCAAGTACGATGTGTCTGCCCTAAATAGGAATTTGTCTCTATCAGAAGTGTCCTGGATACTACTACAACTATACTGCAAAGAAGAAGAAAAAAAATCAAAGGGGCATAACAGAAAGCGTTGGAAAGTTAATCAGAATCAAACATAAATGAAGAGCTTCTTTCCAAAGGGCGCTAAATCCATCATTTTTTTCAATGGATTTAGCGCCTTTTGGAAGGAATCTCTTCAAATACAGATGTATAAAATCAGTATATTATGGCCGAAGTGGTAGTTGTGATGACTTCCAAGAATCGACTACGTTTTGATTTGCGCGGATAATTTACTCATACACGCACCAGGGTTGGATATATTATATTCTCCAGATTCTAACCAGGATGCGAAGATTTGCGTATTCGCAACCATGACCTCAAAGTTTAGACACAGCGGCGCTCTCAATGATTTCTCTGTGATAATACTTACATTGACCAAGAGAAATCAAGGATTAGACTTGATTCTGAAAAGATAATAGTCTAAAGGGCGAGTTACGACACTGCTTTCTGAGGTCCTACATTGCGGAGATAAAAGCATATCAAGGAAACTGCTCTCAAGGAAATACCATTAACATATCTATAAATGATTCAAGGTCAAATATATTTTGTGATAGAAATATTAGATATAAAGAGAATTAGTTCTATTGTAGAAAGCATCTGCCACACATCTAAATATTAGATAACGTTAATGACGCATTTTCAATTTTCATCATCTTTAGCAACGGAGACAAACTATCTCAAACTCAACAGGTCATGCTGTCTCTTCTTCTCTCCTTCTCTCTCTCCCTCTCCCTCTCCCTATCTCTGTCTATCTCTCTATCTATTTCTCTAGCTATCCATCTATCTCTCTCTCTCTTTCTCGTTCACAGCAAAATGGTGGGAGCACAGTGGCGGATCCAGAGGGGGGTGCAACCGGCGGACGCCCCTCTTTATTTTTCGTTAAAAACAAAAGAAATAAAAAGAAAAAAATGAAATGAAACCCGGAAGTGGCACGAGAAATATTAGTTACCCCCCCCCCCCCCCCCCCCCCCCCCCCTCTTTACAGGATTCCTGGATCCGCCCCTGGGAGCATGTTATTTTCCAGACGCCTAACTTCTAAATGAAATGTAATTTGTTTTATTTTAGTCCCAAAGGCTAGCCACGATACCAATAATAATGATAAGAAGACCCATAATGATGTTAAAAGAGAAATCCAGCATATCAAAACTTGTAGTTTGGTACAGTAGTAAAGTAGGCCAAATTCAGATGTTTCATTTTCTTTTCTTCTTTTCAATTTCTTCGCCGAATCCTTTATGTACCAACATCTATTATCTAATACAAGTGACATAATTTGCTACTACTTTATCCGTCCGCTGTTTTTCGTGTTTGTCTATCGCTATGCTTCCGGAGTGAGGATCGATTGCAGTGACATGCCTCAACGGGTACTGAATGGCAGCAAGCTATAAGCCATGAATTATGTTTTATAATAATTATCATAAAAACCCCGTAATAAAAAGCGCGCCTACAGTGCCCTTCAAAATCAAATAATTTTTTTTTTCGACAATGCAATATTTTTACCCCCGCTTTTGCAACAAAATAAAGTTTGTAATATTTTATTATACAAGAAAAATAAGATAAATACCTTATATATGGTAAGAAGAACATCGATGTTAAATGAAAAAAAAAAAAACACATGATACTCCCATGAAAAACAGTTCATCAAGAAAAAAAAAATGAAAGGTTGAGCGTAGAATATAATAATATTACTTTGCATTTCAATAAGATGACGTCGGTTCAAACACACCTCGTCACGTATATTGAGAATTAAGCCGTCTGTAATTTAAGAAAAAAAGATTAAAATTTTGAAATCGGGTTAGATACATGCGACACGTAGAGTATGCCACAGTAATGATGGTATCAAGTTGTAGTGCGTTCTCGTAAAGCAAATGCGATTCAGTGAATGCATGCCTACATCACAATATGAAGACATGGAGTGCGGGCATCAACGATGACACGGCAATTTTACGTAGTCCGCCCTCTATAGATGACAGATAGCCCAGCACATAATTATGTTACATTATTTAAACTTCCGCGTTGAGTGCTAGAAAAACATTATTCTGTTAACACTTCACGAGACACAAAGCACGTCCTTACATAAACAAAGCCTATTCTCCCTTTGATGAAGAGTCGGTGTCATGCATACCTTGTCATCGGTAATCAATCATGAAAATAAATAACAACAACAGCAAGAACAACAAAATATTTCTATTTCATACCTGCCAGCCATCGAAGGTTGCCTAGCGATTTGCTTAAATCAGGAATCATGTAGACAAAATCATATTACTCATCCGAATTACGAGCTGAAAATCATGGAAATTCATATCTATATGACAGCTTTGACATTTTAACTTTCCAGACAACAATGCTTGAAGTTTGCTCCATTCTCTTTTCATAATAATCCAGGGCATTAATATACATAACTCTCATCATGCTTTGGTAGCGAACGACAGTAATCTCGTCCCCACAAAAGAGTAAAACAATGTGTTTTTATACGGGATCCGTGATATGTAAGGGACTGCTATCACCATGGGCAGTATGATGTGACAATTCTTACCAGAAAACATTAATTCCGTACTAAACCTAACGGGTACTGACAGGCACCCAACTAGAGAACATAAAGATCATGAGAATGGGATGCTGACCTACAAAATATTCCGAGTGGCTAGTCACATTATTAACCTCGATAGTATGTGTTGGCGAAAACCTATTTTCGTCAAACTGAAGAATGAAAACTGTTTTAACGTATCAAACATAATACATGAAGAGATTTTGGACAAAGTGGCATTTTCAGTTATTTCTTCCTGCATTTACAGGTCAAATAAGCCGAGATAACATGTTTCTGCTGGTACTTCAGTTAAATTCAAACTTCAAAGTCCTGAGTCAAGATTGACCTCCGTCAACCAGAATTCTACGTATTACACGAAATAAGTATCAGTATAAACAAACAAGCAAACAAACATATCATTTGCACTAACGCATATACCTGTGCACACATACTCACGAGCCCCGGCGTTCTTAACGATCATTTACATACACGCAGGCACACACACACACAGGCACACAAACACACACTTACGCACACACATGCATCCTGACCATTCTCCAGTATTATCTGAAATCATCGAAAGGATTATTTGATCTCTGACAGTTGTAATAACGTCTAATTCGATTTTTTTATCAACATTTAATTATGAGTTGTTGTTTTTGTGTGTGTGTGTTTTATTTTGCATTTTCCTTACTGATATTTATCGATTTTCTTTTTCACTCAGAAAATTTTCTGTAAGAGCTATGATATTAATCACTTTTCAAGTCCTTCCAGCATATTTCCTCGAAGAAAAGAAAAGATCAAATTTTTTCCTTGTATAATGAGTTTAGATCAAATTACTTCCTTGTATGATCTGTTCACATATCTTTTTTTTTCTTTCTTTTTTTCCAATTAGATTGTCTGATTTTTTTTCAACGTGTTTCTACCTTATACACACAACTTACATACCCCCATGATAAAGATAATCTATTTCCTCTCCTTTATTTCCCTTTGTAACACCATTGTCTATCAGAAAATCAGAGAGTACACTTTTTTTTTGCTGGGGGGGGGGGGGCGTCTAACTGCGAATTTCATGCAACGTGATGGAGTTATTCCTAGAGAGACAAAGTGCAGTGAATCCAGAGTAGAGAGGTTGCACTACTACAATACTAGACGTCTACTACTAACTTCAGTATACTTACACCCGATATGCGGACCTTTGGCTACGTCCGTAATCTCTAATAGCGGATTGACATTTCTTTATTGATTATTGGTCTTTAGAGGTAGACATGGAACATGCCAAGTAAGACGTGGGAGCTCGATAGGAATGTGTGTGTTTCAGAAGTATGTGTATAGGCAACCGTCATACCTCTCATGGCAAAATGAGATATCATAACGTTGAAAACAAACAGGATCTGAAAAGAAAATCATTAACAAGAAAGAACAATTTAGATAGATTTCAGATAGGCGTACCCGATAGGGTTAAAACAGTTGATGTTAGGTAGACGTCAATAAAGATATAATCCAAAAATCAGTAGTGACATAGCTATCATTGAAATTCTCGTGATGACTTCAAAGAATCAGTTGTCTTTCGATTTGGTCGGAGAACAAGAACTATCATCATAACAGAGCCTTCATCACTGCCCGAAATTTGAGAAACAACAAAAGACAACTAAAAAAAAAAAAATCCATTCTATAGATAGCTTTCTTGCGTCTCCTCTCTTTCGACTTTCGACTTTGAATTTGGGTTTTATTGCAGAGTATGTCACAAAAACGAAAGCATAAAATTGCTGCGCGGTCTCGGAGAGCGATGCCATTCAATGTGAATGCATGCCTATATCTGAAGACACCGATTGTAGCCATCAACAATGATACAGCGATGTGACGTAGTCTGCCCTCTATTGGTGAAACATAGCTCAACATGTGTTACATTATTAAAACTTTAGAGTTGGAATGTATGCTGGGAGAAAAAAAAAATGTTCAGCTCATTTTATTGATACTTTACGACACACAAAGCTGTCCCTACATTAAAGGGTGTGTACAGTTCTGGTCGAGGCGAGGATTTAGCTTTTAACGTTTTGCGAGATATTCAGAAACCACTCTATGAGATGTCAAAGAGCATGCAATATTATTCTAAGGGTTAACAAAAGTTTATTTGATAAAAATCGGTTTTGAAATGGCTGAGATATCCAAAAACAAGGTGAAACAAAGAGATCCTAATAAAAGGCGTGGCCTGCCGTCTTTTATCATTATCACTTTTTTATATCTCAGCCATTTGAAAACTAATTTTCATGAAATAAATATGGAATCCTTCTTGAAGTTACATGCTCTTTCATATTTCATAAGAGGTTTCTCACTATCTCACTTCGGAATGTTCAAAACATGAATCCCCACCTCAACCAGCACTGTACAGTCCCTTTAATATAGCTGTAGCCCCTCCATTCGATAACGATCAGGCGTTTTTTCATACCTTTTCATCAATAATTTCTTAATCATGAAAAAAAAAATCACTTTATTTCATACCTGCTAGCCATCATGGTGGCCAGGCGATTTCCCTAAAACCCAAAATCATGTCGACAATATCCAGTCACTCGATCGCATTACGAAATGAAAATCTTTACCTGGCGTTGGTTATCATGGATGAGTATATCCATTGGACAGCTCTATCGTTAACGTTTCGACTTTTCAGACAACAATACCTTGTTATCAGCAGACTGCTAAAAACATGGAAAGTATGATGTGACCATTCTCACCATAAATCAATTATTCCGCTTACGTGACCTGATGGATCTTAGCAGGTTACGCATTAAAGAAGAAAGAGATCATGAGATGATTGATTTATTTCATTTCCAACAAACAAATAATTATAAATACAATAAAACACACGTTTACACAGAATGTCAGGAAATCAGTACCACTATGCGATGAAAAGAACAACATTGTAAAAGAGAAACAGGTAAATTATCAACATAGATACAAAATTTGTATCTCCTTTGTTTAATAGTTTATTTTCATTATTTAATATTTTAATTTTAATATTATCTCATTTATTTGATAACTGTTAGGTCATTGTGTGTAAAGGCAGAAACAAGATTGCTGGAAATGGAGGAAATGGAATGTTATGGACCTATATTCTCCGTGGATAGCGAATATGAGCCGCAATAGAGTTTGTTGACGAAAACATAATATTTTCCTCGAGTTAAAGAATGAAAACCGCTTTAACATGAAAAAAAAAATCAAATATAATGCAAAAAGAAAAATTAAACAAAGTAGCATATTTGTGGCTTTTTCACCTGCATTTAGTGCCAAATAGTCGAAGATAACATTATATAGTTATTTTCTGCTGGTAGTTTGGTACGTTCAAAAGTTCAAAATATTGAGTCCAGACTGACCTCCGTCAACAACATTGTAGGTTATTTCACAAAATACGTATTAAAAATAACGAGCAAACAAGCAAACCCGCATCTTTTTATTGACGTGTATATAACAGTGGGCACACATACTCACAAATCCCAGGGCTTTAAATTTTCACACACACACACACACACACACACACACACACACACACACACAAACATACACATATCCTAACCATACTCCCGTACTAACTGTAATCATTTAATAAATTCAATACATTTTCTTCATCAACAATTCATTATTAGTTTTCTCCTGTTTTCTTATGTTCATGTGGTTGTTGTTGCAATTTGAGAAGACAACAATAATCAGTTAGGAATACTTTTGATGGTAGTCTGAAGATATTCTGACGGTTTAACTCACATCACTAGACCTATTTTTTATTTGATATGATTTATTGGTTTCTGTATCGTCATTGTACATACAATCTACACATTCATGTACAAACATAAATATAAGCTGTTCGCAGAGTATTTTCTTCTTCATTGCCTTTGTACAATGTACAGCAAAAGTACAACAAAACATACAATGAATAATACAGAAGGGCTACATGAGCGTGGCTTGATTTGCGTGCAGCCAACGGAGTATAGCATAATATTATAATACACATCGGAAGGAGAATAGGCGGGAGGGATGACTTGCAAAGAGAAAGAAGAGTTGGAAGGAGATAGGGAAAGGAGACGTTTGTCTGCTTTCACTAAAGGTTTATACTAAGTAAAATCATCTGTATCACTGGTTAGCAAAGCATTAATTTTTTTTTTTTTCACCGAAGTACAGGTGAACAGTTGATACTGTACCAAGAAAAACCACAAAGACCAAAAACAGCACAGAAATAAACTTACCTAGTGGACTATTAGAAAACAGCAGGACCGAAACATACCGGTATAGCAGATTTTTCACCAAAACCTGTTGGACCAGTAAAGAAAAAAAAACAGCAACAATAGGACCCACAAAGAATAAGTGTACAGCCCATTACACACAAATCTGCATAATTATGTGTGCAAAATTATCCTTTTTCCAGTGTTCACCCAAAATGGTGATTACGGCATGCCTTGTTTCTTTGCATTAAAGTTGCAGGAATGAATGGCTCACAACGTATTCGATGCCAGCAATCTTTCAAAACATCATGTTACATTTCCATAATTTGCGAATTTCTGAAGACTATCATTAAGTTACCCGTTTTGTATACAAGATGGATTTTGAATATTTGTAAAAATAAAAAAATAAAAAAAAAAAAATTCGAACCGCAGACGACCCGGAGCCAACGCCCTTCTGAGAGTGCTACACGGCAAACAATCATATTGTATATGTCTATTTTAATTCGCTTGGACTGTTTTGCACTAATTTGTGTGAACCTGACCGTAACAATATATAGGTATATATATATATATATATATATATATATATATATATATGAGTATATGAATATAAGAACGACCCAAGTCCATGGAAGACCATTTCGAGTAAACTAAAAAAAAAACTTCATATCTTTTTTTATTTGTCCAATGATATTTCACTGTGATGGGAAGGGAACATTGTATATTCAAATTATAACATATATTATTATGACAATTTACATTTACATTAATTGTGGAGAGGCCATTTTGTGTGGTGGACTTGGGTCGTTCTTTCATTAATATACATGATATTCTGCTATAGAGATGAGAGAAGGATGAGAGAGGGCGCTATTACATGAATGTAAGAATGACCCAAGTCCTTCATTCTTACATTAATATAAGATTTAACTCATTAATTTCAGGCACTTCCGGGGGTAATTAGGATTTATCATTTATACATAAGCTACAATTTTCCATGTCAAACTGAATTTGGCCAAAAGTTGGACTTGGGTCGTTCTTATATTCAGGTCTTCATATATATATATATATATATATATATATATATATATATATAGATATATATATATATATATATATATATATATATATATATATAGATATATATATATATATATATATATATAAATTAATATTTCACCAGAAATGTTCACTATGTCTCTGAATTTTAAGCCTGAAAACGGAAAAATCTCGCTCGTGTTTAAAGGGCGTTGATTGTGCTAATTGACATAATTTTAACAGATTTAGTGACTCTCTTAGAAATTAGAAAATATCTACAGCATAACATTTGTTTTATTGTAAAAAAAATGATTTCCGCTTAATATTTCATTCATTTAATCTCATTTCATCTCATTTCTGTAAGTACACATCGCGCGCATGTTTGTATTGTAGGCCTGTGATCGAGCTATCATACGTGATGACTATCGCCGATCAGGATTGACGTAAGGTGTGGTTTTATGAGAGAGTGTTAAGTAACAATATCAGACATCTCAGAGTACTTCACTTTAAATGCAGACTCCTTGCGGTGAAGTTTACAAGTTTGACGATGTCCACCTGTCGCGGGGAAATGGACGTATCGAGAAATGATACTAATAATGAGGATTTGAGAAGCAACGTTCTGCGGCCGGGCGTTAAAGGCAAGGAATTCAATAAAAATTCTGGCGGTTGCTCAATTCTTGACAAGGCTGTCTCGAACTTTCCTGGCGCTGCACTGCTGCAACAGTTGACAGTCATTTCACCCACAGGTAGTTCCACTCAGACATCTGATGGTCAGTCTTTTCAGCCGTGTCTCGTATGCGGGGATCATTGCACGGGATTCCACTACAAAGCATTTTCCTGCGAAGCTTGCAAAGGTTTCTTCAAGAGAACCGTGCAAAAAAGTCTCACGTACACATGCAAGGGGTCTACATCTTGTGGCGAATCTTGTGTGGTCAATAAAGGGAACAGAAACAACTGCCAATCCTGCCGATTCCAGAAGTGCCTAGCAGTGGGCATGAAAACAGACGGTAAGGGCATCTGCATTTTTGTGCTTCTTTTTTTTTATGTACCTGGAAGAGAGAAAAAAAAAAAGTTGTTTTTTTTTTAATCTGAAATGATTACTTGATTTGGAACACTCTTCCTCTGAATTTCAAAGTCACAAATCTGTGTACTCTTTTAAGAAAGCTGTAGACCAATGCTGCCCTCTGGATATTAATGATTATATAGTCATTGTAAGTGTAATATAAGTATACATAAAATGTCATCGCCGAAATGTCAACGCAAATCATCTGTTACTTAATCATGTAACCGACAATGAGAAGTAAATGTTCAACTGTACCTCTTTGAGAAAATACTTTCTCGTACCTTGATGTGATCCAGTGTGCTGTGATCAGTGATTCAGGGGACCTAACTTTGTTTGATCCTTTAGTGAAAGGAGGCAGACTTCTCTCTTTCTTTTTCCTTTCTTCTGTCGTATTTTTACGCAAGTCATCCCTCCCTCCTATTTGTCCCATTATGTATTATGCGCGGGGGTCGCAAGTAACTCAAGCTACGCTTAAGTTTTAGCCCTCCTGTATTATTCAATACAATGCTTATGCTCTCCGCCGTATAAAGGAAGTAAAGGGAAATTGACAATCCATGTCCACACGTGCAAAATGAGTGAACCCAGCAATATCAATATATTACAAATACTTCTCTTTTAAGTGGTCTATTACCAATCTTATATCCTGATTGTTGAAAGTGAAGTGACCATATGCTTTCTTGACCACTAAGAAATGAACACACAACTAGTTGCAAGAGTACTCTTTGCGAGGATGAGTTATGATATCAAGCCTATCAAATCAACCATGAAAGAGATGATGATGGTGATGATGGTAATGATGATGATAACTATGACGATGGTGACGAAATAACACACCGAGGCTAGGAAAGAGAAAAGAAACCTTAAAAAGAAATATAGCATTTTCATTAGATAGTCATTGGCAGAGATAACTGCTTTGATTAGCGATCCTACCTTCTGCAAATTTGGCGATTTTCAGCATGCCTACATCGTGGATGGGAATGAGTTGCTTTGGCGGAGGTCTGCGCTCTCCGAGTGTTTCTCAAGCTTACTATTGAACGTGAAGACGAGAACTCTTAATTGATCTACACAGCATGGACTATTCTATGGGGTACTCAAACGGATTAGAGTAAGTCAATATGAATCTCTACAGGGAAGCCAAGTTGACAGTCGTTATCCAGAAAAAAAATCAGTCATCTTCTCATAACCGATCACATATTTTAAACCCGGTATACATTGCACATCGTGCAGGTACCACGGTCAATAGACGTGCAGGTTCGAAGAAGATGTATATTTTTTTTTTATGATCGTAGGTACTCCTAACTGACATGGGCCTATAGGCCAAGGTGGCACATTTTCCGGGGGGGGGGGGGGTAGGAGTCCCCCTCCCCATAGGCTGCCGAGTGTGTGCAGATTCACAGAATATATTCCCGTTCTAGCACTCAACAGTGTCTGGGAAGCTGGATACGCTTGTATGATACATAGAAGGGATGTTGATTGTCGACTTTTCTTTGACAATTTGGCAACATTTGTACTTGCAAGGAGTAGGCCTACCTGTTTGCTTAAATCAGTTCTCTCGAAACCGTCAAACGAATTGGATCCAAACTAACATAATGGGAACTGAGCACATTATTATCCAACTACTTGGGTAAGAAATCACAAACTGTAGTGCGGAATGAGTGTGTTTTCTCTATGTGCAGTTCATAATCATGTACCAGTTACAACGATATGATATTTATAATCTTTATACAGTTGTCAGGCCAGACAGAAGGCCCGGAGGCCTGAAGAAGGCCAAGGATCTTCCCGAGGAGACTTCGTTTCCCGAAAAACCCTCAGAAAGCTCCTCTTGGCGTCTGCCACGACGGGACGTGGATCAGCCAGAAGTCGACACGAGCTTGAAGGGCGCCCTTTACTATCAGTCCCTGAATGCAGACGTCGCCGAGCCCTGGAAACTTGCCATCCGCGAACTCATACAATCGAGGCCCGATTCCATTCCACAAGTCGGGAAAGGTATGCTACGATACGCAGGGTCGCTTCGCTCTATTATTTCGTCGGCGGTCGTCCCAGCCGTCGTATATGATTTTTTTTTTCTCTCGAGATAATCACGTTTGAAGTTTACCCTTTTGTCAATCATGATTTCTACTCGTTTATGTCCGGCTTATCGAAAAACTTATTTAGATCCGTCTGACTTTATATCTTACTTTAAATGCTACGTATTTGTCGAGTGCATTGTTAGGAATTACACGAGAAATCGCAAAAGGGCCCCATGTATGTTTTTATTTTTGTTTTGTTTTGTTTTGTTTTGTTTTGTTTTGTTGTTTTGTTTTGTTCAGTTAACATTTACCATGTGTACGCCAGTTTTGTTGACAGCACGCGCAGTGCTTGCAGTCACCAAACCGTCGCATATCGCTACTTTTTTGCGCAAAGCCAATGCGGCCAATAAACGACGGTTTGGTTGACCGCTCATACTGTCTCCGAACGGTTGTAGGCCTATATAGGAGAGGACGACATTTTCTCTCTCTCTCTCTCTCTCTCTCTCTCTCTCTCTCTCTCTTTAAACATGCCCACCTACTAATGGTTAATTAAACAAAGTGAAATGATGTGACATCACGAAAGTAAATGATAAAAAAACACCGAATTAGAACTGAAATTTTCACAATATGTATAACAAAATGTCCTTTATCCAAGCTACTGAAAAAAATAAAATGTGGTGATTCTAGATGCAATCCTTTTGTTTGCCAGGGGAGAAAAAGGCAAAAGATTATAGAACAAATCCATATTTTTTTTTCAAATAAAAGCAAGACTTCCTAATTGTATGAGCTATTGTGTCTATTGGTCGTTAATTGTATTTTGAATTGCTAATGACTGAAATAATTCCTTTGAAAAAAAAATACATCCCTCAAGCTCACCATGTGTATATTTATCACATTTTCTTAAGTCGATATCAGCTCTTCAGTGCACATTGCATCCTTGCAACTGCAAACGACAAAAATGAACTTCAATTCTTTCCAATCATGTCATTGTTTTCCGACACAATTGTCACCAGTGTAAGTCTCATAAAGTACAATGTCTACTGTGCCCAGTCGGTTTGTATCCTCGGTTTCTCCTTCTCTCTTTCTTCTCGTACTGAAGAACTAAACCTGCAGTACTTTGCTTTGCAATTTGCATCCGAGCCATAAGTACCTCAGTTCGGGCTGATACATTAACTTTTCCTGTGTTCGTTTTATAAGGAATTACAGTTTTTGATGTGCTCACCCACCGTCGTAGTCAAGGGCGGGGGGGGGGGGGGGTAAGGGGGGGGGGGGGGAGGAGGAAAGGCGCGCCCAAGATTTCCAAGGCGAAAAAAAGAGAAACAAATTGCGTGTATACTGTGTGTAGATGAAGTCGCTCCCTCCAACCTTTTTTTTTTCTTTTTTGTAAAATTGTATTGTTCAAAACTTTCACTGAAGATATGGACCAGATCGTTAAATTTCAGTTCTGAAAATGAAAAAAAAAAATCGCCTTCGCTTGGGAGAGGGACGTTCCCTCACCTTCTGTTCCCTTTTCCTAGCCTTTGAGAGGGACGTTCCCTCCCCTTCTGTTCCCTTTTCCTAGCCTTTGAGTTCACTTGTAAGATCTACAAATAAAAATGAATAGTTCTGAATGCACAAGAAATATCACCTAAATGAAAAAAAAAAAATCCCTCAAGTCCCGAGGGAAATACTTCCTTTTTTAATAATTAATTCTTTCCTTTCCCAAAGATCTCGAAAATAATATGCGTTTACGATGTATCTCATTTTCAACTAAAACCGCAAAATCTGTCTTTTATGGGAAGTATGGAGAAAACCCTCTCCGAAGCGTCCCCCCCCCCCCCCGCCCACCTTTGCACAGATTTAGGCTACAGACAGCAGCACTTCACCAGATATATCAATAATACTAACACTCTCTTTTGGTTGAAAGTTTCATTGGCTTGTCACTGGTTTTACCTCATACGAGGTAATTTGGTAATCGTTTTTCTTCCCAAGTAAGACAATGCTTTGCTGATGTGTTGGATGGTAACTGAATGAGTGTTAATCTCCAATTGTATCACTAACGTGAATGAAAGTCATTAAATGCCTTCACGGTGCCTTCGCCTCACCATTTAGTATCTTTCATGTCAGTAAACATGCTGGTTTACCACTAAATGTGCTGGCAGTTTCGAGAACCAGCGTAAGTATTATAATGTTATAATTTTCCTCCCGAGGTGAGTGGCCAAGGTTATGATCTAGTCTGAATGAACCGATTGTGAATAAGACGAATTCCATGACTTGATTTCCTTTTGTAGTCTTACCAGGACTAGGTGTGTTTCTTATCTTATATTTGTTTCCTGTGTACAATAACTCGATCACGTTTCTCATAGTGAATACATTTTTTTTTTTTTTATCATGAGTCCCTTTTGAAATTACATAGATCTGTGGAAGGGAATGGAGACGTACAATAACGTAATTCACAAATTACTAGTCACAGTCAACATTTAAATCCATGTACTGGTATTTAGAATTATCCCCTTTATGTCAATGTACACCTTTGTATGATATAAACATCTGTGCAATTCGACATTTGGTCGCCAGTCAGAGTGTGGATTAAGACCCTTTCAATGACTTTCTCAGAAAATTGTACAGATATTTTTTTTTCCTCATCGGTCACTCGTTGGAAGTAAAGTCATTAGCTTCATTCTGACCAACTGCAGTGTATATTGGATCGCAGTCTCATGAATCGACTATCAGTTCAGTGTCAGATACAACTTTTACGAGTGATTATCCCATGAGGCAAGGAGATGCAATGAGGATCACGAGCGAAACGTCTGGCACTGTCCTGATAGTTGACCAACACGAGTCGGATATATCAGACTGTTATCCAGAGTAGACACTTCGGCGGTTACATGTTCAAGTTCAAGTTCAAGTTCAACTTTATTTTCATTTCCATGAAATAAACAGGAGAAATTATATTCAATGCATAAACAAAACAAATTTGTTGTAATTTCGATAAACGTACATCAACAAGATACATGTGATGATGAGTAACGACATATAATTGCATTTATAAGGTATATACATATGCATATTACACGAATGGTAATCGAAATGGAGGGTCCCACTAAAAAGCCAAGCTTGTACGATATGGGACCCTCAGAAATACATAAAAAGCAAATAATGGCTTCATGAAACTACAAACAAATATATGAAACAAAATCGAAGAGACCAATGTCAACTGACAAGAAATGAAATAACAGGAAAGAACGAAAAAAACTAAATGGGGGAAAAATGAAACTGCAACACACGCCATCGTGGACACAAGCAACAGATTTCCAGGACGTATATAAGGAGTAGTAATACGCACCCTTGAATGATATTGTGAATATAAGGATTTAAGAATAGACTAGACACAATGATGCATTGTTCGATGACTGTCATATTTGAGGAGAACTTATATTCGACAGATTATTTTACACTCATGATAGAAAATAATTGATGTGTAATGATTAATGCATAAAAATAAGTGATAACTTAATTGAGTTAATGAAACAAACCTAGTTCGGTAATATGTTATAAGATTTCAATAAAAATAATTTCAATTTATTCTTGAAAGAAGTCAAAGTTCGCACTGTTACAATATCATTAGGAAGTGAGTTCCAAAACTTTGGCCCATCATAAATAAAGGTGTTCTGAGCCAGAAGAGTTCTGAAAAAGGGCAAATGAAACTCATTCGAACACCTCGTTGGGTGATTGTGGACGGACTGATTTCTTGGAAACATTGTTTCAAATATATTTGGAAGATTTTTTTTTATCATAATTAAACATAAATTGTCCTAGGTTATACAGATACAAATCCTTGATTTTCAATATTTTGTTTTCAAAAAATAACGGGTCAGTATGAGACAGAAATGCAGTATGACATATAATACGGAGTGACTTCTTTTGTAATAAAAGTAATTTATCTAAGATATAAACACAAAATGTGAACAATAGCTGAAATAAAATTGCTTCTAGAATAAAAAAAATATACAGTTATAGTTAATTGAGAGAGAAAAACATCTTGATGTCTCATCCCAGTTTACGCATAATTGCGAAATGTTTTGTGATACAACGGACCTACACATATATGCTTCAAACGTGATATTTCGAACACTTTTGAAATTACTGCTCCCAATATGGTAAACAGTACAATTCAGATTTCGCTTATTACTGTTAGTAGACTGGCTAGTCTCCTTCCAATGAACTTCTTCTGAATACGTGTTTGTCCTCTTTAGATGATCCCGACGGGTTGATATTCCATGTGTCGTCCATAGCTGGAGCGAAGGAAGACTTCGAACCAGCCGGCAACCCGATCAAGTAGGACGCGATACAGGTTGGATACAACGAGCTACTCGTGATCATCGAGTGGGCAAAGGACATCGAGAGATTCCGCAGCCTTCTTCTGGAAGACCAGATGTGTCTACTTAAGTCCTCATTCATGGATCTCCAGATCATGAGAGTAGCATTTAGGTATTTAAAAAATTTACAGGGTCTGTTTTCTTTAAGGGAGATTGGACAATCCGTTTATATTTGAAGAGTTTGTTTGCAAAAACCGATAAGTCAATATCTGCCAAATGGAGATATTTGCGATTAAAGGTCAAGAAAAATAAAGAGAATAATAAGAAAAAAATTGTTTCTTTTGACCATAACTTAAAAGATATACCTTTTTATATAGTGACCAATATATCATTTAAAAGGTATTATTTTGTACTTTATGACAGAGATCGTACTTCAAAATCTTCAAAAATGGACTTATCGGTTTTTGCAAACAAACCCTTCATTTGTACAGTTTTGGAGCCACAACTGCCGAATGAGGAGACAACCACCTTTAGTTTGTAACGTCACAATATTTGGAAAACGATACACAGAATGTATGGATAGGTCAACAAATTTCATTTTTTTTGTCATTATTCAAGGAGAAGTATGTAATTTGTTTCCTCGATTTGTTATTAACATAATATGATATGCTTGCTGTGATTTTCTCTGCTTTTTGAGAGATGTAAGTCAAGTGCTCTTGTGTTATGTTACAAAAGTGAAAATATGTTTAATTTTCTTTATGTTATGGCAACATTTTTTTTTCCTTTCTCATATGTGACGTCCCGGTAACGTCACAAAACTTTCTTCTCATCCAGTGATGCATTGCAGGTTCTACAATGTATGATGTAGGTTTGCACACTTGACACTCTTATATCATTGCATTGCATTAAACCAGTTAAAACTTTTAGGGAAAATAAACACACGTAAGAGATGTTTTCAGAACAATGCTGATACAGCATCAATATCGTTTCTGCTACACCGAGATAAAGGACAATCATGTTATTAATCGACGAAATCACCACTGCCTCCCTCCTTCCCTCTGACTCTCTCGTGTAAGGTCAATAAACACATACCCGCTCATCCGCTACACTGATAAGTACACGCTGACTGAGGCTGAGAGCAAGGAGCTGGGATGGGGTGAAGCCTGCGAGGCAACCATGAGATTCTGCAGCACCCTCGTGGAACTCAAATTGATCTTACTGAATTCAGCATTTTGCAGGCACTGGTTCTCTGCTTTCCTGGTACATTGATTAAAGTATCCCTGTCATCCACATGTATACATATATCATAATATTATTGTCGCATTTGTGTCAGTACAAAGATAATGAGCATTAACTAATTTTGTTTTCAAGAAGATGTGTGTCGTTGTTTTTATTTGTCCAATAATGTTCTATTTAACCGTGATGGGAAGGCAACATTGTATATACAAATTAGAACATTATATTATTATGAAAATTAACATTTACATTAATTGTGGAGAGGCCATTTTGTGTGGTGGACTTGGGTCGTTCTTTGATTCATATGGACTTGGGTCGTTATTTGATTCATATACATGATATTCTGCTATAGAGATGAGAGAAGGATGATAGAGGGCGCTATAATATGAATGTAAGAATGACCCAAGTCCTTCATTCTTACATCAATAAAAGATTTAACTCATTCATGTCAGGCACTTCCGGGGGTAATTAGGATTCATAATTTATGCACAAGATGAGTCCATGCATAAGCTACAATTTCCCATGTCAAACTGAATTTGGCCAAAAATTGGACTTGGGTCGTTCTTATATTCAGGTCTTCATTTATTTAGGTACTGATTTATGCATTTATTTGTTTTTCGTTCAGAAGCCAACGGTCTAAAAGAGGTAAACCGTGTGAGGGCGCTGCAGAAATTTTATTTGGAATGCCTTCATATTCAAAACCACGAACAGTTCGCCTTTCCCGGACGCCATAATAGGAGATACGGCAAGCTGCTCATGCGTCTACCAAGTCTCCGAAAAGTCAGCACCAGGTCAATGGAGCAGATCTTGCGCTTGAAGCTGGAAGGAAAGATCGACATTCACAGTTTGGTGAAGGAAATGATGAATTTTATAGGCCAAGGAAACGAATTCGCAATGCGAACGTGTGCTAGAATTGAATGGTCTTGTTGGTGGTGTTGTTGTTTTTGTTGTTGTTGTTGTTGTTGTTGTTGTTGTTTTATTATTCAACGTGTTCTCCAGGTAGTGAACATTATTGTTGCTAATCTGCAAGGTTTCCCTCAAATATATGAAAAGGCGTGACCCGTATAACAATTAAAATCGTATGCTTCGGCAAGACCTTGTTATCAAACAAGTGTTTTTTTTTCATTATTGTTTTAAAAACAAATGTGAAATAAACTAAATCTATGAAAAAAAAAGGAGAAAGACAATAGAGAGTTGAAGTTTTTTTTTTCTTTCCAATATTTAGATTGGGAGAGTCCATTTGATTTGAGTTATACATCATTTTAAAGCTTAAAGTCTGCTCTTTCAGAATATGGTCTTAACTAAAAATTCATGTCTGGCGACTTTTTGTTTATTTGAGGTGCAGGGTCACAAATAATGAGCTGTTAGAATTGTTAACCACACTGGATATTTATCCCACACGAACGAACTTTTTGTTAGTAATAAAATCTTGAAAATTCCCGAGTTATTTTATTACAACGTCGGCCTGTTTATGTTTCAATTTTCAACTGGCCAATTACCAGACGTATTTCCCCAAATGTTTACAAGAAATTATACAGTTCATGATTATCCAACTCGTCAACGTTACGCATATCACCTTCCACGTACCCGAACAATTTTCGCGAAAAAAAAAAAAAACATCATGTTCGCTGGGCCCAAATATTGGAACGAACTCCCTATGGAACTTGTAAGTTGTACCACTGTAACCTCATTCAAACGAAAACTGAAGCAATATCTGCTTAGCAGCTACATTGTACGGCATGCATAGTGTATAGTTCTTGTTGCTCTTTACATGTTACCTCTTGTCTATCCCACCTTAGTCCGGCGAGATCCTAACCATGAACACTATTTTTGAACAGTCTGCCTGTTGCGCTGTTCATGCACCTATTGTTCCACTCGGTTATCGAAATTCTCGCGCGTGACAGCTGTCGGTCACTATGGTCACACGGAATGCTTGGTTTTAGGACCCATGCTGGAATGTTACTCCTGAGCTTTCGGTATTGTTTACATTCACGACAAATCTCATTATTCCACCTTCTACTTATGTATTTATGACATACAGTTACGCCATTTTCTATACCCTGCAACACACCCCTTGAATCTCTGCAGTTGTTGTTCACTGTTGCAACATGTGACCTTTCTGTTTTCTGTATTTTTATTTAGTGACATATATTTAATTGGATTTTTTGTTTTGTTTGTTTTAATCGGTTTCCCCAGAAATAGTTGGTCTTAAAAAACATCCGTACTTTAAACTTCCCCTAATCTGATTACTCACGGGACCTGCGGCTGTACAAGCTAATGCTTTTACGCAGGCCCCATCATATATATTTTTTTTTTTTGCATTGTGACCACAGTTTGATTCGCATGCATATAGACCTCGTGTTTATACCAAATCAAACTTCTGTACATTCTGATGAAGTCTCATTTAAATTATGTTTTGTATAATTTTCGTATTTATATACTTTATTGTGATATATGTAAGAAATATGAAAATGAATTGAAATGAAATGAAATGAAATGAGGGATCGCTACATACGCATATGCACACATTGCACACACATATACATACAAACAAAACTGTCACACAAACCAACAACAAACCCCTCAAGCAAGGAACTTATCAATCCCGAAACAGCTACACTCCTAAAAAAAAAAAAACGATGATGACGGGCATCATTGAAACACTACTACATACACCCACACGACAATGCAGTCGTTTTGTATGCAAAATCCAGGAACACTACAAAGAGAGAAAAAAAAATCAGCAACACACACGCACTCAAACCAACAGCTAATATTTTCAAGACACAAGCATAACCACACATGCACTACGTATTGCTCATGCTGAACTATTAAGTAATCAAAACAAATACTTCTTACATTCAAAGGCTGAAATACACATTCTCATTTTCCTGTTTCTTTTGATCCTTGTTTTTGTATACGACTTACACTATACTTTTTTGTCTGCTCTCTAAGATGAACCTGCATTCATTTTGTAATACGTATTGTCACTACATTTTACTTTATTTCTTGCAATTTTGCTTTTTGATATGTTAGCACGATCACTGTGAAAATCAGTTTCCTAATCTGAGAGGGCTGCTCTGTGCAAATGAAAAAGTTAATAATTATCAAAATAGAAATTGTATGAGTGTACACAAACACAGCTCGGCCTTCATGGCCGTGCTGGTCTTCCGAGGGGTCCAACTTCACATGAAAACTTACAATAGTCGAAACTCCATACAAGAAAACTTATCATACACACACTTACTTACACATAGTAATATGATGCGGAAAAAAATGATACATCAGTGTGCAAAATCCGTATCCGGGCAATTACCCCCAGAGGGCAATTACCCCCCGGCCAAATACTGGTTAGTGGTAAGGTTAGAGTAAAGATTAGGGTTACTGTTAGGTTTAGGGTTAGGAGTTTGGGTTAGGGTTAGGGTTAGGTTCAGGATTAGGATTAGGATTAGGATTAGGGCCAGGGGAAGGGTGCGGGGTAATTTCCCAGGGAGTAATTGCCCTAGACCCTACAAAATCAACTAAGACAATATTACAAAAAAAAAAAAAAAATGTGAAAATGATACCCCCCCCCATACCGACTACCAATATACAATGTTCACTCCCCCACCCGCAGCCCTCCCCATATAACATGATCATTTACATAATACAGATATACGTGATCATTATCATAAAATCCAGTTTAATACATAATTATGTATAGCTTTCTTAAAGGAATTACATGATGATGAAGATATTAAATCCAAGGGAACAGTATTGTACATTGATGCCCCACGGTACGCGAACATTCGTCTACAATATTCTGTTTTAGGCTTTGACAGCGTCAATCTTCCATAAGATCGTAAAGAATATTGATGAGATACAAAATTAAACCGGTCCAATAAATAAGGAGCGCTGAAATCATTAAGAGTTTTAAATACCATTAACAAAATATGCTTTAAACGGCGTGTTTTTAAAGATTCCCAATTTAATGTCTGATGAATAACGTGATTCGAAATATGCATATACGGACTGACTCTCAGGATCATTCTCCCTGCTCTATTCTGTAATGTCTGTAATCGATCAGTATACTTCTTATGGGCAGAATCATAAAGTACATCTGCATAATCAAACAAAGGTTTAATTATAGAATTATAAATCATCCTCATACTTTGTTCATTTAAACTGAAACAAAGACGACCCAAAAACCTTATTTTAGTTTAAATACTTTGCACCGCCTATATTCTCCTATGTCGCTTTAGCACCTTTTATAAATATCACGGTATTCAACACGTACTTCTAGTTAGAACAAAGGAAAGTTTTTTACATTTTCTACTCGAGTAAAAAAAAATGTCTATACCTCGTAAAAGGTAATAAATTATGATTGTCTTATCAAGAAAATTGAAGCTATAGAACATATACATGAAAATCTCTGGCCATCGATGCCTCCCCCTCACACACACACACACACACACACACACACACCAAACAAACAAACAAAACAAAACCAAGCAAAGAAACAACATTGCAAATCATTCCCCAAATGGCATATATATACTAGATAAACATCGACAATACATTGATATTCCTAATTATAATTTCTTGCTTTTGTTTGAAAAAAGATGGCGAATGTCAACAGCTATCCAAATATATTTCCATCGCTATAATTCAAACTTTCAGGAAGATGATATGGAATGATATGTACAACTTTGAATTCCACTATATGGGTGAATGCTTATTCATGTCTATGTCCCGTCATTTGTATCCAATATGCTATCTTAACTTCCATATTAATTTCCTACAGTTGTTGGAATAGTACATTAACATATAATACAATGAACATGCAATAATTCAATTTTTCAACAAAAATTATCACAATAGAATTATAACAGAATCGAGTTACACGTTTCTTTTTAATGGGATACAGCAAGTGGAAGACAATTTTAGATATGGACTAAAGATTATGAAGGCAGGTCAAATCATGCTTCTGACTTCGGAAATCAAGGTAACATCTTAATCCATAATTTGCATGGAAGCAATTATAAAAACGGGTGTCATGCTCAATCGTGCAATTTTTAAAGATTCCCAAAATGTGTAATGTATGTTTTTTTATGAAAACGATATTAATTCCCATGACAAATAGCAACTATGTTAAAACAACATAATCATATCCCTACTAAAGGCATCACCGTGGCAAAGCAACTTAAATTTAGTTGACTTCATGTAATGGTAGCTTCTACAAATAGTTGTAATTTATTAAGAATTTCTTCATGATTCTGAAATTCATCAGTATCGGACACAACGGATTGCACGGGAACCCTGGAGTATCAGGCCCAAAAATTTCAAAGCAACTCTAATATTTCTAGGCAACAAAACTAAAGTGAACGCATTTTCTCGATCCGTAATATAAAGACTAGGACTGCTCTTGTGCTTGTCAGGAATTAAAGCGGAGGGAGTAAAACATACACCTTACAAATGACAAAGTGCTTCACCTGTTGTCGGATTGCTAATTTGCGATATGGACTCACACTTTAGGTTCAATCATTATGTGTTCAAGCACAGATCTAGAAACAAAACAATGGATGTACCAATGATAACTTGCATAAGATAAAGTGGAATATATCACCGACTCCATCATCCTTGTTATAGTGCGAACTACAAAGATGAATATAATAGAACAAGAACAGCAGTTGCTTATTCACAAAGATATATAGATTTAATTTGTCATAGAAAGACTATGTGCATGCACAGCGTACAAAAGTACACATCACGTCATTACTTCGAATGTATAATAAAGAATAGCCCAGTTCACCCATTTGAATTCGAAGAAGAATAAGGCATGATTAGTGTTCTTTACAGGCGCATACCGTAATAGTCAGTATAATTCTGCTCCGTTGTATGTGTACAGTTCAATGAAAAAAAAAACCGTCATCCTGTGTTGATCCTTCACCGTAAATAAACGCAACAAAAAGCTTAAAAAAAAAAACAATACTGTTTGTTTGTTTGTTTTTATTTCCGAAACAATAAAATCATATACAAGATAAACAGTGTTGAACATGACATAACTGAAACATGAATCAAGATTGAAGTATCAAAATACAATGAAAACAAGTTGACATGTGATAATGATGATAGCATGTAACGGTGGATAGCCCATTTCAGATCTGTCAACATGATAGATCTGTTCTTCCATGGGGTCCAAGTATACAATTTCACCGCAATAAAATTGCGGCTATATGCTAAGTTCACGACTACATGATATCCATATCTACATTACACCTCGTGAATGGGGATTCACGTCAGTATGCACTGTCAAGGCCGTGTGTAGCTGAATCTGTTCAGGTGTGTGTAACAAGATGCTAAGAATCTTGGTTGCAGGCCAAGGGGTGACAATCAAAACACGTCTTCACGTTGGCGTGTGGTTATGAGACAAAGAAACTTTCCACATTTCCACCATTCCACGTGATGCTGGTTGAGGTGTCAAGGATGAGTGTTGTCAATGAAGTTCATATCAAGACTTTTCTCATTTTCATTTTTTAACCCTCTACGTTCCACCGAAAGAACGAGACACGAAGACCAGAAGACTGTTCATATCCCAGACGTGACTGTCAAGTTATTTCGAAGCTATGGAGGCATCTACTTGCTGGATTGTGCCAAGGAGAGACAACGAGAAAGACAAAGATTCAAGTTAATGATTATCCACTTTACTTCAACTGAATTGTCAATGTCATGACGATGATTCTTCGCTCATTTTGATTTGATCGATTTGTTTTATTTCTGCATTTGTTTACAAAGTCTTTAAAACATAACAATTTCCAGTACTATAAGATATTATATTCAACACAAGAGGAATAGAACTAATACAGTCATAATATAACAATAATGAAATGTTGCATAGGTGAATCATACAAAAACAACTGGAAAATCATTGATTATTCAATCGATTTAATACATACAAAATGCAGGAGACCGTCAACTTAAGCTGAAACTTGAGTTTAAGGGCGGCCTCACAAAAAACAAGGACATTTTTTTTTTCTCTCTCTTTACACTCTGTGTGCTTGACCAAAGTGTCACTCAGTGATGGGTGACAGTGTGTCTCTTGGGTGTGATGCTTCTGTGTGTGTAACGTGTGTGTATGTGTGTGTCTGTGTGTGTGTGTGTGTGTGTGTGTGTGTGTGTGTGTGTGTGTGTGTGTCTAGCAGCACGGTATGTTAAGAAGAGATTGTCACACACGAAAAAATATCATGCTGCCCCATCGGACTCAACATTGGACAGTTCGCTAAAGGACAAGTTCATCTTTGTATGCATGTGGATTGCATGAATGCAGAAATATCAGCAGCACACATCAGTGTAAGTTTGTGAAAAATCGGACAATCCATTTGAAAGTTATGAAGTTTAAAGTTTCTTCGTAGTCGCTGTTGTATGTGAAAACTACTGCAGTTTAATGATGTCACTTGAGGAGAAAGATATAAGGGAAATATACAGAGAGTTACAACAAAAACAAAAACATATATATATACGTGTATAATCGTTGTTTTTTTTTATAAGGTGAATATTCCCTTGTCTTGTCAATGACATACCTGTACTTATGTTAAAGGGTAAAATCATTCAACATGACTTCTAAACGAGGAATGTCGAGCGATGCTTCATTATGGGAGAAAAGTAAAAAGAAGATATGTTGAATATTCTGAGTTGTGTTGTCTTCATATCATACGCATATGACATCACAAGCTGTAGTAGTTTTCTCCTCCAGCAATGGCAGGACTAAAATTCAAAATTCATAACTTTCACGGACTGTCCGATTTTCTTCAATCTTTCACTGGTGTCTCTACTACTATTGCTGCATGTTCTCGATCTACATGTTATTATTATTAGTAGTAGTAGTAGTAGTAGTAGCATTATTATTATTGTTATTATTATTATTATTATTATTATTATTATTATTATCATTATTATTCATAAAGGTTAATCTTACCACGCCTGATTCTGTGAGTATGTGCATAGGGTGGATGTAAGCGGTATACTAAGAAGCGATTATCAAGTACAATTTATAATAGCAAACACTCTTAGAAATATAGGTTCATCTTTGCACCTTCATCAGTGTCATACTGGGAGCACCTTTAAAGGGGATGCCATTGTGACTGAATCTGAATTGTGACTGAAGCTGAATCTATTCTTCCTAGAGTGTTCAACAGAAGACAAAATGCGCAGCTGCAAACGTACCTGTTGCTCCGTCGGACTTGAACTGTTCGTTAGTTGTGTAACCTTGCCATGCTTGATTCCTGGTTTTACAAAAGAATACATCAATGTACACAAAACGGTTACTTTCAGTTCATTTAAATTCTTTTTAGTTCACCTTTCTTTTGACAAGCACTGCTTTGATCCATATAAATGCAATGCAAAAACTTGAGGTTTCTTTTCAAAGTGTATTTTGTACGTATTGTAGGACCCCTTGTCAGAGCAGTTCCGAGTGAGCTTTAAAGGGATATACCCAGCTAAAGGAAAAGTAATATATAAAAGGATAAATGCAACCAACTTTTTCACGTCTAGTTATACTTACGTTGACCAGCTACGAAACACAGTGAATAGATGGGCTTACCTGTCATGATTTCGTTCGCCACGTTGATGAATCCGGCATCGTACACTTTATCGCTCAATTTCTTGTGCATTCTTTTGCGAAATTCTAGTATTAAAAAGAAATCAGGGCAAATACACGTGTATTACTATTGAATTGAACCTTGTCATTCATTGTGCCCGTTTCCTTATGCGTGACCAATACTCTAATCACCGCTTTGAGACAATAAATCCAGAAAAGAAAAATAAAGTCCATAATCGTCAAACCTTCCCTTCATACTTTTGTAGTAAAAAATTGACCTCATTAAACTGGTGCATTTCATAAGACGGGGAGTGTCACATAATATGTATTGGTGTTTACTCCTTTTAGCGCGTTTTGTTCTTATACGAAGTCATTTGGCTTTGCATGGATGGATGCAAACATGCCGATGACGGGAAGCCATTAGTTTGTTTCAATCTGATGGATGAAACGCAACTGAAACTCACCTGAAATACATTACAAGCCCACCAAGCTGCGTGGTAAGACCTAATTGCAGTGTGGAGGATTTCGTTAAAGGCCCCGTCCCACTAGAGCGAATGACCAACGAATGACCAACAATTTCAAGACGCATATTATTTGTGTTGATACTACATGAGCTCTTAACATGTTTCACGTTCTCTCATTTTTTCTTATTCAAATGGATTCTCAAGGATAGGCTGCGCCCGATTTTTTTTAACATGTCCAAAATTTGGAGAATATCGCTACGAATTCCTCCGAATAGGCAATGCGTACAAGAACGTCACACATTTTACGAACTTTTCTAAAGGGGTGCAAACGTGTCTTCGAATGCTGGAATTCATCGGGCATTCGTTAAGCATTCGCTCTAAAGTAACAGGCCTTGTTAACCAAGGACTTATTAAACGAAAAAGACGAAATAAGTGTAATTATGTCGTTACTTTTACCTACTACCACTTTATGACAATGAGAAAATGATGTGACCTCACTAAACAACAGTGCCTTCTATTGCCACTCCTCAACCCAGTAACGAACTCGTTCATATAAATGTTTAAAAACGTTAACACACTTTGAGATCATTCAGCTAGCAATGTCGAGATCGGCTGAATGAGAGTTTGATACTCAAATATTGTAATTATTGCATGGTTTTCGTCATGCTTTAAATAACACACACACACACACACACACACACAAGAATGAAATGGGAGTAAAAGTTCACTTCTCGTGTGTTTTATTTTTCTTTCTTTTTTTACATTGACCGAGAATAAGATTTAGATCGTGACTTTTCAAAACCTACCAAAAATACTGCCGCTGAGGTCCCTATTCAATCACAGCACTACATTAGTAACTATAGTTGACCCTATTGCAGCATCAAAAACGTTTGTGTCATCGTCTCTCGCAGTCGATTACTAAATTTCTAATATCATCACAAGTTCGCAGATATATATATTTTTTTACTTGTATTGTTTGTTGTGATTGAAATTGGACACTTCAAAGCATGAACAACATGAAGACAATTGTGCGCTGGCCAGAGTCCGGATTACACAGAAATCCAGATAAGTGAGATGGCCGTATACTCTGATGTCGCACTGCAGTGGATTGAACGTCATGTAAAAGGATGCATGTCCCTGCAAAGTTTCAAGCCAAGGGTCATACACACAATAACAGTTGCCGTCAACCAACACCTGCACGTTTTGACAAGTGGCCTTTCCAATCAAAAACCTTTTACCTTGTTCGGACTCAGGTGCAAGCTTGTTTAATAAATTTCGAGAGTTTTCCTTGCCCTGCTCAACCCATTTCACCAGCAGTTCAAGGACGTCATTGTCAGATTGTCGGTCGGACTGCTCTGTGTCAATATCCAAAACTTTGCACAGCCTGATGGCTTCACTCGTGGGAATGTGACGCGCCAGTTCAGTGAGAACCTCTCTACTCGGGACGCAGTCTCTGTATTGTCCTAGTAACAGACATTGACAACAAATTTCGTTTGTCAAAGGATAAGTGAACCTGTCAAAGGATTCATTATGTGGTACAGTCATATGAAAAACAAATCAATATCGTGTTACTATTTACGTAATATAACTCTTGCTACGAGACTAGCTTACTTAACAGAAACATCTGAATTTCCGGTTATTGTTGTATTGTCTCTTCCCTACTATATGAGATATCTTAATATCAAAGCGCTCAATTGACTAGACTGCAACTTATCGGACTTATTGTGCGACAGTAAAGGAAAAAAAGATCTTGCCAGAATACAATTGAAATTCCATGCTTCAAATATGAGATGCAACTATTTCCACCGAGATTGTATTTTACCTAAGTTCTGAATCATTTCAAATCAATGCTAGTTTAATGCATAGCAAACAGAAATATGTCAGTAATTTGTTTCGTTTTGCATTCGCTGCCTTGTAATAAGAGGGTATCCAACCCTACGGTGGACTTAGTAGACTGATATTCAACAGACATATTTGTAGAGGTTTCGTTAAGATAAATATTGATGGAATGATATAGTATTTGTTGCACTCTGAAAATACAATGAAGTGATGATATCATTGCCTTTCAAATACCCACTGTTATGTTCAGAGAAATGTACACTGAAAACCATAATAGTAGTACCTGAGTGCAACTACCGGAAGCCCTTCACCTTTGTCACCCAGCCACTCTATGTTTTTTTAACACAACACCAGCATTTCGTATTTTCTTTGATTTCCTTTCAAAAACCATATCAAGAAAGGTGATCATGTAACAAAAATAATTATTTGTGTCAGTCAGTGGAAAACACGTGAGGCTATGACAACAGCACCTTAACTAGCGTACATGGTTGCCCTTCATGACAATGTTTTATGAATAATGACAAAAAAATAACTTTTTTATTAATAATTTTTGATAAAACTGAAGCTTTTGACGATTTAGTTCAGTTTAATTACGGAAAACAATTTAGCATGGAGAGTAGCCTATTTTCAGGGTTTGCTTTCAGGGAAACGTACAAAAGAAGAAAACATTTTTTTTTCTGTTTCTTGTTTTTGTTTTTTTTTTTTTGTTTTTTTTTTTTTTTTTGGGGGGGGGGGTTGGGTTCTGGGGGCATATGTGAGAATTACAATTAGGAGATCCATTCTCCCAAGTCAGGATGTCGGTATATCAACATTCCACATGAATGTCACGTGCCCATATTTTTAATCCATTGATATTCCATCTGTGATGCAGCTCTGTCTTTCTATGCTGACTGATGTAGGTAAATGTAGGTTCTACGCTTGGGATTATTTCATCGAAATTTATCAGATATAAAAAAAAATCGCTCGGTATCCAAGGTACGTCTATATTACCCGTTAGGATTCCCATGGCAACATGCTTATGTCCGGCATCATACATGATATCAGCCAGGGCGCTACGATGGTTGTAGTCTGGTGGACACATCATCTTCCTCCATTCTGTCAGCATCTTCATGTTGTCTTGGATCTTGTCTCCTGTACGAGTTTGGGCCTCAGTATGATCCTCAATGCAAAGCATTCGGGCTAGCACGGCTGGTTCGATTCGTGTTGCCACGACCATCAGATCGCTGGTACTCACGTCGAAATCTAAAATGTCAAAGATAATAAGGGGTAATTCGGTCATAATGTTTCCTTACGAATATGCCATGTATCAGAGTGTTAAATTTGATATTGGATAGAAGCTTTCCAGGTTGTATGTCCCGTTGGAAACGTCAAGAAACTGAACATGTTCGAAGAATAAATTTAATATCTCCATCATAGTACATGAAATCTTACGGTAATACGCGTCAAACCTGATTGTAAAAAAATGAAATAAAATAAATGATAGATTATCAAACACCATATCACTAAAAAGTATGTCCCTCCATTATTTGTATATAATGTACACTATAGTGTTAAAGTTTAGTATTATTATAGTAAGCTTGATTGCGTCTGTACAGCCTTAATGAGGGTGTAAAGAAGATGATAAACGAAGAAAAAAGACTGAAAGCTTGGAAGGAAACCAGGTTGATCTAGCTACGTCTATGTCCTTTTTATGCTTTTTATTCTCTCATTGAATACTACACACACACACACAAAAGGAGGAGCTACGCTGATTCTGTAGACGGTCGGAACCCCTTCTTTCACCATATACATTGAGACACTTACCAAAGTAGAATGTTCGGGCTATTTGTTTGTAATCGCACTTTCTCAGTAGTATGGAAATCGCTGTCCTAGTCTGATCCGCATTTGTTTTATCCTCTCCACACTGTTGTCTTATAAATTCAGCTGTTCCTTTGTTACTTCCTTCTAAAGATTGATTGACTTGGAATTGGCTTAACCGGTGAGTGCTGTAACCCAGAGCTCGGGCGAATGGGTAGACGTCTCTCATGAGTAGGCGCATGGCCAGTCGGGGAATCTCAGCTGTGAAGACTGCGTTGTATCTTTTCTCCGCAAGAAGCTCCTCTGTGAACAGTCGAACATGACAAACAATTCATTCTCAAATCGGTATGTGTGTGATGGTCGAAAAAGGACATTACATCGTTTGCACAGTATCATGGAAATCCACAGGCATCACGCCTTTCAGCCTGTTACATTGACCACTTGCGTGAAAAAGTTACGCAACTATGTGTGTCCCTTTACAGGATTTACAAAATAGTGGCTATCAATACGAAATGAAAAATTGGAAGAACAAAATCTACAGCAGTGAATATCAAACACACAAACACACACACACACACACACTCACACATACGCACACACAAGTTCTGATGTGGATTCCCAAGTGAGCAATTAATGGTGCGATACACTTTGATGAGGTGTCTTTGTTCGCAATTCATTAACTTGGAGAAGAGATTCCTTTGAGAGAAAAGCGGTGTAGTTTTATTTGCGGAACTTTATAAGCGTCTTGTTACCAAAATATATATTTTTAATGGCTACAATTCCTCTTATATCCCCCTTCTAGTGGTCATTTCTAAGTAAATGTATTCACATAGAAAAATATAAAGACACGCTATCTATCACGGAAGGTGTGTTTTTTTTTGTTTGTTTTTTTGTCAGTATCCATGGAAATTACTTTGTGAAATGTTAAGAAGCCTACAATTCGGAGAGGAATTCAAAATGTATCTCATGAAAATCGGTGTTATAATGGCTGGGATATCTCAAAACAAAGTGAAACACAGCGATCCCGATAAAACTTGTTATGGGTCCCACTTTTTATTGGGATAGCTTTGTTTTAGATATTTCAACAATTTGAAAACTAATTTTCTTCAAATAAACTTTGAATTGAGAATAATATGCTCTTTCATATCTCTTGAGGGATTTTCTCATTTAAAAAAAAAACTCACCATCAGAAAATGGAAGAAACCTCAAACAAAATCTCAACCAAAACTGAACCATCACTATAATGATGATAAAACAATTTAACATAATATGACATTACAAGCTTACAATCATAGATTGGTAAAAACAGAAATAGAGACCATAAAACAAATATATTATATATATATATTAAATATATATATATATATATATATATATATATATATAGGCCTATGAACAGTTTGTTCGCAAAAACCGATAAGTCCATATTTGCCGAATGGAGATATTTGCGCTTAAAGGTCAAGAAAAATGAAGAGAATAATAAGAAAATTGTTGCTTCTTTTGACCATAACTTCAAAAAATGTACCTTTGCATGTAGTGACCAATATATTATCATCAATCGCAATCAATCAATCGCAATCAATCCCAATCAAACCCAATCAATCGCAATAGCAAACCAGGGAGCGTTTTATTGTTTTATTATTGCATTTCCATCATGAAGTACAGTATGCTTGTGTCCACGATGGCGTGTGTTGTACCATAGTCTCATTTACCCTTTTCACTCTTTTTCTTTTTTTTTTTCCTTCCTAAGTTAATTTCATGTCAGTTGACATTGGTTTTTTTTTTTTTGTGTACGTATTTTTCGAGGGTCCCATACCCTACAAGCTTTGCTTTTTAGTGGGACCCTCCATTTTCATTTTAATCTTTGTATTAGGTATATGTATATACCTTAGAAAGGAAATTCTGTTGTTACTCGTGACCACTTGTACGTTTTCTTTGAAACTGTTACAAATATGTTCTGTAAATGTATTGTATATACATTTTTTCTGTTTATTCGATGGAAATGGAAATAAAATTGAATGAAATTGAATTGAATTGAATTGAATCATTTAAAAGGTATTAATTTGTACTTTATGACAGAGACCTTACTTAAAAATCTTCAAAAATGGACTTATCGGTTTTTGCGAACAAACTCTTCATATATTATATATATATATATATATATATTAGGATATATATATATATATATATATATATATATATATATAATATGAATCAAGTTCCTTGCCTTGAAGCAACTGAATGACACTTATATAACTGCAAAATATTGCAGATACGATTTGACTTTAATAAGTAAATGCACATTGATATATCACTTAACCGCCATACACTCTTTCAAAACATGGGTAGACCTTGCTTCATATTGATATTTCATATTTGCTTTTATTCATATTACTATAGAACTTTGTGACATTAGACGAATAATTGAGGAAGCTATATGACAAAAATACAAATAAAGAAAACCTCTTCAGAGGGATTCGTCGGAGGAAAAGGAGTTGAGAGTGCTGCATCAATTTCTGAAATCATAGAATGCAAGATAAAAAGATAATGTCACCGTATGTAGGATTCATCTTTCGAAGAACTTCTCTGATCTTCCACCTTTTGCCTTCCTTCTTTTTTTCATCCTTCACCTTTTCAAGAGCGCGAACCATGTCCATATCATTGACACCCTGTGGAATATCCAGTTTGAACTCTTGTGCGATACTTTGCAGCGCCTCCGGGTCGGCATACTTTCTGATGAGTTCGATTTCGTCAATGGTTATACTGCTAACTACATGTGAAAAGAAAGGGGAATAAACCATATTCCTTATCGCATCATTCATCTTATACGCATAGGGGTGACTTGTTTTTCTTCGCTATAGTCGTTGTCATTCAGTTGATGAATATGGTTTTATGACATAATTCACCAGACTGGGAAGCTTCAGTAGGAGAAGGTGAGACTGCACGAAATTTTTGCCGTTATCATTTTCATAATTTAAGATCGCATAGTAAGGAACAAATTGATTACCGGATAATCTGCTTCTAGATCTATACATTTCTATATTTAGAATGGTGTCCTTCGAATTGTGCCACACATGATTCTATTTTTGTATACATTATCATTTTTTGATAATCGAATTTAAATACAACTATCGTGCTCTCGCATCGTGAAGTGCAAAATGTTCTCTGCGAAATATCTCAGCAAAGACAATTGTGCCTTCTAAGAACGCACGCGAATTCACCAAAATGACCAGATATTTTCTTCAAATTCATGAAATTCTTCCGTCGAGATGCTTTTATTGCAACTGATTGACAAATTAACCTGCACCCCGCTCGAGTATGTACGCCCATGATTTGTTATCATGACTACTATTAAAACACCGATCAATTCAGTGCTTATTTACGTCGATGTAGCCAATTTGTCAATCAGTTGTAATAAGAATTATCTGTCAACACAAACTTCAAATGACTTATGAGGTAAAGGCACAAAGATGATTAAATCAACAGATAATCTGTATTTCTTTTATTCAATTTAGTAGTTAGAATGTATAAGACAAATTCAAGAACTGAATATAATCTACAGTGTTTCTGATGGAAGGAATCAATTCAATGTTGCTTCTTCGTCTCATTTCATTTGAATTTGGGTCGACAGAAAGGTTTTCACTCATGCATAAGGCTTCCTTCTTCATTGACTTACAAGTTGATAGCCAATCAAATTACCTGCCATATGGTTAATAACGCATTAACATTTAGCCACAAATTCTATAAGAAATATAAAAATACATGAAAATGAGTTCACTTTCTCCTTTTCTTTGTTTGCTGAGTGTATTTTCAAATCTATTTCTGTCCGTCATTGTACACATTCTTACGCATGAGTGAAAACCTTATTTTTTCACACCCAAGGCCTAGAAATAAAATTACAACGATGAACAAGCTCTCATTCATGCGTAAATACTTTTCCATGTAACAAAAAGAACAAAACACAAATTTTCGACAATAAAAACAATGAAATCATTTGCAAAAATATACCTACAATCTTTAGAATATGAGTATATGAATATAAGAACGACCCAAGTCCATGGAGGATCATTTCGAGTAAACTAAAAAAAAACTTCATATCTTTTTTATTTGTCCAATAATATTCTATTTAACTGTGATGGGAAGGCAACATTGTATATACAAATTAGAACATATATTATTATGACAATTAACATTAACATTAATTGTGGAGAGGCCATTTTGTGTGATGGACTTGGGTCGTTCTTTGATTTATATGGACTTGGGTCGTTATTTGGTTCATATACATGATATTCTGCTATAGAGATGAGAGAAGGACGAGAGAGGGCGCTATAATATGAATGTAAGAATGATCCAAGTCCTTCATTCTTACATTCATATAAGATTTAAATCATTTATTTCAGGCACTTCCGGGGGTAATTAGGATTTATCATTTATACACAAGATGAGTCCATGCATAAGCTACAATTTCCCATGTCAAACTGAATTTGGCCAAAAATTGGACTTGGGTCGTTCTTATATTCATATACTCATATTTTTGATACCCAAAAGATCAAATCAAGTTGAAAATAGTGGAGGAAAATAAAAACCTTTCTGCCGACCCAAATTCAAATGAAATGAGAGGAAGAAGAAGCAATGATTATATTGAATTGATTCCTTCCATTAGGAGCACTGTAAATTGCATTCAGTTCTTGAATTTTTCTCAAATTCCCAAAATACTAAATTGAATAAAAGAAATACAAATCATATGTTGATTTTATCATCTTTGTTCTCTTACTACATAAGTCATTTGAAGTTTGTGTTGACAGAAAATTCTTTCTGCAACTGATTGACCAATTGACTGCCTCGACGTAAATAAGCACTGAATTGATCAGTGTTTTAATAGTAGCCATGATAACAAATCGTATGCGCACATACTCGAGCGGGAAGCAGGGCAATTTGTTAATCAGTTACAATGAAAGCATCTCGACGGAAGAATTTCATGAATTTGAAGAAAATTCTTAGCTTCCCCTTGTAAGTATCCCATTTTGATTTTGACTGAGTGTAGAAGGAGATAAAGAGAACAAAAACTAATTGTTGCTATTCCATTGATGTCTGTCGTTGTATTTAATTGGTCTTTTGTTATCAATGTTATCTTAAAGTGCATTTGAAAGAGAAGGAAAATATGTCAATTTTTGCAATTTTTACTTTTCTGCTTTGGAGGACAAAACAAATGTATTTATTCATGCGTAATTTTTTCTTTGTATTGACCTGCTAGCTTGATAGGCAGATAGATTTCCTTTAATGTGGTATGCCTGCAATACATGTACATTGATTTTCATCATTAAAAATATGAAATCGAAAAAGTGTGTGTTTTTTTTTCTGAGAGTATTTTCGTCGTGCATCGAGGGTAATGTAATTGGCTAATGAATCTAAATTAATGAATGGCCAGATAAACAATGAAATAATCTTTTCTACACAACTATCTAATCACGGAGGCATCCCATTCGACTGTTTGCAACATACGACTTGACTTTCATTATTGAGTATCATTTTCTGGGGATGAACTATCGCCATCAAAATTGTGAACTGTAGAAGTATACACGAACATCCCCACTGTTACCCCCCCCCCCCCGAATATTATACCTTTTTCTCCTTCCGACTTGTCTGTGCTCACGTTTTGCCCTGTATCACATGCTTTTGAGCCAGATGATTCCTCAGTTTTCTCCGTCTTTTGATTTTCGGTGGTGACTATGAGTGGGGCTATGGATGTAAAAGCATAAGTAAAAAGTGAACGGAACGAAAATAACAGACAAATTCTGTAATTTCTTTTTATTCAATAATTATTGTTTTTGTAACTGAGGCAAATCATGTAAATGAAGGTGGATCGAGCTTAACTGACAAAAAAACAAAACAAAACATAGGTTAACTAAACTGTGTTAAAAAAGAAATCCGTGTACCTCAAAGATATTCGTATCTCCTTATCAGTCGTCTTCAAGGAGCTATTACTGTGTCTGGTGTATTGAAAGTTTACAATGCTCTTGTTATCCTTGCATAAAAGGTTTACTAATTTAAGAACTCCCGTAATAAGTTTAAAAAAACAAAAACAACAGCAAACAAACTGGACAATCTAATGACAACTTGCGTAACACGACAACCTCCTATCCGAACCCCCCAAAAAAGAAAAACATCAGATATGTATATATGCATATATATATATATATATATATATATATATGGGTGAGAATTTTGAACGATGTACAATTGCCAATTTTCGTACCTTATGACATTCTTTCCTTTAGAACACGGCAGGATGATCTAAGAAACCAGATTTTTTCATGTCATCTCAAAGATTGGTAAATTTCCTTTCAGGAAATATATGGTTTGGTTGACTTTTGCCTGATATTTTTCATTTCACAAGGACTTAAAGCGTAAAAATACGGTAAAAACGCTATTTTCACAATAATTTTTGTTTTTCAAACTAATGATGTGCATTTTTAATGGTACGTGGCATCTAATATCTGACCATGTTCTGGATCTGACATATCATGGGTATGTACCACAAAATTATAAGAACTTTATGAGCACGTATAAAATTACAGAGAACAATTAAAATATCAAAGTCCTAAACAGACGAACGTCCGTGGTGCTTTTATTTCTATCGCTGCTGCAAATTCTACTTTGTTGTCCCAACTGTAACGTATACGAAAATTTGGTGTTCCACCTAATGAACATATCCTGCAAAAATTGTACGTCTGCTGGCTGTACATGGGACGTAATATTCTTTTATGCAAAATTATACTCAGTTTTCGTCACGGACGTGCTTCCGCTATTTTCTAATAAAGATCGTAGCCCATGAAACGTTATTGACGATGTTGTTCTGAGTCGTAATCAACTAAGATCTAGCAACACGATAATATGTTTGTTTTGAGTTTCTGTCCATCCTTTGTCAAATAGGAACCGAAATTATATTTTTAGACGAACCTCCAAGAAAAAAAGAACGTCCGTGATGATTAAAACGTTTTCGAGTGGGACACCATCTTGCTTCGATGGCGAAGGTGCATTTTACCTTTGGCTCTCTAGCCGAGGAGCTGCATGCCATTTTTGAAGCGGACTGAGGTTCGTCCGCAGTTTTTGGACCATGCAATTCACCAAAAACCAAGCATATAATTAATATTTTCTCTGAAAATTCACCTCCTGAACCCCCTCTGAGCAATACATATGTTGTAAGGATGTCAAATTTCTTATAATTTGCATTGACAATACCTTTTTCAAATTTTTGAAAGAGTTAGGAAGGCTAGGTATTCTCTGCCGATTAGTTATCCGTCCTGGAACATGACCCTTGTAGTAGAATGAACGTCCGTGATAATTCCAGAGAACGTCCGTGACGTATGCAATCCCTCCGATAGGGATAACTTGTCCCGAAAGTGTCCTGTATTCTTTAAAACTTTTGGCTCGAATAGCGACAAATAAAGTTTTACAAAGTAGAAAATGAGTTTAGAGCAGTAGTTTCAGAATTTTTAAGGCGTTACGTGATCATGATGAACAAACAATTGAAAATTTACTCAAAATTTTACGTTTGTTCTCCCTCTAATTATACAAAAAACAGCTAAACACTTAAAACAAAATGATAGGAAAATGGAATTTTGCGTAATCTGTAATTTCTGTGCGTTTAAATTTCTTTCCAATGAGGTTCTGGCGACAATTTGTACTGTTACAGGTTCTGAAAGTTTCGCTCACGGACGTTCTGTCCGAGAAAGGAAATTTCTGACAATTACAAATATATCACTGCGCATAAGATTAATGTTAGTTGAAAATATTACCAAATCACCGAGCCGCTCATACCCGAAAGTGAATAGCGTTCAGCACTCAATTTACCTGTAATAACAAACGGAAAACGTTGTTTTCACGGATGTTCGTTGGTTGAATAAGTCAGTGGATTACATAGTAGGAGAAAGAGGATCAGTGCCACTTTTTAGTGACAGGTGCTCTAAGTGTTTATCTTTTGAGTATGGTAGCTGCCGTCTCAAACAGAACACATCCAGTTTTGGTCTCCATAACGGACGTTCGCTGTAATTGTCATGATATTAAATGCCTTAATTCATTCTTATTTTTCTCTTCATGACGATTTTTCTCTCATTCCCTTAATAGCCTGAACATGCTGCCACCAAATAGAGAACAAAAAACAAAACAAAACAAACCAAAACAAATCCGAAAAGTGCTACGCAATCACATTCAGGATAATGACGGAAGAAGTCTGTAATGAGCATGTGTTGAATAAGAAACGGAAAAGTTTCAAAAGGACGTGGAAGCAGTTGAATGAAAATGACTGAGAAACAGAGAAGGGAATCGAGCTCCAACACACAGAGAAAAGAATTACCAGTGCACTCCCGTTATACCAAATTCTTCTGGAGAAGTTTTTGTTTGTTTGTTTATGTTTTTTATTCATCGAAATGCCGTCACAAGCGAACAAAAATCATGCAGTATACAATTATTGATTGATGAAAACACACAAATCCTCCGCTTATAATCACATGATGTTGTTTTATACTCATCAATGAAAAGCAATATTCATTTGTAACTTTTTCCAAGACTTTTTTTTTTTGCATTTTACATTTAAGAGACAGAGAGATCGTCAATTTGTTTTTGCATTTGTGCTTACTTTGAAAACACATGTTAAAAAAATTAATGATTAAGAATAGGTCGAAGGTTGCACTTTGATACGTTCGCTCTTCCAAAGATTCGTTACTCCGATGTCCAAAGGTTTGTTATTCCAAAATGAAAAACAAAAATTGTAGTTAATTCAGGAGGTTTGTCTTCAGAAATGTTCTTCGAAAAATAGATATTAAGGATCAATGTTTTTAGGTCCGTTCTTCTAAAAGTGGAATGGGCCTAATATTCGTTTAGGTGAAAACGGTTATTATGAGGTTTTGAAATTGGAGGATTTTAGTTCTTAACTTGTTTCTCCACATTTGGATAAGCGAACATAATTTTTCATGTTCCAATTAATAAGCCTTTCGGTTAACCTTCGGAGATTCCTATCATTTACCGAATAAAAAAGCTTCATAATTATACGAACTCTATCAATTTTTGTATTGACAAACTGTATGAATAACGAGCCTCCGAAATGACGCGCTACAAAAGGTTTGTTATAACAAACCATATTGTATAATATCGAAGTCACAAACATCCATCCAAGTTATGTGGACTTATTATGGACTTGTTATGACGAAACTTCGCAGTATCGAACCAATTATCACTTCTGACTAATATAATAACACAAATTCTCCTCGATAACAGTGTGTAGCACAAGGAGCAAACACAGAGGGATTTCTTCCTAACGTATTCGTTTGCCCTCCCCAGCTAAACTTCGTATTTCTATAACGGAGCACATTTCTGTTGTTTTTCTATATTAATTCTTTGTCATAATTTTAGCTGTGACCATGTTCGTTATATAAAAAGCAAATTTTGCATTGTAGACTTTATAATTATAACAACTTTAGAACCTGAATATTTACTTCATGAAAACGAAATTTTGATAAATATATTCGTTCTCAAGGATGGACTACGTCACTGAGATTACTCGTACGTTTGTACGTTCATTTACGAGAGATGGAAAAATTGTTTTCTTTGATTCCCCAGTATGAGAAGATAAACAAGCTTATATAATTGAGAATTGGTAATATCTATTCAGGATTTTGCAGAGGAGTTTGTTCTCGACATGAAATTGCTGTTTGTTGAGAGTAGAATGCGTTTCCAATTCAAGAGAGCTGCATTGTTCAATATCTTGTTTGTTCCGAACGTCCGTGAGCTACATGCGAACCTCCGTGATGAAAACTATGCTATGTTTGTTGGGTTATAGAGACTGCCCAGATGAGATACATCTTGAAAAGGTATATTATTATTTGGGAGTGAGGATTAAAGTACGGGATAGTGAAATAAGAGGTGAAAATATTGAGTTTCTGTAAAATGCGCGTAAAGTTAAGAAAGTGTTTAGCGGAAGAGCAATATTTCCACAGAAATGACGAATTTAGTTAAATCATCAGTTGTCTACCATTACAAACAGGTTAAGAGTACAAGCTTAATATTCTGCAATCACGTACACATGTCCCTTAAGATATTTCGTTAGGATTTTGAACTGAATCAGATCTTTGGAAACTATGTTAAATGGTATTCAAACGTATGTGCAGTACTATTCCTCACGGACGTTCGCTGCTCTGGACATGGTAAACTTCAGCGGTGAATAAAAACTTGTTCCTCTGGGAAAATCCTAGTATAATTGGGTTCATATTAAAGCTTGAGTTATACTCTTTCAGGTAAGATGAATGATTTGGAGAATTTCCTACTTTTTAAATTTTGCCTTGTTTTGGCTCAATTGTACATCGTTCAAAATTCTGACCCATATATATATACATATATATATATATATATATATATATATATAATATTCTTCATCTTTCCATCCATATTCGTGTAAAGATCAACGGCAGCAGTTTCTTCTTCAACAAAAAACACAAAGCAAATTGGCATATAGATATTTGGTTACGAAAATGAATCATGCATGCCCCGAAATATACCTAACCAAAGAAATACTCGATTACGAGCATTTCCATTATCATAATCATAATGCCTATTTGATACTGAAAACGTATTTGCCGATGACATAAACAACTTCGAATATCAATCTTAAAGTGAAATAATCGGTATAGCGCTGCTGTATGAATTTGTTATTACATGCCAAAGCGAACTCACTTTTTTCAGACGTCCTATCCTCTTTTTCATTAGCAGCATTTTCGTCTTTTTTGGTGAAGAATACCCTGGCTTCACCTAAGAGACCCAGTGAAAGAGAGAAGGGGAGAGATGGAAATAAAAACCGAATAATGATACAATAAATGTTATTATCTTTCTTATCTCCCTATTGCTTTCCCTGCTTTATTTGTCATCATTATGACAATTGTCGATATCTGTATGGGTCAACTTCTACAAAATATGAAAGACAAGATCGGAAGTTTTTGAAATCACAGAAAACCTCTTACGATAATCTAAAGACAACTCAGGAAAGCGTGTGTCATCTTAACGAGCTTCTACAAAACATATTCTGTTGTGGTTGCGGCTCCTCCACTGGTTCATTTGTGACATTTTTTCCCGTCAGCTGTAGAATCCTTGATATCACCTGAAAATGCCAACAAACCTAACTCAGCCACCTTTTTTTTTTTTGCTCTCGTGTGTGCCTGATCTACCCAACGACACAGGGGCCACGGAATATTTATCGGGGGGGGGGGGGGGATGCGCGATGTGCCATTTTGAGGATTTACTTTAAATCTAAATATTATTGCTACATCTTGAGCAATCACCATGAGCCATCGTACATATTGCAAGTACATCGCTCTCGATATTTCAGTCTCCTAATAGAAGAACTCACCACAAAGGATAACACAAAACTGAATAGACGGACAAGAGTAAGAGTAGATTGCTCACCTTCTTTTATTGACCGTCCTGACGGTCTCCCTTGCTCAATGTCGTTAGATTCGTTAGGCTCCTTCTTGTAGTAAACATCGAACTGCTCTTGTGTGATGCAAACGTCTATTAGAAACCGAAATAAGAATGAAAAAATGAAATCATTTACTTCTGCATTTTTTATTTATGTATTAGTATTATTATTACTATTATTTTGTAATTTGCAAGCACAAAATATTGGTCATTTGACGTCGGCTGAGATTAATGCGATATGTAAGCTCCACAGCTGTTTGTAGAGCCTAGTAAGAGGAATTGATCCTAGTTGCACTGTTATACAAATCATGATAAAAATGAATTGTTGGTAGGCCTATGCATTGTATACGCAAACACACACACACATGCACGCATATTATGTATGATATTCGAATTGATGAAATTCTCTCGTCGAGTTGTTTTCATAGAAACTGATCAACAGACAACGTCGATGTGGATAAACACTGAATCAATATCTCATCTACGTCGATGTAGGGCCATTTGTTAATGATTTGCAATGAAAGCAACTCAAGAAGATAATTTCATTAATTTGAATAATTACGCGCTTCCCACTGCTTACTCTCAGGATTAGAACTAGCACTGGTTTTCTTGCGGAAGCTCGTTGGTCATTGTTGGTCTGGAAAGGTGGATAAGATGCGTTTCCGGTGATCAGAGGGGCGTAGGTTTGAATCCTGATCGAATAATAGTATGTCCATGAGCTCTTCTGTTAATGGCTACTATAAAACACTGCTCAATTCAGTGCTTTGTACTTTGTTACTCAGTTATATGTATATATATATATATATATATATATATATATATATATATACGATGTGCTTAGTGACATCATACCTGCAACGTCTTCGCGGTCACATCTTTCAGCAGTTACACGAAGTCTACATCTAATCTCGTAATTGCTGCATTCTTGGTTCGACACCCAGTCTTCCAGCAGCTTGTCTGTTCTAAACAACCACTCTAAGTTCTCCTTGTTCCTGTCGTCAATGTCTTTTGGCTTAATGCCTAACAACTTGCAGTGCCTTTTAGTTATAGCCAGGGCAACCGCCGCAATGTCATCCCGATCGAGTGGTGTTTTGTTCTTTTCTGAAACTGAATTGTGAGAAAATATGAAATACATCAATTTTCCATTAAGTTTTTGATTGCTAATCAGCAATCTCAAGAAGCAACCTTGAGATTTGTTTTTTCCTCCATTCAGATTTCCATTTCTCCTGTAGACATTAATCAAATATTAGTACGTAAAAAAGATCAGATAATGAGTTCGCATTCTGTAAACTAGGTATGCGTAAACGCGGCACAAATCTCGAGGCAGACTGATCGACATTATTTTCATGGTCTTCTAAATAAGCATGGTCATCTAAAAGATGTATTGTTTCATCGTTATGAGAGTATGTCAGTAAAACAAAAACAGAAAAATAGACGTCTACTGCTTTCAGTGAAAATATCTTATTCCACTATTCTTCTTCCTGGTTTATTTCACTCATTTCCATGCTTACCATTTCTAATGCACTTTGATAATTGTCTTTCTGATCTACCGTATTTCTGTCTTTCCTCTTATCGAACCAAACCTATATAAGGTTCCTGAAATAATTACACGGATTATAAATAGGGATGAGAAAGCCTCCACAGCATGTTATACACCTCGTTGTAATTGTGAACAATGTCGCTGCCAATGTTTTGATTATGATTAGCTCCAAGGATAGAGGAACTGTATTCATACCATGGTACTGACGTTTCTGCCTTCTTCTTGCTAATATGTGTTCTTCTTATCGAACCAAAACAGAGGTTCATGAAAATAGTTCCAAACTATCATCTATAATGGTTTCCCTGTGAGAAAGCCTCTAAAATATTTTGTAAATCTCATTGTGATTTTAAACAAGTTTATGGCACTCTTTAATGCCCAATGCCCCTGTGAAGAGGTAATTGCCTCTTTTTTGCACTTTGAGAAAATGTACACTTACTCTGGGAAAATGTCTTGGCAACTGCCTCACAACCAGCTTTTTCTACAGCCAAGCAAAAAGCCACCTTGACATTCAAAGGTTTGCCCCCTTCCTCTGCCATCTCTTGTAGTTGTATGCCTTCTTCTGCACGCGCATTACTCGTCGTCTCCGTTCCCACTGTGACACTATCCTGCTGGTAACCATCTGCCCACTCATTCAGCTTCATAGAACACTTCTCCACCAACGCTCTTGTATCCCCTGCTTTGAGCTGATACACTTGAGTTATTATGTCTAGTCGAAGATGCTTCAGCAGCGCCTCCACTTGTTGAAGCTGTTCGCCGACACACCACAAAACATGACTAATGTCGTGAGGAGAGAGCTCGCAGTGCTTCTGGCGATAGTCTGAAAGGGAAAGATTTAGGAGAAAGTTTATTTGAAATAAAGTAAGAAAAATGACGAATAAAGCATTTGATCAAAGTACAAACGTTTGCTAGAGAGGATGACCTTGCGACTTATTGATCCACCTTTCAGATTACGTAACTTTCCGAAAAGAATGGAGCAAACATGTTGGAAGGAAGGGGGAGTGCTGGGGACTCAGGTTAGACCGTCCCTCTGTGCATTCCTTCACACTGGCAAGAAAACGTGTCGAATCTGTAGACTATTGGATAGCCTACAAATTAAGAAAGAATCGTCATATTTTGAATATGGTTTTCAACAAAAAAAAAAAACTAGATATATCGCTACGGCGACTGATATGCCTCCGCCATAATGCATGGTTCTCCTAATAGGTCTATAGTACAATGTCTTGACAATGTGTGATGGCAGGTTCACACAATTGGCAAAATATTAAAATGACAGGTTTGACACAAATTTGCTGAATGTTCACTTTCCTAGAACTAGGTTCAATTGGATGAGTGATTAAAATGTCAGAGTGCAGGTATTTGGGGAACTGATGATTTTTACTTGACTTTTGACCCTTTTTGTAAGTTTATGCATTGAGTAATTTTCAAGGTATTGAGAAAAAGTATAATTTCAGTATCAAATGGGAAAATAGCATTATCTAAACCTGGCCTTTGACCTTTGACCTCACAGTTCCAAAGAGAATTACTGTTAGGTTGAACATGCATAAATATGTAAGTTTCATGATGATACCTTGAGTTACTTTTGAGATATGGAGGAAAAAGTGCAATTCAGCACTTTCACTTGAAATTTGACCTTTTGACCTTTGACCTTTTGGCAAGAAACTTCCCACAGAATATACATTGGGTAATACATGTATACATCAAGTTAGAAAAAAAAAACGTTCAGGCATTGCATAAATATAAGGAAGGTAGTGATATTTTGAGGAGTTGACCTTGACCTTTGACCCCCTGACCTTTAAACCATGCCCCCCCCCCCCCCAACTTCCCTAGATAATCACTGCCCATTGGAACAAGCATATATACTAAGTTCCATGAAGATACCTTGAACCATTTGCGAGCTTTGGAGAAAAACATGAATTTTCAACCTTTTTTTCACAAAATAACCTGTGACCTTTGACCTTTGACACCGTGACCCTAAAATCCAAACAAAGTATTACCCCCCAGGATATACCCTCATACCAAGTTTGATGTAAAACCACTACACGGTTCTTGAGATATCGACAAAAACAAAACGGGACGGACGTATGTACGGACGTACGTACGGACGGACGGACGTACGGACGGACTTAAAGCCCCAGTCACATAATGCTCTGCGTCCGGCGTTACGTCCAAAAAGAGTCATTTTTCTGCGGACTCCCGCGGATCCTTTGCTGTCACTAGAAAATTTATTCAAAACATACCGGGAAAATGCGGGCGATACGGACAAATACGACCAGATGCGAATACTTGCGTCCAGAGTTCCGGAGACTTGCGGAGAGTTCCGGATATTTTCGGATAGTTACGGATAGTTACAGATTGTTATAAATAATTATGGACAGTATTGTTTTCTGTGACGATCCCTGCTAAGTCAGTGTATTATGACAGCAAGGTTATCACATGTTGAACTGTCTTACATTGTACACTGGCATGACTGGGGAAAACTGAAATTGAATTACGTACAAGTTGTGAAAAAATCCGTAATCCTTCAATTTGCTTTACAGTGATAAAAGATATATGAAATTTTGAATTTGAGGTTTGAATTTTATTTGTGCAACTCAAACGAAAATAATATGTAACATAATTATACCACAAATATAATACAATATAGATCGATAAGTTAAACATTAGAGTAAGAATATTATTACTCACAGTCATGGAATAGACAAACTGTGGTTACGTTGTCGTTGTGCAGCGATATTCAGGACTTCTTGGGTTATGTTAAGGAGATTTTTATAATAAAACAATGCTTATTAAATTTCCAGAGAAAAAAAGACATCAAGACTTCAAACACCCCTCCCACACCCAAGTACAATACACATACAATAAAATGTATAATACACATTCCATGGAGCGTAAAATGAGTAAGACTATAGAGAAAATTTCGTAGTTTTCAAGTTGATTTATGTCACTTCCAACTAACAAAATAATTAGAAATACAATGAAACACTCGAATACACAGATGTCAGGAAATCAGTACCACAATGCGATGAAGAGAATAACATCGTAAAAGAGATACAGGTAAATTATCAACAGAGATACAAATAACTGCTACGTCACTGTTGTGAATGCATAAACAATATTGCTGGAAATGGAAGGGACTGCTAAAAAGCAGGGCTTGTAGAACGCAGTCCCCTCATACAGAAAAAAATATATAATTGCAAAAAACAACAACAACAACAACAATTTCCCTAAACGGTAGTAAAAAAAAGACAGACAGAGTAATACACACATACATGCACACATACCAACGCACATTAACAAACGCAAAGCTTGATGAGAGGATAGAAAGATAGTAAGGTAGGTAGAAAGTCCGAGGTGGAAAGGGCGGAGGAGAGGGAAATGGTGGGTCATAACCAGGGCACTGGAGGCACAGAAGCACGGGCTCGCTGATAAACAAAAGAGTAGTAAGGTTACCGACGCAACAACGATTTTGAAAATCAAAAGTAAAAAAAAAAAAAGAATGAATTATTTTTCTGCATACGAAGTCTTTAAATAATTCTTTAACTGTAAAGAAAATGTATTAAAACTTAAAGCTTCTTTTATATTATTGTCAAGAGAATTCTAGAATTTTGGTCCAGAAAATGAGAATAAAGATTTTGCAAAAACCGTCCTAGTCAAAGGCAAATGATATTCATGGGATTGACGGGTTGGATATGCATGAACAGTTTCATTCTTTAAGAACATGAAATCAATCACAAGGGGGAGAGAATGGTTTGTGAGTTTGTACATGAATTGTCCTAATTGCAAACGATTAAGGTCAAAAATTTTCAAAATATTATTTTCATGAAGTAAATTATTAGTATGACTTCTCCACGATTCGTGAAAAATGATACGAAGAGCTTTTTTCTGTAATAATAATATTTCTCGGTAAATTTTCCGGCGAATTACTGAACAGCATGCATTTTTTTTTTTGCAAATTATTGACAGTTTGTTCGCTCTTATCCAATGGAGTAACTTCGTTAATTCACCGTTTAAAGTATCAATAATCGATCAGAATCAGAATCAGATAAAACACAGTATTATTATCCGCAAACAATAAGAAAGAGAGGATGTTTGAAGAATTTGACATATCATTGACATAGAGAATTTTGACATATCATTGACAGAGAATTTTCTATCGCTGTCACACACCTTTCCCGGCCAGAAAAGTGAATGAAATGCTGTCACCCCATCCCCTACCCAAAATATTGCCTTTTCGTAAACAATATACATTCAAAGAGTGCAAGAAAAAAAAAAGTTTAGCACAAAGGGTCAACCGATGTCATGAGTATATGGGTGCCACCTAAAATGACCATTTTGTGGGAAAAATGTCATAATTTGACCATGCGGTTCTGCCTCTCCACTGCTCCGACTGTAGCATTCCTTCAGGTAAATGAGCTGCAGCTTGGCAACACGAGTTATGTGGCTTCCCACGAGTCTCTGTGTTCCCATGCCAGTGGAAAAAGGAAAACGTCGAAGGACGTAATCGGCCGCAGCATACGTAACTGTCCTCAAATATCCGTACGCGGACGAAAGTGTTGAGATACGTTAACTTGCGGTTACTTTAGGATACTTCCGGTGGACGTAAACGAATGCAAACGGACCGGAGGTAAAATTTCTTGCCGATGGTCTGCGTCCAGGCTACGGATAGTTACGTTCAGTTACGGAAAATTATGTTTGGTTGCGGTTACTTGCGTAAGTCTGCATCCGTAGAATCCCTCTGCGAAATTTCGAACATTTCAAAATTTCGCAGGCTTGGCGCCGTCATTGTGCGTTTCTTTACGGATGAGTTTCGGACAGATACGTCTACATACGTCCCTGCGGATGCCTGCGTCCACGCTGCGTCCCTCTGCGTTCACTCATTCGTATCTATCCGCGGCGGACGTAACCCATCGCAAAGCACTGTGTGACTGGGGCATAAGCCCCAGTCACATAATGCTCTGCGTCCGGCGTTACGTCAAAAAAAAGTCATTTTTTCCGCGGACCCCCGCGGATCCTTTGCCGTCACCAGAAATTTGTACAAAACATGCGGGCAAAAAATGCGGGCGATACGGACAGATACGACCAGATGTGAATACTTGCGTCCACTTGCGGATATTCTTACGAATTGGCACATAATAGTTCTGAACACTTGCGGAGAGTTGCGGATATTTTCGGATAGTTACAGATTGTTATTAATAATTATGGAAAATTTGGTTTTCTCTTACGATTTCTGCTAAGTCAGTGTATTATGACAGCAAGGTTATCACATTTTGGACTGTCTTACGTTGTACACTGGGGAAAACTGAAATCGTATTACGTACAAGTTGTGAAAAACCGTAATCCTTTAATTTGCTTTACAATAATAAAAGATATATGAAATTTTGAACTTGAAGTTTGAATTTTGTTTGTGCAACTCAAATATGAATAAATGTCATAAATGTAAAGAATATAATTATGTGACCGTGCACCTCAAAACGAACAAAAAGTCACACACACTGATTTTGTGTGAGGACTGAAAATAGGTGAAATGGGTCAACCGAGCTGATCTTGACTTGGCTACCCTGGGTAAATAAGGCCTTATCATTATCATTATTATTATTATTATTATTATTATTATTGTTATTATTATTATTATTATTATTATTATTATTAATTTCAGTTTAATCTGATAGTCCCCTCAATGTTGTTACTCCGGTGGTTTTCATCCTGTTTTTTGTCCCATTCATCGCACAACCAGCACGGTTTGGTAAGGATTAAGCGCTTGAAAAGACACTGTACTTCAGAGCCTCTTTTCTCACAGTACACTTTTTCTGAGTGTGTGCATTCTTTCCACTATTTAGATAGGTTAGGAGAGTCCATTTGATTTCAAAAATACATCATTTTAAAGCTTAGAGTCTGCTCTTTCAAAATATGCTCTCAACTAAAATTTCATGTGTGGCGACTTTTTGTGTGTTTTGTGGTGCAGGGTCAAATATAACATCTCTATACCACAAATAAAATACAATATAGATCGAAAAGTTAAACATTACAGTAAGAAAATATTACTTGCAGTAATGGAATAGACAAACTGTGATTACGCTGTCGTTGCTCAGCGATATTCATGACGTACTGAGTTATGTTAAGATATTTATGATAAAGCAATGCTTATTAAATTTACAGAAAAAAAGACATCAAAACTTTCAAACACCCCTCTCACACCCAAGTACAATATCAAGTCATCTCTTGAAGTAATGTATTTTCTGTTTGAATTTCTTGTATGCATGTCATTTTGTAATGCGCAGTAGAGTATATTATTATAGTAGCTGCGCAATATAAACGTTCTTTATTATTATTATTATTATTATTATTATTATTATTATTATTATTATTATTATCAAAAAAGAAAATGTAATACACATTCGATGGAGCGTAAAGTGCATGGGTACGACCATAGAGAAATACTAAATTCGTTCTCAACTTATATAGTTGCCCCTGTCCCACACCTTCCCCGGCCAGAAAAGTGAATAAAATGTTGTCACCCCATCCCCTACCCAAAATATTGCTTTTTTCGAAAAATATACATTCGAAGAGTACAAGGAAAAAAAAGTTCAGCACCAAGAGTCAACCGATGTCATGAGTATACATGGTATATGGGTGCCACTTAAAATGACCATTAATTATGGGAGAAATTTCATAATTTGACCATGCAGTTCTGCCTTTCCACCGCTCCGACTGTGTTGTAGCATTCCTTCAGGTAAAGGCGCTGCAGCTTGGCAACAGGAGTAGTGTGCCTTCCCACGAGTCTCTGTGTTCCCATGCGAGTGGAAAACGGAAAACGTCGAAGGACGTAATTGTCCGCAACATCCGTAGCTGTCCGTAAATATCCGTAAGCGCACAAAACTGTTGTGATACGTTAACTTGCGGTTATTTTCGGATACTTACGGTGGACGTAAGAGAACGCAAACGGACGGAAGGTAATTTTTTTTTTTTTTGCGGATGGTCTGCGTCCAAGCCACGGGTAGTTACGTTCAGTTACGGATAGTTACGTTTGGTTACAGTTACTTGCGTAAGCTTGCGTCGGTGGCGTCCCTCTGCGAAATTTTGAAAATTTCAAAATTTCGCAGGTTCGGCGACGTCATTTTGCGTTTCTTTACGGATGAGTTACGGACAGTTACGTCTACATACGTGTGGCTGTATAATCTCGCAATCATATTTACTCACATGCCAAATAAAAATAAACATTGGACATTTTAAAGAGAGTTTTAAAGGAGGTTCTAGACGGATATGAAACGTTCTCTAAACGTTCTGGAACGGGTTATTAGACTTTTTTTAAAAGGTTTAATTGACGTCTAAACGTCCACAAGGTTTTCTGCAGGTCCTTTAAAATTCCGAATTTTTTTTATCGTTTTATCAAATGTGTAGAAGGCGTTTTTGTAACGTCCATTTAAAACGTTTTAAATACGTCGAAAACCTTCCACAAAAAGACGTTCTGAAAACTTTTTGACAAAACGTCCAAATAACGAACTTGGAACGTTTCAGTAACGGGCTCCATAAGATGGCACCCCTATTTCGCCGTCTAAAGCAAACGCGAAAATACAATCACAGACGTAGCTTCTCGCAGCAATTAGCTCTATCACGCCCAGCTCGACAGAAGAAGATTATGTTAGGATTCCTGATTCTTAGGCTTTGGGGCCCCTACCTAGTTTATTGCAGGCCTACCAATGCATATTTGAACAAAGTGACATCCTCTCACCCTAGGGATATTACATGGCAAGTGTGTTGAAAATATATCATTGCTTTACAAAGAGGATTCTGAATATGAAGCTTACGCACATGAATTCAGTATAAAGAAATGATGAATAAATGAAAATAACAATGAAAGGGTCAGACGATAAGTACGCCTGATTAATCTCATACGCCTAACACAGTCACGCGCACACCACACACAACACGCGCGCACATGCTGACACAAACACTATAGGCCCATTAACAAGCACACACCCACACGGTCATACTAATCTTACTAACATTCCATCTGCTCCTGCAAGGTACTGTTATCATATTGATAAGTACTGAGCTGCTTCCACTGTATTTCCTCTTCAGTCTTCTCCTTCCATCTACACAGACCGTTATAGATGTCTTCAGGTGTTATCACCAACTGACAGTCATCACCAAGTCCCTTCTGGTCAGGGACGAACTGGGTGGGGTCATTAAGTGGTGTTACCGAAACATATTCATCTCCCAGTTCCTTTTCGTCAATGAGAAACTGTTTAAGGGCCCCAGCGAGGTCGTTGTAATTATCTTTCTGGTTACTCATCTCCCACAGCTCAACGTAGGAAATTGGTCCTGTGAACGAGAAATACAAATCAGCTTTTGACACTTTCAGAGTCAAGTATTTGAAAATAAGTAACTGTCTTTCACAGCGAAGTCTGGTTAAACGACAATCATTCTGCATGATATCTACCATCCTGGTCTATTGCAAATTGAAAGTGGATAACCTTTTATTTTTAGTTATTGTTTATTACCAAATTTATCCGGACAGACCGATCAAGTAGGATGTAAGATTACTGTTGACTGTGCAATCACGTTCGCTGGATACTAACCGGAAGAATTTAGGGATAATGATATCATTGAAATGTATTAGAGGAAATTGTCACAAGAGGGCAAATCTCAGCGACTTCGTAAGAGACTAAATTTGCTATACAATCAGTTATAAGCACTTGGTAATCATGTATAGGAACAGTAACGAAAAGGACAAGGGTACCCGTTACTCGTCATGAAGAGCACATTAACAATAAAGTCAAAAAATACAAAGAAATTGCGACGCTTATTAAAAAAAAAAACATCTTATGTCAATCAAGTAATAAGTGCTATGGTATTGCATCATGTTCACTTACCAGAGAAATTTGACAGGCTGACTTTCTGCTTCAGCTTTTGCTTCCCTAACAACGAAAATGCGTAAAAGTGTAAAATCACGTACCACATTGTTTCCGTAATGGGTCTATACACATGACGATATTAGACATTATAGACCAGGTACTGAAGGGCTATAACCATGCAATGGGTATATTTGGGAATGCCTGGAAAACATTTTCCCTGATCTTGTATGTACACACATGTTGCAGAAGAATCTTGAGTACAGTCAATGAAGTCAAACCATTACCAAATGAGCGTACCCTTTGATTTACAATATTTAGTCTTTCATGACTTACTTGTGCTTTTTTTAAATCGTGGTTTTCGAACGTTCCTCAGTATGAGCAGCGATTGAAAATTTATTCATTTGGGCCAACTTTCTCTCCCCACTTTAGCCTGAGTCTTTACCTTTTTCTGAACTATGGAGTATCGCAATACTTTCGTCCCTTTGCTGAACTATCGCAATACTTTCGTCCCTTAGCCGCTAGAAAGTGTTATTGAAATAAAACTTTTTTTTTTTACGTGAATACAAAAAATGAACGTTTTTGATAATCACATTTTTTTTTCTCGGACGGAGAGATCACATATATTACAAACGCACCGACAACACGAATAAGATGTTTTCAGCAATACCATGCAATGAGGGATCCAGGGGGAACGCACCGGGCGCGCGCAAGGCGCCCCCTCTTCATGGAATTCCTGAATCCGCCCCTTCCACGTCAAAAACTTTTTTAACAGAGCCTACATCCATACAATGAGTCCGTGATATACTTGGTAATACCAACTGGATCGCATGAGACTGTCGGCGATTATAATCATCATGTGAATATGTCTCTTTGTATAACATGCAAGAGCACTTACATGCTGTAGCTCATATACGTGAAACCTCTTTCTTCTCTAAATCTGATTATATCTGTCTCTCTCTTTCTATAGTTTCTTGTCGTTTCCATCCCGTAAAGTGCCATCATGGAAATGGCGTTCTTATTGATATGCATTGCCGACTACATTACAAAAAAAGAAGAAAAAAAACAAACAGTGAGGTGGTAGAGTTGTCACTTACGTTTTTTGCAGCGCCAGCAGAAAACGACAACCGAAAGAAAGATTGCAACGATAGCTGCAAAGATAACACCAACAATGAGTCCTGTAAATGAAAAACAAAAAAGAACATCACTGATAAAGTAGGACAAGAAGATATTATGCATTATTTCCCAATAGAAAAAAAAAAATTGCAGTGACAACTTCCAACATAATTAAACTGCCTGAATGATGTTTCAGGGTTTAAAAGGATAACAGCTGAGCTATTATTCAGAAAATCCCATTCAACTTAAATAAGTGGTCAGAGAGAAATGTGGATCGTTGTAAAGGATGTCATGGGTCTAATTCCTCCAAGTTTAGCACTTGGTTGTTTTTGAAACTGCATAACGTGTGAACACAATGGACAAAACTTGGAGGGAAGGGATTCCTGACATTCTCTACAAAAAGCCTCATTTCTCTTTGACCACTGAAGCAAATCATATGGGGTTTCCTGTAGGGTAAGTTCATAAGTTATAGTTACATTCCGTAAAACTGTGTGTGGATTGATACACTATTATTAAAGTTACAATTATTGCGAAGGGTACCTTTTTTGTTTTCGTTCTTGTTTTTGTTTTTGTTTTGTTTTGTTTTGTTTGTTTGTTGTTGTTGTTGTTGTTGTTGTTTTTGTTTTTTTTTGGGGGGGGGGTTCATACGATAGTAAGGTAATACAAGGGGCGGAGCCTTTTGCACTGTCAGTTACATTAAATTGCTACTATACGTGCACTAGCTTCCGTTACATGTATATGGCACTACATCAAATAATGCATGAAGTAAAAAGAAACGTCCTTTCTGCTGTTCAAGTTTTCGGCATCACCACCCTAATATTTTAATTCAATGTTTCCACGATATCAATGTTTTCATGATGATCCTACTAGTTGGTCTAATGAGTTTCATCTAGCCCTTTTGAGAACTTTATTAGCTCAGAATACATTTATATACACCGGTCCTACATTTTGGAATTCATTGAGTTCTGAAATGTAAAGAAAAGAAAAGAAAACAAAACAAAACAAAAAACAGTCATACTATTTTAAGCGTAATCTGAAACCTTTTTGTTAAATTCTGGCTGAGATATTTATTTTCATAACCTACATAGGTTACAGCAAACATAAGGTTCATCATCAGTTATTGAGTTCATCTTTACGCAATAAAAAAACGGCATTATAAAGTAATGAAATGCGGCATTTTATATCCATAATTTTTCAACAATTGCGTGCAGTCACTAGCTGTCCGAAATACTTCCTCAATCCCCTCTTCCGTTTCTCTTGTTCAGTATGTAGGCATTCTCTCACTCTCTCTCTCTCTCTCTCTCTCTCTCTCTCTCTATCTTTCTTTCCCTTATTTCTATGATTTTGTTTTTGCTATATTCCTATTAATCGTATCCCCCTCAGTGTGGTCATGTCATGTTGTTGTGTCTCTGTTGTTTGTTTTATTTTGTCCTATCTTTTTTTATCGTGCATTATCTATTTGTAATTACAATAAGTATTTTTGAAGATATTTTAGAGTGGCCCACAATCTACAACCAATACTTTTTAGAGGACTTCTCAGTTCTCTTTTTTTTAACCCTTGAAACAAAACTTTGGCATTCCAGTATGTGTGCATATCTTTATCAGTTTGATGATTACCACTTATTGCCATATTTTGTAATGTATATATGCTTATTATTGATTTGTTGATTTCCTCACTGTTATGTTTATGCTGAAAGAAAAAAAAATGAGATTGAAATAAAAATGAAATGAGATGAAGCTATTGTTAATTGTAAACTGCAAACTACTGCGCACTTACGATTTATCGGAAAATTAATTGGCGTAGGGTAAACACAGATCGACCAGCAAATTATATTAGAACCAGCATATTTGAAAGAGATCTGTATAAATCTATGCAAGACCCACAGTCCATGATATTTGTTTCATCTTCATTTTCCAAGTATTCTATCGTATAATCTCTCCCTCGATAGCTTATTGTCTTTCCCAAAGCGGAGTTTTAGCATGAATTGTAGTTGTTTTCTTTTCATCATTTCTTTTTTTTGTAAGTTTTCAGCCTACTTTTTAATTTGTTTACATTTTTGGGCGTAATAAATACAATATATGCTTGTGATTTAGCCCCCTCAACATCATACACATACTTTTGTTTTTTATGACTATTTGGTATATTGTTGCTAACGTATACTGTCGTTAAGATATGGTTTCGATTGTCTTTGACATTGTAGCAATCATTGGAAATTACTTATGTCTGTCACTTCGCCCTGTGTAAACACAAAGTTTCAATCTTTAGTCTTGAAGCGGCGTGATTCTGTTTCTTCTTGCACTCCAGAGAGTATAATTGTTATATACGTTATACACTAGTTTGTATGGAACATGATCACTTTCTCTTCAAATTATGAGTAACTAATTAGAAATCAATTATAAGAAAAGAAGAACACATTTATCTGAATAACCAAAGGAATGCATTGTGATAAAGAAATTGAAAAATCTCGTCAATATTCAAGTTCCTGAACAAGGTTCAAAGTTCCCTACTCATGCCTGTTTTAAACTAGTAAAGGTCGATTTTAAATGTTTACACTTCTGAACGTAGACAGGTCTACCATTTATATCCAGGTACTGACAATCATTCTCGTTGGAAAGTAAAATAATACAACATGAACGACATAGTGAAGGTCTAATCAAGTAAAAAAAAATGATTGAATACCAATACTGATTCCTTTCGGTTGATTGATCGGCGATTTCGTCGACGCGACTGCGACTGCCGAGATAGGGATTGGAGTCGGAATGATTACAGATATCCGCTTCACTTCGGAGTGGGTGGACTTTATTTCAGCCACGCGGGCAAATGTTCCGGTCAAATCTGGCGTTACCGTTACGGTGGCATAGATGTTCTGTGTTCCATTATTGTTGCTTGCAGTCACAAGATTTTGCTTTTGATTCACTCCATTGTGAAGCCAGTATATGTTGATCAGCTCCTGCTGCACGTTAACGACCTGACATTGCAGTGTTGTACCTTTTCCGTTGTAACTAATGGAACAGTCTGAACCCGAACATTTATCGACCGTGAGGAAATCCGGGTCTGGAATGAAATCCAAAACAAACACACTCTTGGTACCATCAGCTAGCCCTAAGAACATGCAAGTAGCATACTGTAAACACTCACGTCATCAATAATATTATGCCAGCGTTACAAGAATCAACTACGTCATAAGAGGTGTAATAAACTTCTAACGGTATTTCTTGTTAAGTCTCTCAGCACCATTATCCTTCAAAATTTTCGTTCGGAAAATGTTTGTACTATAGTTAAGCAAGTCGATTACATCCACTGACACAAATCATATCAAACTCACGAAGGTAAGGTCTAATTGTTGCAACTTTAGAAATGACGATTATTTTGAATTCGAATCGTCATTTCCACTACTCCGGAAATTAGAATATTATTCAAGCTGCTTGATAGCTAGATGCGATCGACCGAGAGATATAGCCTTGCAAACGAATCATTTTGTATATAAATCTTTTCAAGAATACCCTAATGGTTGCCACTTTCATCTTTACAGCCCAGACATAGATTACAAAGTAAGGATATAGTCACTATTTGCATGTATTGGTGCATTGCATCTTTATTCAAATTTTATACGATACGAACAAACCTGAGACAGACACATCCGTATAGTTTTGAATAAGGTTGTTCCTGACATCAGCCACTCTGCAGTAATATCGCCCAGCGTTGTCGTTATTGACTGCGTGGATGATCAGTGAGTAATTTGAGTCTATCGTCATCTCTCCACTACGGTAGCGGCTACCATCGGTCACATTCCGATACAAACTAACCAAAAGTGTGACAGAATTTGGAGTAGGTTCTGGAGGCAAGGTGAGGCAAGAGACAAGAGAAAATGAAGGAAAGACGTTCATACTGCGCCATAGATGATTTCACTTCTACTTACATTTATGAGCACATTAAATGCAAAAGTAGGCACAAACAGGGAAACTGTTGTCGGAGGAAGGACAGACCTTGTTTTTCTAGAGAGTCGTGTTTTTAGGGAATAGCTTTTAATGATAACCGAAGAAGTATAGTCCTGTAGAATACGTGCAGTGGTGGACAATTTTATTGTCCTAATAATTATTTTAGAGGTTCTGTATTCCTCCGAACCAAATCAATATTCGATTACATAACGAAAAACAAACAAACAAATAAACAAACAGACATCGGATATCTCCTAAAGATAATTTTGTTTCCGCTCGATAATGATAATGCATAGTCGGCATGTTTTGTACTTGTGAACGGATATAATGTTATCTGCTTCTCTCCCGGCATTGTTCCAAAAATACAGGTTCATTCTTATTCTTAGAAAAGGAAAAGAAAAGAACCTTTGATATTGCTCTTCTTTGATGATGTATGTGTGTTCTTTCCTTGCTGGCTTGCCTTTTTGTTGTTGTTGTTGTTGTTGCAATTTTGTATGTGCGTGTTTGTGTGTGTGTGTGTGTGTTTTAACCAGACTATAGACAAGTTCAAAATTAATTTTGCTTCACATTTTTACTATGATAGTCGGAGACGAAAAGCATGGTTATTTGAAAAAGCTAAGTTGTGCGTGATAGGAGAATGACATGTGTCTAATTCGCTTTATGGGTGCGTCAAATCGCCAAAATTCTAACAAAGAGCAAAAAATAAATATATAACACTATTTATCTCATACAGTGAATGAGCCAGTACACTGCCTGTGGCACTACGGAGAACTGACACTTGAGTTTCCCCGGAAGACCTCTTAACAGAACTGAATGGCGATCAACAACCACGACGTCATCTGGAATCTGACAATCTGTTCAACAATTGAACACAGATGACACAATAAACACATTCCAGTTCAAAGTTTATGTTGTTGTACATTGAAGCCTCCATTAACCCCCCCCCCCCCCCCTCTTCAAGTTCAATGAAATCAACTCATTCCTGGCAACATTCCTTGTGCCATTTTAAAATTTCCTGGAAACTTTCTTGAAGTTGTGATTTCATATTTTGTATCATATTTTTTGGTTGCCTAAGACCCTATTTGACCAACTTTCACCTGGCTTCTCACAAGCTGTCTTATATGGACATCACATTCATTGAGTGCTTTCTTGATTGTTTTGTACGTAAAGGCACGTAACGAGACACTGCGGATCTGACCTTTCACCTGATTGGATTTAAATGAAACCAAGATGTTATATATCATTGATCCTTTTCAGTGTTATTTTCATACAGAAATTTACTTATAACATTAACCTTTCCAGAGCTAAAGTCATGATTTCGAGAGGAAAAAGTAGTAGAAAAAAACATAGTACTTTTTAAACTTTTTTGAAACAAATATGTATGACAACAAATTGAATTTAGTGCAAATTACACCAAACAATTCTACTATCGTTATTACAAAAATAAGAAAACAGAGAAGAACACAAAGTGATGTGGACAAATGCCTATTCGTCTAATTATGAACCATCGTATTTTTATCTTCACATTCTGTCTTTCTCAATAGCAATAACTACCTTTTTGTAACTTACCAATTCTTGTACAGATCACCATAAGACATGCAGTGAAGATAGCAACGGTCCTCTGGTAACTCATTTTGTTAAACATTTTCCTAACGACGAAAAGAAAAAAAACTCAGGAAAGAATAAATATATCAAACGACCTTTAAGCCCTATGTATCGGGCAAAGAAATAATAGCGCACTATGCTTACAAGTGCATTCTATTCAAATATGAAGGGTAGAGTAGACCATCTTATATATGTATAGTAAAGAGGGTGCCAAAGAACTTGGGACATAATGCTAATCCAATGTCTACAGAGGGGTCAATATTCTGGTTAAACAATAACATCTGATTGCCGTTATTTATGTTCATCAATGCTTCTATTTTTTTTTTGTTCTCTCTCTCGCTCTCTCTTTTTCTTTCTTTCTTTCTCTCTCTCTCTCTCTCTCTCTCTCGCTTTCCCTCTCCCCTTCAATTCAATCATAACGTTTTACTTTAAGGAGGTTTTGTGCTTCAGCTCCCTTGCCACCCCTTACGAGATATTTATCCGCGTTATAATGTTCCTGGTAATTCCCGTGTTTGGAGTCACTGTATACTTGAATGACATAATTACAACAATTACTAAAGGTATAGGCCTTACCTTGGAGGTAAAGGTATAGGCCTTACCGTGGAGATTAAGGTGATAAGCACCTTGCAAATCACGAAAATTACCAATGTAACAGCGATATTTTGCTCATACATTTTCTCCTCCACATCTATACTACAACATGACATTTGTATTTGGCAGGCAATACTAGAATTCATGTAAAAATATGTTTACATAAGCCTGAATGATGAATGATTGTTCAAATGACACGAAAACTGCTTTTTCTGTATAATCAATTGACGTCATATTCCAAAGTTACCATGAACTTCATTCAAGTGAATACTGATGCCTCCTTTTATTTCTTAATCTTTATTACTATTTTGAAACAAAATGTTCTATATAGGTGCGGTAATCTAGTCCCATTGACATAAAGATACATTAGGATTTAATAGTCAAACACTAGATGATATTCAGAAGTAGGAGAAATCTCTCGTACTATACATAATTATGTATATATATATATATATATATATATATATATATATATGCTATACACACATATATTACGACTTTCCATTATAAATGGTGCTAAATCAATTTTCCATCAGATTCGGATTTTTGACCCAAAAAAAAAAAATTATATAATCATCTTTAGCTCATAGATAGGCACCTTTCTCTGTGAAGAGTGCACATTTAGGGTATTGTACCAATCTCTTTTACAGACAAAAATACATTAATCTTTCTTCAACCGTATATAATAATTGATATTTGATTCACCACTTCTCCTTGTGCGACATAAAAATACAGTGCTAACACAGCACAAGATTGTGATTCAACACCCTTCGAACTTATTCAATCGTTTAGTTTCTCGCGTTGATCAGCTAGCTAATATTCCTTTCAAAATTTTGTAGGACATATCTGCGAATTCAGCATCATCTACTCCATCGTTCAAACTCATATTCGTTCTCTTGCGAGACTCTGTAATTGTAGATATACGTCGGTGAATATCAACATGCAATGCTGTCAAATCTAAAATTTCATTTTGTCAAGAGTGTTGTTAACCTATCCTTTTGCTTGTAGATAATATTCGAAGTACCACCATTACAGAAGGAAGTCCGGAAAAAAAGAAAGAAAGAAAGAAAGAAAGAAGGAAAGAAAGAAAAAGAAGAAGAAAGAAAGATATAGAAGAAGGGTTAAAAAGGAGACCCATTGGAGTCGCCCATCTCTTGAGTATCACAAGTTAACCTTCCACATTAAAGCTAGTATCACTAGCTTCATTCTGCGTATGATTGTGATAAAATAATTATTCATGTAATCCCTATAAATGATTCTTGTCACCCCGTCCAAATGACATCAACGAAGTGTTCTTTGAAAGTAGTTTACACCAACTTGCACATGAGCTAAATACTAAATTGGCTTTTTCTACCAGATTATTGTTCAAGAAGAACACTGCACACCAAATTCGGGAGCTTTCGGGGACCTCGCGTGGGACTTGATTTCCATTTCCATTACATGCATTATTCTATCAGACTGGCATTGACACCTGCCAATTTTGTATAATTCTGTTCACAAAAAACAACAACAATCATAATAAACAAATAAGCATGTGATTATTCTCCTCCAAAGATATCTTTCCATTGTCACCACACTCGATCGGCCAAGGACGCATTTATGAAATTGGGTCGGAACAGGAAGTGTTCATCGAGCATCTTTTTCAAAAATGTACGGTGGGGACTTGATTCAAACTAAGGTGCCCGGATTATCTGATTAACTATCCACCATTTCACGTAGTCTCTCAGCCTCTCTCGCAGATGTTTGACGCGCGACTTCTGTGAGAACCTCATTTTTACTACGGACGCAGTCTCTATAGTCTCCTGGGGACAGAGATAACAAAGATATTCGGCAGTCATTTGGTTGGGAAACTGAAGAATAAAATAATTCAGAGGTTAGATAACGGAGGAAACGTGAACGGTTACTGCCTGAGTACAAGGAGCTGGCAAGACAGTATATTCATGTGGTGATGTACGATAACTCATTTTCTACTTAGAATTACTATACTTAGTAAAATAATCTTCGATCATGTTTTCGTATTGAAATATGATGGATGAATGGCGTAATGAGCCACTTCTGGATTATTGATAATGTCTTGATTAATTAATGAAGGGAATAAAAAAAGACTATTGTCTGTATTATGTTAACATATTCACAATCAATTATTTTATTTTGATTTCGGTCTTCTTACTGCAGTGTCATGCAATGAAAAAACTGACGTTGAAATATATCATTTTTTTTCTTCTTAGCGCAGCAATATCAGTCCCAGTTAATTGAAGACTAAATGGCCATCACCTAGTTCCGTTTGAATCATGTGGCTCTATTATCAATATTTCCCTATAACATAATGTTTGATTAAGGAATAGCAAATTAAATGAAACGTTTTATAGCTATCTATCAAAATGAACTGCAACATAAAGTACAGCATCAAAGTAAGGTAAAGGTAAAAATACACATCACATCGGATTGAATGGGGAAAAATCGTTGGTATAATTGATGGACACGAGGAATTTCGTACACTCGGTTATATTCATTTATTCAGGGCATTTCCGGTTACATAGAATATTCAGTTGTATGGATCCTCCTCTAAATTTGGGGACACTGATGGGGTCCCTGGGGTCGGAATATAGTGCCGGTTTGTATTTCGCAAACACATATTTGTTTTTTTCACCCTAGCGATAATGCTTGCCTAAATTTATGACAAGCATAATTATGATATTGTGTTTTTATAAAGATGGCAATTTTAAAATAGGGAACCAATACCCCCCCCCCCCCAAAAAAAAAAAAGACCAACAATGTCTGAAGCTAGCACCGTGGATTTACCACTAACTGACTTGAAATCATACTACCCAACTCTGTTTTTTTTTTTTACACTCTTAACATTTTTCACATTCTCGAAATAAACTTACGGTTATTGAAGAACCAACAAGAAACACCAAACACAGCAGCAAAAAGGGCACCAAGAATCGGTGCTATGACAGAAGCTATGGGAACACATATGAGACAAAAAGAAAAGAACAATTATGCGATTATTTTTTTTCGTTTATTGTGGCATTACAGTATCAGCATTGGTTTAAAAGGGTTAGATCCTAAACAAAGGTGATGTTGAATAGATGCAATCTTGTTAATTTCAGTCTAATTTATTTTTTTTTTTGTGAGTATGTGTGTGTGTGTGGGTGTTGTTCACTTCCAACTGCCTTATAATGTCTGTTGTACTTCCATTTCGAAAACGCCTAATTTTTGGCTGGACTGTCCGGTCACTAAAATTAAACTGGCAAAACAGCATTATTACTCCCTTGTACAGAATTTGAACGATGGTGATAGAACCAAGCACGCACATGAATCTCTCTCTCTCTTTCTCTCTTTCTTTCTATCTCTCTCTTTCTCTCTCTCTCTCTCTCTCTCTCACACACACACACACACACACACACACACACACACATTACACTATACTGCGTTTGATTTAACTGTGTATACACCTCCCTAGAAAGCAATGCAACTGACTGACGTAGTCCAATAAGCAGAGAAGATTGACCGCATACCGATAAAATTCCTATTAATTTCTTGGACGGGGATGTAGCTGATGTCGGTATCCCGGTTGTTGAAGTTGGAGTCGCAATGGTCACAGATATCCTCGCCAGTTCTACCCGGGTAGAACTGGCGTTCTGGCGTAGAACTACACACGTGAAAACGTCACTCCGTTCAGGCGTTATGTTTACTAGTGCTTCAATTTTCTGCGTTCCGTTTTTTTGGTAAAACGAGTTGTAGGCGATCGGGGAAACCTTGCCTTTGTTCGGGAGCCAATAAAGCGAGACGATATCTTGTGGGACACAAGATATTGAACACAATGAAGCAATTTCAAAATCCCATTTCAATTAAGGCTTATTTTGCAGTAGACCTATGCATTTAAACCCGTCATTCCCCAACTCCCCTTTCTCTCGATTCTTATGCATCCTTATTCCTGACATCATTCTGCTGGCCGATATTCACGTTACGGTCGTTTCTTAATTATCTCTTGTGTGGCTTTAATACATCTGTATTTCTGTTGTTTTGGGTGATTCGATTATCAAAATCGTCTTCCATATTTTTCAAAGTTATTGGTAATTGTCATATAATATTTCTTTTCATATAATACAATATTTCATATAATATTTCTTTTCTCTCTCTTTACTCCGTTGACCCTATTTCGTCGTCTTGCCGACCTTGCTGTACAGACTTTGATTATTTTACTTACCGATCATTCTTTTTTCATTGTACCCTAAACCGCTCACTGAGTGACATGTATCATGACACTGCTGATCTCACCTGTCAGATGGTTGGCCAAGTGCATTATAAATGATGGTTTCTTTCTTTGGACAATATCATTGTAATTGTCATGAAGATAATACTTTCTGAAAATTATCGTTGCAGGACTGAACGGATGATTCTGAAAGAAAGCATGATTCGCTACAGGAAAAGGTATGGTAATGTCCATGATACACATATTTTGATACAAACTGCAATGTCAATGTAATTACATCTTGGTAGTTTTAATCACATAAAAAAATTAACTGGCTGTTGTCTCTACCAGGTAAAGAAAAGCGACCGAACTTAACTAAGTAAAATAAAAACAAATACTAATCGACTGGCGAGTGTTTACCAGTTGCGTATGATGTATAATATTTGAATTATTATTTGTTTTTATTACAGTGAGTAGTTAATTACCATTTGTTTTACTCTTACCGGTGTCTCTAGAGAGACATGCAGTGAAGATAACAATAGTCCTCTGGTAACCCATTTTGTTAAACATGTTTAAGGTGGAGGTTATCAATCAGCATGAGACGCTTTAAAACAATGATGAACTTTAGACGCTTTTAACAGTTATTATTCTTTGATTATTCTCAATATTTCACTTATTCTCCTTTGCTATTTAAATGGCATTTGATATTTAATATACAATAACTTGAAAGCACGTGTTTTTAGCCCGCATTTAAGCGGTTACCAAGTAACAAAATAATGTGCAAAGCACAGAACACTTGAAAGAAAAAGAAACAGGAACGTGACATAGTGCAAAGGTAAGGGTTGCCAGGGTAAGGATTTGTATCTAAACAGAAACATCATATCTTGCAGATCTCATTACATTTTTCGTAGGAGCTATCTTTCATGATTCCAATTTGCACAGCCTTTCGGTGTTCAATCCAGTTCCATAAGGGTGCACGTCACGAAACCGACACCCAAGAGTCATACAGCCCACAAGTCATGCAGCTCACAAGTCATACAGCCCACAAGTCATACAGCTCACAAGTCATACAGCCCACGAGTCATACAGCTCACAAGTCATACAGCCCACCAGTTTTACAGCCCACGAGTTCGACACAGTGTAAATTAAGCCCATGAGATCGACATCAAGTAAAATAAGCTCTCTAGTTATACAGCCCATGAGTTCGACATTACGCACAAAAGGCTCACGAGACAGACATTAGGCAAAAGACATTCACGAGACCGACACTGGGCAAAAGAGGCTCACGAGACCAACACTAGGAAAAGAAAGCCCACGAGACCGACAGGAACAGCGCCCCCTATTGACCAATTAATTCTACAGGATGTCAAGATAATGACATAAAGAAGGTATAAGAGATGGAAAAGGAGAGTTGCTAGGGTATTACCTCGTCAATTGCCCTCCATCACCACCTGAACGGTTCAAAATCTTTAATTGTGTTTGCGTATGTGAGTGTTTGTGAAAAAAATAAACAAAATTCAGTAAAAGGGCATGAGATGTTTCAACTTTACTTTCGAAAATGCCAAAACACCCTCGTTTCTCTCTCTGCAAAGCCCATACCGGTATATACCTGCTTAAAAAAGAAAAACAATAGAATGATGTGGACATTCAGATCAACCAATTAGAAAAATACCCATCAGGTATGAAATGAAGTTCACTCCAAGAAAATCATTTACAAAATGTTCAATGTTGTAGTGCACACCTGTTTTACATGATATGGGGGGGGGGGGGGGCTAGTCATCTGCAATAGTGTCGAAATAATGAAAATCACAGAAAATAGTAATTGTCAATCAAGGCATCGTTAAGAATTCGGAAAAGAGATGCATTCATTAAGTAACTTTTCTATTTTATAAACTATGTACTGTTTTGAGAAGAATAATTTTACAAACGCAAACTACTGAAATCGACGTGAATCGTTGCGATAAAAAATAAAGTTTTCATCCGTTGAATTGAATACATTAAAGTTAAAGAGAAAATTACAAAGTGAACTCGAAGCAGGCGGGTAAAAGCAGGTACAAAGGATATCTAATAAGGCGTACTTAACTTGTGAAGCGAGAAAGAAAAGGGCAAGAAAAAAAAAACGTAGATCCTGTCCACCGTCTAAGTAGAAATTAGGAAAGCCTAGTGAATATAGCATGTTGGCATCTAAAATAAACAATCCATCGTTCTTGTCCTCTATTACTTTTACATCCTTTTTTTTGGGGGGGAGGGTGGAGGGGTCCTATGAAGAGGACAAAAAGAAAAAAATGAAGAGTTTGTTCGCAAAAACTGACGTCCATTCTTGAAGATTTTGAAGTACGGCCTATGTCATAAAGTACCAAATAATACCTTTTAAATAATATATTGGTCACTACATATACAGGTATATTTTTGAAGTTATGGTCAAAAGAAGCAAAACTGCTCTTATTATTTTCTTTATCTTGACCTTTAATCGCAAATATCTCCATTTGGCAAATATGGACTTCGGCCCCTATCGGTTTTTGCGAACAAACTCTTCAAATGTAACAATGTAGCTCCCCGAAGCGTGACAGAACTGCCCCCTAAAAGCCATACGTGTAGAGATACATACTTAATGTCGTTGATATGTAGATGGTGCTGTTATTAGTTAGTAACAATCTCTCGCTCAACAGCGTGATGAAATTGCACTCGCCAGTATGTAATTTTCCCCTTGATTGAACACCCTACAGGTATATACTTGTAATTGACATGTAGATAGCAGCTGCGCTGTTCATCCTGTCGGTCTCGTGAGCCTTCTTTGCCTATTGTCGGTCTCGTGGGCTTTCTTTGCCTAGTGTCGGTCTCGAGAGCCTTCTTTGCCTGGTGTCGGTTTCGTGAGCCTTATTTGCCTAGTGTCGGTCTCGTGGGCTTTCTTTACCTAGTGTCGGTCTCGTGAGCCTCAATTGTATTTTGTCGGTCTCGTGGGCTTTCTTTGCTTAGTGTTGGTCTCGTGAGCCTTTTGTGCCTAGTGTCGAACTCATGGGATGTATTACTTGTGAGCCGTATAACTCATGAGCTGAATGGACTCATGAACCTATTTTTATGTCGGTCTCGTGGACCGTATGACTCGTGGGCCAAGAGTCATACGGTCCGGGTGTCTGTCTCGTGGGATGACCTCTTCCATAAGGCTATTATTCTGTATCTTTTGACAGCAGGCGAGCTCGTTGGCTTATTATTAAACATGTTTCCTATTGAAATCTGAATTCCCCGTTATAGACATAATACACAAGCCATCAGGTAACCGTAACGAACGATTTAAATTCATTTAGTATTTTTTTTTTATATTTGAAATAGCCAAAATAATTTTGCAACCTATCTTTATGATCCTTCCTAGACTAAGATGAATGTATTCACTTCATGTAATGTATGAAAGTTTGAGAAATTGCCAGCAGGGCAACGCCTTTGTTCCCACCACAGCCCCCCCCCCCCCCCCCCCCCCCTTCCCCTCCAGATTAATGAAAGTTGCATCCTACAATCTCGTGCAAACAGTCACTGCTTCAGGATATTGAAATTGATTAGACATTACATTCCGGTTAGTTATCGATTACATATCATTTACAACATACTTCTATTTCATATTCCCGGTCACTTTTACTTTGATGCAAACTATGTGATGTATCATTCCAGTACTCATTCTAAATTATTGTTACATAATAACAATGGCTACCAGTAATACGTCCACTCTCTGTGATCATTTGCCCGTAGTGGACGATCATATGTAGAAAGCCCTAACGTTCAATACGCGGTGATAGAAAGCTTGGTATACTGCTTCAAAGATTTTACTAAAATTGTAACCGATGTAAGCAAGACATTATATTACATTACATTTCATTACATTGACACTACATTATTTTTTTTCTAAGTATATGTTCGTTTTTGTTTGACCCGTTTAAAGGCATTATTTATTATTTGCAGATAAAACAAAAAAAAATCCGATTTTGTGCTTCAAAATACTTCTAACATGTGAGTTAGGGAAAGAAACATGCAATGTACAAATAATGTTAGTCAGTATAAAATCAATGTTAAGTAGTATTAAATATACAAGGTATGAACATTAGTTATAATAGATGTTACAGTTTCTAGAATGAACCGTCTACAGTAATGGTTTATTGAGAAAAATAGTTAAATCTCCTTAATATTATACACTCTAGTGCAAAGTTTCTAATGCAAGATGAATTGTGAAACAACTGACCTAGACATATGCATAAAATGTGTTAACTCGAACATATCTTTTTAATCACTGTTTTCAATGGCAACGATACCTTTTTCCATCAATGACAAGAGACAACTGGCTATTCCGACATTATCGTTATACTATGTAGGGTATGGATGTACACAGCAAATGCTTATGCACAGTTCAAATTGGCAGAAATTTAAAAACGGAACATCCTCACCACTTACTCACAGAGACAAGTGATGGACTCAAATACTTAACTACGTTTTAACTGATGTTCATCGAGGCACAACAAGTGTTACAATGGCATGTTCCGTCAGCTTTAACTTACCATGCACACAGTAGATATGGTGAGGATTGTCGTACTGAATGAATTAGGCTGCCAAATCACGAGGCAAAAATAGGAGATTGCTCAATGATCCTATGACCTTACCATATCCGTATCCACAAAATGGCTGGCCCTACCGTTGGCATTGTTGCACAATATGCGTTTCTTTGCAATGTTTTTACTCACGAGTTTAACATGGAGCTATGATCACTATCAAACTTAGGATGGTGTTGTCTTTACCTATGGATTTTCTGATTTCACATGATTTTAAATTCTAGTCCTCTCTCAAACTTTGTTTAAATATAAACAAAGGAATGACAAAAAAAAAGAACTTTGTTTAATTTTCTTAATTTCTGTTTTATATACCTTGAAAGTTTGCTATCGAATCGAGGTGTGTCATAGCTTCATGGTAATAAATATACCTCTACTTAAGAACGCCGCGAAAGTTTAATGAATTAAAAATCGCGTTTGCTTACACTTACAACTGTGCCACATCGTCAGTTAAGTTCATTTGTGGGGGGTGATAAATTTTCGTGTTGGAGACCGTGATATGAATTAACTGGTTTGAGTTGTGCGGTTATTGTGTTGCCGTGAATCGTGAGGGACATGTTCTTGCTCATGGGGTAGGTCATAGTCTACAATGCTATATTAAGAAATGTGAGTGTATGTTTTTGTTCGTGTGTGTTATGTGTTTGTAAGTGTGTGTGTCTTGCTTGTAAAAACACCTGTTTAGCAACGCGAATTATCTAAGTTGTTTCTCTTGCGTGGTATGCTGAATTAGGTATTCTGTTTACAAGATCTTCCTGATTTACTACAATCCCCCTAAGGAAAGTGATATCGACAATATAAAAAAAAAAAGAAATTAGAAAATACAAAACAAAAACGAGCAGACTGGAAAACAAACTAAGAATTCGGCAGAACGACGTTTCAGGTATGAAAATAATGACAAATATGATAAGAACCATAATCTCTATGTTTTTTCATCTGTTTTAATACTTTTTTATTTACATACATGTATAGTTTTCTATGCCAAAGTGAAAGCTGACACCGTCTATGCCACCATCAGTATACATAAAACCGCTACACCGACCTATTCCTCTTCCTCTTCCTGTAAACCAACATGACACAGATACATGGAAACAAAGGAAAACATTCAAGTTGGATTGTACCCACCAGCTAGCTAAGTTCAAAAAAGCTGTTCTGATGTGTGTGCAGTCATAAATACCTGAACAAGTGATGTCTATTTCTTGTTAAATTAATGGGGCAAGTGTGAATATTGATAACAATAGTTACAATAATAATGATATCAATAATGATCTCTGAAAGGGTTGGAAGGGGATAAATTTTATTTTCGCTATTTGTAAATATTAAAATCATTTCTGAGTACCTCGTCTATGATATGAGTTTGTATCATTTATGTATTAAAAGAAGTAGCATATTAGATTTTTTGCGCATTTGTGTGTATTTATGCAATAAATAATCCAACAAACGAGTAGGCACGCATAGTTAATCAGCATACTTATAGTTGTTCAATAGATTAGTTTTCACACAAATACAATTATTACCTACAAATTTGCTATAACATGGTATTACTTAACACATCTGCACCGAAAATCTGCTTTAAAAATTAATTGGCGTCGGGCAAGAAATTCTGTATCATCCTAGGATCTTTTTAATCCACCCACTCATATTCTTTTTGAAACTCCGAAACTAGTCTTTTCGGCATGGTTAAGGCAAGAATCGGGCTATAAAGGCACTTCAAAAATAAACAGAGGATGTAAAGTCAATGCGAGGTGACGAGGTGACTCCCCTATGAAAGGGATATATACCAATTGCTTGCTTGATTATAAACAATCATTGCTTCTACGCCAGGCACGGAAAACAAACCAAATCAATTACCTAAGCAATCGGCGATGATGATCGTTAAAATAAATTCCATTTAATTTACTGATTCTGTTGATATTGATGCTAGTGCATCTAATGATGCAATACGATATGATGATGACCTTGATTGCTATAATAATGTTCAAAATGGTTGCGTTGATGATTTGTCAGCTGATTCGACGATTCGGCTGATCGTCCTCATATAACTTGTTTGAATACTGTATCATATCTTTTTTCCTTTTTTTTCCTATCACGTATTATCATTGGGCTAATACTATCCCTTTTCGGTTTTTGTGAGATTATGAAATTTCTGTCCATTGCATGAAAACAAATTTTGTTTCTGGAATATTTTCCCTCATCATCATGCGCTTCTGTTTCCTTTACCGCATCGCCTCATGACCAGCAAATTTATGACCTTGAATGGATTTGATAGCAATGTGTTTTTGATATCAAGTTTTTACTGTTTGAGAGAATAAGTCGAAGCTGATGTCCCTTTCAATGTCAGTGTCAGTATGTATGTCCCTGCCCTTGTCTCTTCCCTAGCTTTCATTACCCATTCTCTCTCTCTCTATTTATTCTTCTTTCACAAATAGTCATATTCCCCTTGACTTTCATAGCACTTTCCTTCCCGATTAGTAAAAATTCTTCATTTGATTTTTTTTTCCCGCGTTCAATAGTGCATATGGTTTACAGACTCCGATTCTTCCAATTGGTTTCATTAATCTTCACCTCTCTTTCCTATCTCCATGATTTTCCAACCTGCAATTTCTCCCCCACATCCTTTCCACTTCACATTTCTCATCCAAGCAATGTCCGAACCTTTTACTTGATTACTTTTCACTATATTTTCCCTTACGACTCTATTCTGTCCCATTTTCTCCAGTCTCCACTAGTGAAACTTCAACTTCCAGCTCTCTTCTGCTTCTCGATTGTCACTATTTGCCTTCCTTACAATCCCCCTATGTCGCTTCCCTCCTCAGCTCTACTCTTTCTAGGCTATCCTTTTGTCAAGCCACGATTCCTACAAAACTACCACACATGATGCTACCGCAAAACTTTCTCCCTCGTTGATCCCGTAGATCTATTTTCTATATCTGAAACCTAGGTAGATGATGGTCTCACTTTGAATGTTGTAGTCAAGGGCCATTCTGAAGAGAGAAAAGACTGATACTATAAGGGGGTATATGTTGTCACACTATGCCATCTACAATGTATTTCTTATTTACGTCACAGTAAACTATAGACTGTCGTTAATAACTCGAAGTTTTGTGAATCGAAATCAGGATCGACAAATACAACATAAAGAACATGAAATTGAAGAAGTGTAAAATGTCAATCTTTAATATTTTCTTAACATTGACAAACACACTGAAACATGCAAATGTTAAGAACCATTGATTACATAAGGCATATATGCAAGAATAACTAAAAAAAAAAGAGGTCATGATTATGCTGTATAACGTTCTCATACCATTCATATTGACAATAGTTTGCTGGTAATTATCCTTTGAATGCATTGATAGCCCACAACGCATTACAAATACTGTATGCAAAGATTCCATTGGATCCAGTTTTGTACACTCCACATACATCGTCAAAAGGACTCCAGCTAGAAACTATAAACACGTACTCATTTCCTATTATTTCCGAATTTTTTTTTTGAATCTACTTTACGTTGCTCTTTTATATGATCTCTATCTAACTTGCACAGTTTGTAATATCTAATGTTATTATTATACATTGCCGTAGTTTGTGTAATTTTGTTTGTAACGAGTATATTTAGCAGAGTCAACGTGTATATCAAGCATTTCCCCTAAATCCGAGAGGGCTACCAGATTCAGTTTAGTTTATTTCATTTTAGTACGGAACCCACTTCAGCCAATGGCTGTTCTATAGCTGGTCCGTGCGAAAAAAAAAGTATATATGCAATAACAGAAATAAAAATACAGACAAAACCCAAAATACAATATATCGATTGAAATACAAAATAAAATGTCAAACGTCTACTCTATCCTATTCCCTCCATTCATAACAAAATACTGAATATTCACATGATATAAACCTTTATTTATAAAATATGTTTCTTAAATTAACACCATTTAACACCTAAACACGCAGCTGAAATCTAGCAAATTACTTTTTGTAGTTATATTTGTACGAGGTCTTGATAATTTTGAATTCTAACATAATATTTCACAAACCATAATAAAAATTCTTTAAACACAATATATTTCATAAACTTACCAGGCATCATTTCGTGGACAATCTTATACATAACATATGAAACATGTTTATCTCTCCGAACTGAAAGATTATCAATCTTCAAACACTCGAATACTTCTCGACTAAAATGTGCAAATTAAATGGAATGGATTTTTTTTAAAAAAGGTATGAGTGTATACAATCTCACAAGTTCACATGCTATGCAGTGCTTATTTTGTTACCTGGTGCTGTTGAGCACTTTTTATAAACATTAAGGACGAACTGCTATGTAGAAAAAAAAAAGGGAAGTTTTGACATTGACTTCTCTTGTAAACACACGTGTATACCTCATAAAACGCAGTCATACATGCTGGTCTGATGATTTTACTACTTTCATTGGCAGATCTCATCCATGCATGTGAGACAGGCACTGTTCCTTCACAGTAACACGCAAACTTGGAAAAAGTGCAATTTGTCATTGTTGTTTTTATAGTTTATGTGTTCAGTCATGCATGATATTTGTCAATATGATTAGGTGTCAATGGAACGAGGAAGAGTTCCCCTTTCCTCACATCCAACATTGCGCTCTCCATAGCTGATTATAAAATAGTAGCCTTCAAAAGTTGGATTAGCTGGATTTTTTTATACGAATTTTATATATAGGAGATGCATTTTAAGTTGACAATGTTCAACATTAATACGGGCTTTTGTTGAAAAACGGTGGAATATCAAATGGTATGCAAATACTATAATAATTTTACCAGTACGAGTCAAACTTTCAGGAAGACGATGTAGAATGACAAGTGCATCCTTTAAATTCACGGAAACATGGCTTCGGTGAATGCCTCGTTATTTCTTTGTCCCAGCATTTGTCTCCAATATGCTATCTCTGCTTATCTTTCATACCAATGTTCTTGCACGCATTTGTAGGAATAGTACATTAACATATAGTAAAATAAACATAGAATAATTAGATTTCAAGGAAAACAATCGACGCTACATAGCAATCTTGAGTTACACGGTTCGTTTAATTAAATACAGTAAGTGAAAGACAATTATAAACAAGGAATAAAGACTGGGAAGCCAGGTGAACTAAGGTACTTATATATTGAAATCCACATTTCCATAATACATGTAATAGCAATGACGTTATCTATTACGCTGACTTAGACGAGAACTGCCTGAAAACGCAATTTGGTTGTTTCAGAATATCGGGTTTCCCAACCGTATTTTTTTTTTTGACATCAAATCTGTGTTTGTTTTTGCTTTTTTGTCACTGTTTTACCTATGGTTAGAACTTCACTGTATTTCATCAAATAATCCCCGTCTCTTCTGAAGACACGAAATGAATGATCTTCTACAACTGTTTAAACCGTATACCATTATCATTATACATTGATTCACATTTGTTATTACTGCCAAAATGATAACGGCTCATCCGCCTACAGCATGTGGTTTATCCGACCCCCAGAACTGCGTGAGAGAAGAATTTGAAATATCCCTGTATATTTGTATTTTGGGGTGTTTTTTCTCTATGTTTCGGTCATTTGTTGTACCCATGCTTCTCATCTCAATCTGTAGCTCGAATTTAATTGGGACATACGCTCCACAAGCTTGCTTTCTAGAAAGCGAGTTTGTGGAGCGTACATCTAGATAAATAGTAGGTTCTAGATAGTAGGTTCCTTCATATTTCTTTAGCATTCATTTCCCATATTCAAATTTTTATAGATCGACCACTATGTTTTTATATGTTTGCAATATTCTATGTATGTCTCCTAGCTGGATATTATGTATAGGCCCTATTTCATTTTGTAACATTATTCCTCCTAGCTGGAAATTATGTATTATTCAATTTTGTTACGTTAGATGTACTTTTTTTATTATCATTCATTGATAAATATGAAAAATAAATGAAATGACATGTAATGAAATGAAATAATCATGATCATCACAGTCATTACGTACCTGTCCTCTGTGTAATAACCATAATGAATCACGTATAGTTTATATAAATCAAATGTTGCATTCTTTTGACTTTGACAATCAAAACAGCAGGTTTTTTGTTTGTTTGTTGTTGTTGTTGTTGTTTAGAATTTGCATGGTGGTAAACATGGAAGAAAGTGTAATTCTGCAGAAAGTCATGGTCATTCATGCAAGTATGATATATTGACAGGATGCATAATGTATGCCTTTATGACAACCGGTATTAATTTCCATGACAAACAGCCACCATGTTAGCACAACTATGTCCCTAATTAAGGCATCACCGTGGCAAAGTAACTGAAATTTGTGGCAAAGGCACCGTGGCAAAGGAACTGAAATTTCTTGACTTCTGCTGTCATGGTAGATTCTGCCAGTAGTTGTAAATCATTAGAAACTTCTTCATGATTCTTAAATGCATCAATGGGACACAATGAATGGCACGAGAACCCTTGAATATCCCGTCAACTCTCTAATATTTCTTCGTAACTAAACTAAAGACAACGCATTTTTTTCGAGCCGTAATTTAAGAAGACTAGCGCTGCTCTCATGACTGGCAGTAATTAAAGCAACTTTACGAGTAGAAACCTTGCAAATAACAAAATGCTACATCTGTTGTCGGACTGAAGAAGTTTGTGATATTGACACATATTTTAGGTTCAATCCCTCTGTGTTCATTTACAGATGTAGAAACACAACAACGCAGGCACCAATGATAACTCGTTTAAGATGTATTCAATACTGTTTTTTATCACGTGTTGGTAAAGTGGCAAATATCACCATGTTCATCATCCTTGTTAAAGAAGGATCTACAAAGCTCAATATAGAAAAGGAACAGAAGTTGCTCATTCACAAGCATTACAATATATAATATATGTATATATATGTATATATGTATATATATATATATATATATATATATATATATATATATATTAATAAGTGGTAGGACTATAATGCACACGCCATTACTTCAAATGTATAGTAAAATATAGCCCAGTTCATTCCTTCAAATTCGTAGCAGAACCAATGCATAATCAGCGTTCTTTACAAGGGCATATCATCGTAGTTAGTATAATTCATTCTCATTGTATGTGTACAGTTCAGTGAAAGAAAAAAAAAATGCATCATCCCGTGTTAATCCCTCAAAGTGAATAAACTTTACAAAAAGAGCAAAAACAATAAAACTTCACCGCAATAACTTCCTTGCCAGCTATATGCTAAGGACACGACCACGTGATATCCATATCTACATTTAACCTTGTGCACTGGAATTCACATCAACACGCACTGTCAAGGCCGTATGTAGCTGTATCTGAAGGTGCTAAAGCAGCTTTTCTATTCGGAAAGAGTTTCTCTTCTAAAGACCTCCTTGAGCCAAGGCACCAGTGATGAAACAAAGAACTAACAAGATGCTAAAAATCTTGGTTGCAGGGGTGACAATCAAAACACGTATTCACGTTGACGCGTGGGTATGAAACAAAGTTAACTTTCCCACATTTCCATCATTCCAGGTGATGTTTGTTGAGGTGCCAAGGATGAGTTTTGTCAATGGAGTTCATGTTAAAACCTTTCTCATTTCATTTCTTAACCTTCTACGTTCCAGCGAAGGAACGAGACACAAAGACCAAGAAGACTATTTATATCCCGAACTTGACTGTCAAGTTATTCCGAAGCTAAGGAGTCATCTTCTTGCTGGATTGTGCCAAGGAGAGACAACGAGAAAAAGAAAGATTAATAATTATCCACTTCTGATTTATTTTAATTGAATTGTCAATGCAATGACGATAATTCTTCGCTCATTTTGTTCACAAAAGCCAGGACAGCTTTTTCTTTACACTATTTGTGCTTGACCAGTGTCACTGAATGATGGGTGACAGTGTGTCCCTTGGGTGTGATGCTTCTGTGGGTGTAATGTGTGTGTGTGTGTGTGTGTGTGTGTGTGTCTAGCAGCACGGTATGTTAAGAAGTGATTGTCACATAATGGACGACCATACGCTGCCCATCCGACTCAACAGTTCGTTAAAGGACAACTTCATCTTTATACACATGTAGATTGGATGAATGCAGAAATATCAGCAGCACACATCAGTAAAGGTTTGTGAAAAATCGGACAATCCATTTAGAAGTTATAAACGCTTTATCAAAGTTTCTTCGCAGTCACTGCTGGATGTGAGAACTTCTACAGTTAAATGATGTCACTTGAGCAGAAGGATATAAGGGAACCATACAGAGAATTTGAAAAAGAATATATACGTGTATATATATATATATATTTTTTTTTTTAAAGTGCATATTCCCTTAATAATAATAATAATAATAAAGTACATTTATAATGCGCCGTATCTATCATTAATAATACTCTCGGCGCATGAGAGCCTGCGTACTTCAACACATACTGTGTACAACCATCCAAACCAAGTCCACATGATAATACATTAACATTAACAAAAACTTGTTAGTGTTGTATCCTAAAGGGTAATATCATTCCCCATGACTTCTAAAAGAGGCAAATCAAGCGATCTTTCATTATACGAGAAAAGAAAGATTATGTTAAATATTTTTGTGCATTTTCTTTGTTATAGTTGTTATAGTACATGGCATCACAAGCTCTAGTAATTTTCTCATCCAGCAATGGTAGCACTGAAATTCAAAATTCATAACTTTGAACGGACTGTCCGATTTTCTTCGGTCTTTCACTGATTGATGTCCTCTACTCTTATTAGTAAGTGCGTGCATGGGGTGGATGTAGGTGTGCGGTATCCTAAGAAGCGATTACAAAGTACAATTTATGATTGCAAACACTCTAAGTACTATAAGCTCATTTTTTTTTTTACTTTACCAGTGTCACACTGGGAGCACCTGGGAGCACCTTTGAATTTGGTCCCACTGTGACTTTGGTCATAAAGGTGCAAGGTGGCACAGGTAAGGGAGCTCCAAGCGTGACACTGAAAAGAGTGCAAAGTTTAATCTACATGTAATTTTCTTAGAGTGTTCAACAGAAGGCAAAATGCGCAGCTGCAAACTTACCTGCTGCTAAATCACATTCGAACTGTTTGTAAGTTGTGTAACCTTTCCATGCCTGATTCCTGGTTTTACAAAAGAATAGATCGAGGAAAACAAAACGGTTACTTTCAGTTCATTTCAATTCTTTTTAGTTTATCCTTTTTTTTTGACAAGCAGTGCTTTGACCCATATAAATGCAATGCAAAACCTTCAGGCCTCTATTTAAAATGCATTTTGTACGTATTGTAGGACCCCTTGGCAGAGCAGCTCGAGTGAGCTGAAAGGCATAGAAGGTGCTAAAGGAAAACGTAGGGCCTAATAAATAGAATAAATAAATAAAAGCATAAATGTAACTGACTTGTTCACGCCTGGTTACTGATGTTGATCATCTACGAAACACCGTGCTTACCTGTCATGATTTCGTTCGCCAAGTTGATGAATCCAGCATCGTAGACTTTATTGTTCACTTTTTGGCGAAATTCTATTATTGAAATACAAATCAGGGCAAATAAACACTATTACTATCGATTTGAACCTTGCCATTCATTGTGCCCGATCCTTTATGCGTGATCAATACTCGAGGCACCGTTATGAGAGAAAGATATCAAGAAAACAAAATTAAATCCATAATCGTCAAGTATTTCCCCACGTTTACATTTTATAAGTCACCAGGGTCCTGGTTCATAAAACTTACTATCAGTGACAACTGCCACATTTCTGTGACAAATTTGCTCTCAGCCAAGAACATGCACGGATTTCACTAGCTTTTAACAATTATGACAACTTATCACTGATTGTGAAACGGGGTCCTGATTAAAGTGGTACATTTCACATGACGGGGAGTGTCACTTAATTGCTTACCTCTTTCGTGCGTTTATTTCTTACAAAGCCGTTTGGTTCTAGATGTAAACGGGCCGATGACATGAAAAGATGTTTGTTTCCTTCTGACAGCTGAAACGCAATTGACATTATGCTACTCACAAGTTGACCCATCTACATAGGAAGACCTAATGGCAGTGTGGAGGATTTCGTTTAAGGCCCCGTCCCACTAGAGTGCCATCTGATGTCAAACGAATTCGACAAATTGAAGATACGTTGAAGATGCAGATAATAGAATAGTTCTTAACATTTTATTTGTATATGTATATTTTAGATATTTATAAAGATTTCCAATGATACGCCGCAACTGACATTATTATTTTGAACATATCCAAAATCTTCGGCATATATATAACGATCCTAACTAATGAATAGCTTATGAAAACAAAGAAAGACAAACATGTTGGGAAATACGTGGCGGTTTCTTCAAATTTGGAATTTGTGGGGGAATCGTTGGGCATTCCCGTGTGCCTTAACCAAAGACTAACAATAAAGGCGACGAGCAATAAGTGTGATTTCGCCGATATTTTACCTACTATACTAGTTTATAATACATTGAGAAATGATGTGACCTCAGTAAATCAGTGTGATAGCGTTGCCATCCCTCACCACGGTCACAAAATTATTCATAAAAATGTGTGAAATCGAAAACACGTTCCGAAATCAACTATCTAGCATCTATACATGTATGCATAGTGATATAATACATGGCACATGCAGAAATACATACACACATATTAACAGATATAGGGGACTATAGGCCCTACATACAGAGAACAACCACCAACCACACACGGTCTCCACCAAACACGCACAGGACACGTTTTGACACCACTCTACGACAGATCATGTGAACGCCTACACATACACCCGGCGTACTGGAAGTACACACAAACCACGATACTCATAACACACACACACACACACACACACACACACACACACACACACACACACTCGTCCCATATACTCACCTACACACCATACACAACACATACCATGCAGCCCCCCCCCCCCCCCCCCACACACACACACAAACATACAAACACATATAAACATCACATTCACCAGTCACACCCACCCCTGGCCATCCATTCATAACACAGGAACGATCCACCCAAACCACACAATTCGTAGTGAATCTTAGCATTTGTATCACCCCTAATGTAATATCAACCCTAAATGTAATATTGACCCTAAATGTAATACACCTTAACCCTAAATTTAATAACAACCCTAAATGTAATACATTTTAACGCTAAATGTAATAATCGAGTCAACCCTGAATGTAATGCATTTTAGCCGTAAATGTAATAACCGGAGACAACCCTACATGTAATACATTGCACCCTTAATGAAATATCGATCCTAAATGTAATATCAACCCTAAATGTAATACATATAACCCTAAATGTTATATCGACCCTAAATGTAATACATTTTAACGCTAAACGTAATAACGACCCTAAGTGTAATACGCCATAACCCTAAATGTAATGCATCTCAACCTGAATTTAATATCGACCCTAAATGCAATAATTTTAATCATATGTAATATCGACCCTAGATGTAATTCATCTTAACCCTCAATGTAATAAAGGCAACAGTGCCCGTAAAGTAAAAGGAACAATGAAACAAAAGGAACCGACTGCTCTTTGAGCCTGATGAAGCGTCCCGGAGAGAACGTGAAACGTCGCTATTCCAAATTACAAGTACCGGTAAATCCAGTTGACACAGTTGATACATTTTTAGGGGTGTTATTACATTTTAATAGGGTAAATGTGGTTTACATTTTGGGTGGTGATTACATAGCGTTAAATGTATTACATAAAGGGTCGATATTACATTTAGGGTTGTTATTACATTTAGGGGTAAGGCGTATTATATTCAGGGTCGTTATTACATTTAGCGTTAAAATGTATTACATTTAGGGTCGATATAACATTTAGGGTTAATATGTATTACATCTAGGGTTGATTTTACATTTAAAGATAATAATAAGTTTTGGTTCCTCAAAAATTTCCCTGAATTTCCTTGTCTTGGTTTGTGTTTCAGGTTAAAGTACGTTGTCTGTGAGTTACTCGCCCCAAAGTGCTCTCATGTCTTAGTAATCATGCAATAATGGTTTCGTACCAGAGCGGTCGAGAGGACCGTGGGAGAGCTACATACGCTGAATACTACGGCCAGCGCATGCGCACACAAACAACTTATCCGTTCATGGATTTGAAATTTGTGCGCATGTGATGTGTTCGCATGCACTGGCTGTAGTATTCAGTGTATCAGGGAGGTGGAAAGGCCACCACCCTGAGTGTATGTAGCTCTCCCAAGGTCCTCTCGACCGAGTCACATTCAGTCATCAATTCGAACAGAAAGGGACTATTGGCAGAACCAAACTTTGCTCGAAGCCTGTTTTCAATACTTCAACTTAATTGGTAAGTCTTCAAATTGAAGAAATTTTGGGATTTTAAGCTGACATTTGATTTACCCGCGATACTAAATCTGTCATGATCCTGAATGCTACAATGCGAAGCCGGATTACGCTATGCGTATGGGGCTGCTGGTCGCAGTTAATTGCATGATTACTAAGACATGAGAGCACTTTGCGGCGAGTAAGTCTCACAGTGTTAGTTATATGAAAGGTACTTTAATCTGAAACACAAACTAGGACAAGGAAATTCAGGGAAACTTTTGAGGTACCAAAACGTTTTATTATCTTTAAGGTTTAAAGTTATTACATTAAGGGTCGATATTACTTTTAGGGTTGACATGTATTACATTTAGGGTTGTCTCCGGTTATTACATTTAGGGTTGAAATGTATTACATTAACGGTTGACTCGATTATTACATTTAGCGTTAGAATGTATTACATTTAGGGTTGTTATTACATTTGGGGTAGATGACTGTATATTACACTAGGGTCGATATTGCATTTAGCGTTGATATTACATTTAGGGGTGATACAGCATTATCTTTTGCAGCTTGAAGACAACGACCGACGACAATTTGTACAGCTACGTTTCATTTTACCTAGAGCTCTTTACCTCGTTCGGACTCGAGAGGGTTTAGAGAGTTTTCCTTGCCATGCTTCACCCATCTCACCAGCAGTCCCAGGACAACATTGTCAAATTCTGGGTCAAGCTGTTCCATTTTAACACCCAACACTTCGCACAGCCGACCGGCTTCACTTGCAGGAATATGATGTGCCAGCTCTGTGAGAACCTCTTTACTGGGGACGCAGTCTCTGTATTGGCCTAGTAACAGACATTAACAGCAAATATCCGTTTATCATTACACATAAGAAATGGCCAAATGAAATAAAAGGGGTCAGTTATTAACATGATGAAGGAATTATGCTTGCTGGATTCATGTTGATATAATGTATAACAGTGTTATTGTTAATCTAATGTAACTACTTTTATGTGACTACTTTATGTTACCAGAAACGTCTAAAATTTTTAACAAATGGTGTTGTTGTCTCTTCTATGCTACATAACATAATTATCGTAATGTCAAAGCACTAGTGATGGAATATGTGTTCTCTGATGTCCTCTTCATTGTTGTGCTCCATTTGATATGACTGAAACTTAGTGTAGAAAAAAAAAATGCTGAAAATTGCTTATCCAATAGTGGTGAGCCAATGGATTAAAATGCAAGTAAACAAAAATAGCGTTTTAACTTCTTTTATCAATATTATTCTAATTATTATCTTCATTGTGTATAAACACTCTATTATGCCTGATTATTTGTTCGTTGTCTCTTAACTTTCATTCCGTTGCCTCCAATTGGCAATGATTGATACACCCAATTAGGGATCGCTGTTTGCTCAGCACCCCACCCTTTTTCCCCTTGCTGCTGCTATTTCACTTTTTTCCTTTCTTTATTCCTCTGTTGTTCCTTATCTTGTTTGATGTTGCCTCCCTATTCATCCTTTTCCGACCTTCAATGGTTGTCCCAATGGTCCTCAGGATCACGACCCTCCACACTGACCCTCCTCTGCCTTTTGTCTGTCCACCTTCTTGCTCTACCCCCCCCCCTTTTTTTTTTTACTTGTCGGGCTCCTTGCCCATGACTTCCCAACCTTCCCTTTTGTTTTCTTTGTTTTGTGTCCCTAGCCTGTCCCTGACTGTTCTTATGGTTTAAAGTCTTTACGTGATTGCTCTCCCTGTCTGTTTGTCGTTTTGCCTCCGACGAAGATTCTGCTAGGATCGAAAGCTCAGGCCCTTTTAACTCCATGACTGAAACTTATCAGAATTATTGCAAGACAGTAAGACCAACAAAAAAAAAAATCTAGCCAGATATTACTGTAATTCCATATATAGTTCGAAAGCTGCAACTATCCATGTTGTTATTGCATTTTCTAAAACTATGGATCATTTCCTACCAATGATAGGTAAATGCATGCCAAACAGAAATGAATCAGTAATTTTTTTCCAAGAATTCATGCTGGACATTGTCATTCCATATACCTTGAGGATAACTAGTCTTATATTGAACTTAATACACGGATAAACAGCAAACATTGATGAAGGTTTGTTGAAATAAAATGTTCATGAGGTGGTGATATTGGCTGCAGTCACCTCTGTGTATACAGGAAGGTGATGATGACTTGCTTACCAAATCCTCGCTACTGCTGTGTTTACAGATGATAATGAGGAAATCATGATTACTATTAGTGACCAAGTTTATCTGTCACAAGTACTTCAATTTTTTGTAACACAATGCCAGTGTTTCATATTCTGCTTTCGTTTCTTTTTAAAATCATGTAAAAAAGGAGTGTTGACAAAGATTGGTGCAGTGTAGGCAAATGGGATACATAAAGGCTATGCACCATCGCCTTATCTATTAGTGATTAGTGTATTACTGTTGTTTTGTCTGATAACAATATTTCCTGAAAAATGAGATATCTTTATTTTTTTCATTACTTCCTGTACGCCTCTAGCGGCTGATAGTTGACTTTATTGAAATCTGTGAAATAAACAGATATAAAGATGAAGAGTAATCTATTCTCATGAGTAAAGACATACCATCCCTTTTGCATTCAAATTCTTGAAAATCTGGTTGGAATATTTTAGGCATTGAAGAAAACACTATTTAGAAACCTCCCCTAAATTTTGAAATCAATATGGTCTTTATTCATTGAGTTAAATTGACCATTAGAATTCGAATATCTTTTTCGTCCTACGAAAGAGAAATACAAATCTAAACAAGAAGTCTAGTTTTGACAGACCTGTGTGATACACTTAAAATGTAGTTCATGTATGTGTGGTATGTTTTTATTTGCCATAGATAACAAAGTAAAAGAAGCTAGTGAATTCTTCCTTTCTGACCGCTTTAACATGCATATATTTTGTTCGACGTATAAGTATCATATTACAACCACAGGATGATTATATGCCGCTTTGCCTCGTTCACAGAATACGTTATACGGTAAGCACTTGGTACGTTATTTGAATTTTAACGGCTAACATCCTTCAAATATCACAGAAATGTTATAGCTTTACAATAGTTTTGTTTTTCTGGTGAAATACATCATGTTTTGTGCTATTTGGGCAGGAATGCAAAAGGGATGGCCCATCTTTTAGGGACATCTTGTTTTTTGAATAAAAGGTGAGCATAATATGGGAAAATTTAAGTCCAGAGATACACTTTCTGTGGTCAAGGTGACAGGAAATTGGCAATCTACATGAGTGTCACATGCCCTCATTTACAATTTATTAGGCCCTAAAAGTGCTTCATCTGTGATGCGACTTTGTCTTTTCAAGCTGACAGGTGTATATAAATATAGGCCTACATCCGAAAATTATAATTCCATGCAATCTATGACATGGAAACAAAATAAAAATCACCGGTATTAAGGTATATCACCCGTTATGATTTCCATTGCAACGTGCTTATATCCAGCCTCGAGCATGAGATCAGCCAAGGCGGTACGATGGTTGCAGTGTGGTGGACACATCATCTTCCTCCACTCTGTCAGCATCTTCATGTTCTCCTGGATCTTGCCTCCTATTCGAGTTTGTGTATTAGTGTAGTGCTCAATGCCCAACATCTCGGCTAGCTTGTCAGGTTCAATTCGTGATGCCACGGCCATCAGATCGCTAGTACTCACTTCGTAATCTGTTGTGACATCATGGGCGTGAAAACAGTAATTGGATTACAGCGTAGCCGTTTGGCTAGGCTATGGCGTCCGTGTATCATATATGGCACTGCTCGGTGGATTTAAGGAAAATAATCGTTTCATGAATTTAGCGAGCCGGTTTAGGGACATTGAAACTGTAATTCACTCTATGTCCACTTTGACAGTAGTAGGCCTAATGAGAGTAGGATACAATGACAGAAGTTTCATCGCAATTGGTCATGAAATATTTTGTTAGTGGCGAACATCTTTCACGATATTACTCATGAAACACAGACGACAGCCTCAGCAATATGAACATTACATTGCCTTTGCCTAGCAAGTCTCCCAGTTACACAAACGCAAATAAAATAATTTCATACAAACGTTGACATTCTTTTCATCAATTACGGACATTTTTTCTTTCTTTTTTTTTCTCTTTTTTTTTAAAGTTTAGAACTGATATTTGTATCTGTGATTCCGGTATCGTTTTCTCGGGAATGCGTAAGAAGATGTACCACTCTGTTTCACATTCGATATGAATGAAGCGACAAATGTTGTGCTTATATGATCTTATATTCATTTAAGTCAAAATTCAGTCAAGATGGGAAATAATCAAACAGAAATCCTTGTCTTTTGAGGAATAGTAGCCTGTAGATTACACGTGCATATAGCCAATTTCTTTTTTTTTTTTAATTCTTGCATGAAATCAGAAAGAATTCTAGCAGTGAAAATTTGATTTAAGATGGGTATTGAGACACGTGCCTCTGGCCATACTAAATTAATATACAGGATTGCATGTCATTTGTATCAGCAGTACGCATGCCATCATATCCATTTTTTCTGTGAAATATCACATGAAATATATTATGATCTCTTCCCAAATTCACTGATTATTTATCATTACATAATTATGTTCATCATCAGATCATGAGTTAATAATTATTATGATATCATTCCGCACTCTAATTCGGAGTGATACAGCTTTATTCTACTTTTTTCTCTCATTCCCAACCTTGGCAAAATTACCACAGTATAAAATCGTCAAAAATATAGAGAAAAAATACTCAATCGTTAATTGATTTTAGATACTCTTGGTTTGCGGTTCACCATGTATGTATAGTCCTTAGAAGGACTGTTGAAATGAAAGTTGAAATGACTCCTGAGGACGGACAGTCAACTGTCCGAAACGTTGAGTCTCTTCTAACTCTTCTATACTTCCTTGGTTCCATACTTTCTTGGTTCACAGTCCTTTTCAGGACTACACTCACTCCAGAAAGAATACTCTTACTCAATTCTCACCTCTCATCCAACCTTTCTTTCTATCTTTCTCCTGTCATTTCAACAGTCCTTCTAAGGACTATACATACATGGTGAACCGCAAACCAAGTGTATCTAATATACCACATCATGCAAACACCTTCTCTCAAAAATCATCTGGTTAATTGATTTGTTCTGCAGTCATGGTATCATCTCCAAACCAATACGATATGGAACGTTGCGTTGTCAATATGCCTAATCTATTATAGGCAGTAAATTGTCAAGGCGCACAAACGTCTTATAATCGAAATGGTAGTAAATCGAAAATGTTTCATTCAAATTGTACTATATTTTGGTTACTTTAATACGATAAATGTTTTATCAAAATATTCATTTAATGTTACTATTGCGTACAAGTTGTTCTACAAATAGGCGCACATTTCAATTTTAGGGTGAAGGGTGCCGGGGTGTCCTTACTGCGCCTGATTAGTAGAAGGGCGCTGATGGAAATTTAAATCAGAGAACACGATTGTCACGTTATATTCGGCTTCATACCTGCTCTGGGAATCCTAACAGTAATATAGGTACAATGTCTCTACCTTTTAAAAGAATGACTGATCTGTAAATATGAATATTTTAGACAAGTTGACCAGAGATTTTATAGGGTAATCTCAGTCTTGCTTTAGATATTCTCTCTTTTTTTCCGACAATATCTACTTACCAAAATAGACTGTTCGGGATATGTGCCCGTAACCGCAATGTCTCAGTTCCTTGGGTAGGGCCATCCTAGTCTGATAAACCGGAGATGTCTTCACCTTCTCATACTGTTGTCGTATGAATTCATTTGTTCCCTTATTGCTTGCTGCTGAAGAATAATCCTTTTGGAATTGGCTCAACCAATGCATGCTGTAACCCAAGGCTTTGGCAAATGGGTAGACATCTGTCATGAGTAGGCGCATGGCCAGTCGGGGAATCTCAGCTTTGATGGTTACTGTGCTATTTCTCTCAGCAAGAAGCCTCTCTGTGAACAGCCAAAACACGGGAAACAGCGTATGAACAGACCATGACGGACATTAATTCGTTGGCTCACTAACATGGGAATACATATTCACATACACGCATAATGCCAATTACCATCCTTTTACATTCACCACCTTCATGTCATGTTTATGCCCCTTAGAAAATTAAGGGAAAAAAATGAAATGCAAAATTGAAATACATGTACAATTCAAAACCTCTACGTACAGTGTAATTGGACATCAACAACATACTGACTCCATGAGGATCTCCAAGTGAGCAATAATTTTGCTACGCAGATTGATGCGGTGCCGCTATACGCCAGAGGTTGGTAAAGGTGGAAGACGTGTATTTGATCACTGCATCATCGAAAGGCCAGGGCAAAACGGCATTGTGACACACACTCTGTTAGTCAATGACACTTGTCTGTTCGTTGTCTGTGCGTCCATTTTGGGGCAGTTCAATACTTCACCTTGAACAACCCCTCCTCCCTTACAAGACGGTAACCAGGACCTGGTATCATTCTAGTGTAATCCACCAGAACTATTGTTACGCCGTCGATCTGTCGGAAGCGATATGGCAAGCGGGATGTAAGAGACGACCGGGCAGTAGGGTGTAGTCAGTTCCCCGGGAAGACGATAAGTATCGAAGATAGTAACATGTGTTCGGAAAGGTGTTGCTTTATTCATGGAGCTAAGGCAACTTTGGCAGACTCCTAACATGGAGCTAAGACACGCTCTATGTTCACTCATCATTTGGCCAGTACGTCTATATACGCTTGTTGTACCCCTGTACACTGTGAAATCTCTACTTCTATTTCTGGGACCTAACAGTATGTAAAATGCTGCACAAATATTTTTGCTAAAAATCAGACGAGGTAATGAACTAGGATCGCAACAAGATTTTTTAAGAGCGACCCTTTCTCAGATACAGATTACCACACGTAAATATGGTCTTGAGTATCATTGATAATGACTATCAAAAAAGTATCTAGGTAAGAAAATATATCGTCAGATAATACGTAAATAAATTTTTAGAATAAAAATGACTGAGAAAAAAAAAAAGGTGACAGGCGTGGTAAACCACAACTTCATCAAGATCACGAAGATGGACCATCAAAGATGGACGGACCATGGTAAACGCATATTATCCAGTCTCCAGTACTTTAAGGTGAAATAAAGAACATGCGGCACGCAAACAACCAAGCGTGTGACGACAACTCTATACCAAAGGCATGACGTCAAACGTCTGAAGTTGATTGTTGAATGTTAGCATTCATATTCGTCTAATTCTTGAAATATCATCTTCTCTACTTTGGTTGATCTCAGTAGCATCATGTTTATGTTTCCTCATAAGCAAGAAGTCATACTTGGCCTATTCCTACACATTTATATTGTTTGCGCAAAGATGTAGAAGAGGTTTGACACACTCACTGGTTCTTGTTTTTCTTCTGCCTGTTATGCATTTGTGCCTTTATATATAAATGGAAATGCAGCCTACACGGTGTGTAAACATCGTCAGCTGACCGAACCGGTGAATAAGCCTCAATCAAAGTTACACCTAAATACTTATTCACAGGCCCTGCCACGCCCTATTTATATTCATGTTTTGCTCTTAACACCGACAATGGTTTGGGTGGATAAAGGCAGGTTTAATCCATTCTCCGAATGATGGGGACATATCGTTTTTCGCTGTTTTGAAATGGGATACCTGCTTGAGAGTGGTAAGTGTAGAGTTATTTAGGGGTTTTATCTAGTGTTGTAATATTATAACGAAGATAAACTTTTTCATGACATTACAATTCTATAGTCAAATGGTATGAGATGATTGTATATTCAAAGTAAATCGTCATATACTATGAAAAAGAAATGTGCAAAAAAGTAAAAAGAAATAAGTCATCCTTTCAGATTTCAAAAAGCAAAGAAAACAAGGAAAAGTAGAAATTACGCGGTGCGTAACATATGTCCCCGCCGGAAGTAGCATTTTGTAACAAAATGTGCAATATAGGTAAAAAATCAAGGTCAAAGGTCAAAGAAGTCAAAGGTCAAAATTCTGTGTAGAAGTTTTGAAGCCCTCACCTAGTGCCATCACATAAAGCAAATGGAATCGAAATTGGGTTAGAAATGGCGAAGGAGTAGCATTTTGTAGCCAATGTACAATATAGGTCAAAAATCAAGGTCAAAGGTCAAAGAAGACAAAGGTCAAAATTCTGTGTAGAAGTTTTGAAGCCCTCACCTAGTGCTATCACATAAAGCAAACGGAATCGAAATCGGGTTAGAAATGGCGAAGGAGTAGCATTCTGTAGCAAAATGCACAATATAGGTCAAAAATCAAGGTCAAAGGTCAAAGAAGTCAAAGGTCAAAATTCTGTGTAGAAGTTTTGAAGCCCTCAACTAGTGCCATCATATAAAGCAAACGGAATCGAAATCGGGTTAAAAATGGCGAAGGAGTAGCATTTCGTAGCAAAATGTACAATATAGGTCAAAAATCAAGGTCAAAGGTCAAAGAAGTCAAAGGTCAAAATTCTGTGTAGAAGTTTTGAAGCCCTCACCTAGTGCCATCACATAAAGCAAACGGAATCGAAATCGGGTTAGAAATGGCGAAGGAGTAGCATTTTGTAGCAAAATGTACAATATAGGTCAAAAAATCAAGGTCAAAGGTCAAAGAAGTCAAAGGTCAAAATTCTGTGTAGAAGTTTTGAAGCCCTCACCTAGTGCCATCACATAAAGCAAACGGAATCGAAATCGGGTTAGAAATGGCGAAGGAGTAGCATTTTGTAGCAAAATGTACAATATAGGTCAAAGGTCAAGGTCAAAGGTCACGACTGAAATTCTGTGTAGAAGTTTCAAAGCTCCCATGTAGTGCTATCATATAAAGCAAACAGAATCAAAATTGGCTCATAAATGACAGAGAAGTAGCAAATTGAAGATTTTGATCACACACGGACGCACACACGGACACACGGACACACGGACGGACGGACAGACGGACGGACGGACACACGGACACACGTACGGAGCCCGTTTCATAGTCCCCTGCTCGAACTCGTTCGGCGGGGACAATAAAGTTGTTGCAAAATATTACAGAATGATATTGTTTTGAACTAAAGAATTCTGTACTATTTTGATACAATAATCTGTTTAATCAAAAACGAACGTATCTATTGATTTCATGACTGATCGAGTTTATCTCTATTTCAATTCCCATTTCTACGTCGGTCCAGCAAGAAATTGTCATTCATTACATGCAGAATAGAAATATTATAATAAATAGACAAACAAAGACACACACACACATACACACACACACACACACACACACACACACAAAATCTCTGCTTCTAAAAGGCTTCTATTGGAGATATTATAGTGCATGAAATCCACGGCCTAAACGCAATGCACTTATAGAATAGAAGATCGTTTTACCGTATTTGACATTTATCTTTTTCAGGACTCCCCTGATCCTCATTCTCTGTCCTTTCCTCCTGTCGCCCTTTTCCTGTTCAAGCGCGCTTGCTATTTCCACATCTTTTGCCGACCCTGGGTTTTTAAGCTTTAAGTATACAGCGATACTTCTCACCGCCTCCGGGTCCGCATACTTCCTGATGAGTTGGATTTCCTCCCTGGTTATGCTGCTAACTGAATGAAACCAAAAAAAATAAAAAAATAAAAAAAATCAAAATATAAAAAAAGAAGATGGATAATTTCGCATCCGTTAATCATCGTAACGACTGTTAGGCAATCAAAACAACACTGTCTTCATAAGGGTAGATTCGAAAGGCGATTGTTTTCACTTTAGTGTGTTCTTTCTTGGCAAGATGGCAAAAGACATCTTGAAGACAGCAAGCAATCACTGCCATCAATTCCATCTTACCGTTTAATCGCCTAGCGATAACAACCTCACAAAAGATTTGTATCATGTATTACATATACTCAGTTTTATGTGTCGGTGTGTTTGTAGATTGATGTTTATTTGTTTTTACGGGTTTTTTTTTTCTTCAATTCTTTTTCAAGGGAGAGAAATGTTACAAGAAAGGGGCATACTACAAGTGGTCCACAGAAATACTCACCTAACCCTACATCTTCTTCTTCTGTGCTGCTCGTTACATCCATGTCTTCATTTTCGTTTTCTTCCGTGTTATTATCTCCTCCTTTCAGGAAGAAGGGAGCTGTAAATTTAGGAAAATAATGTAGAGCTAAACAACAAACACGAGCAGTCTAGACAACTTGCATTTGCGAAGAGTTTGCTTGCAAAAACCGATAAGTCCATTTTTGAAGATTTTGAAGTACGGTCTTTGTCATAAAGTACAAAACAATACCTTTTAAATGATATATTGGTCACTATATATAAAGGGTATATTTCTGAAGTTATGGTCAAAAGAAGCAAAAAAAATCCCCTTATTATTCGCTTTATTTTTCTTGACCTTTAATCGCAAATATCTCCATTTGACAAATATGGACTTATCGGTTTTTGCAAACAAACTCTTCGTATGGAGTGTAGGGGATGATAATCCACTTATTCATCTTATCATACATATCATACAAAAAGGCAAGACCAAAGAATATAAATTCGATTTTTTTTGTTCGGCTGGCAAATATTTACTACACAGCTTTATACACAGATTTAATTAATAGTCTACATATGATAATAAATGAATAACCATAAGCCGGCCACACAGACACTGACAATGAAAGATTATCAAAATCAAACTAATGATAATACTAGCAATAACAAAAATACTAATTATTATATCAATATAGGGCTCTGATAATGTTTCAAACCAAGTAACTTTTTTTTCTTATAAAGATGAGTTTGAAACTGGTTTTAAACTCATTCACAGTAGGTGCCTCTATTACAAACAGAGTGAGAGATTATAGAGACAAGTTTAGAGAGGTTACAGTGTTTCAGGTGATGACTTTAAGTCTCTAAGATCCTGGATGTACACTGCTACTGTACAATCAATAATACATTACTTACTATTAAAACGGTTTGAACATAATACTCTGTTTCAGAGGAAACAGAAATGTAGCTCACGTTACAATGGATTTCAACGAGAAGAGTGACAATTGCAAACTTATCTAACACACGCTAGTATGTTCTAATTTAGTTTGAAATTGCTTATCAGAGAGAGAGATACGTTGTTTTTTTTTTTTAAATGATCCGATCAACTCGTGAACGTTTTTAAAGTATGTTGTAGGTGCTTGGAGCTGTCGAAAAAAAATAGTATGTATTATGTATATATCTATATATATATATATATATATATATATATATATATATATATATATCTATATATATATATATATATATATATATATATAATATATATATGTGTATGTGTGTGTGTGTGTGTGTGTGTGTGTGTAATACCGAGTAAATGGTGAAATGAATGGTGACAAACATCAGAGATATTTCACAAAAAGGTTAGGTGTGAGTCTAACCAAAATCCTCGCGTTCCTCACAGGAACCTAAAGGACAACCACGCGCTTGCAACTATCTTTTTTATTTTTTTTTCATGCACATTCCTTCTCCCTATGTATCAATAGGCAATGCATAAACTAAAATAGAACGTAGAGACAAAGCTATTTGTAACTGATACACAAATTCCTTTAGGAACTACTGCGCTACATTTAAAGAACAAACACATTTCTATCATTCACATTGCTTTCAATACGAGTATCACCATTATTAACATGTGGTACATCTACACAAAAAAAGGCAAGGCAGATAAGTTGTATTTGAAAAGGAGTGATCTCTTTTTTACAGAGCATTGCCCCATACCTCATTACGAAAAGTGTTCCTTTTGAAAAGGTGTTAGTTTATTGTTTCGGCATTCTTTTTTTTTTTGTGTGTGGGGGGGGGGGGGGGGCAGAAATGTACCACTAATCCAATACAGTGAACTATTCAAAGTATTGGGATTCTTGTGACAAAATGGAGAAATCAGGCAATGCAAAATCAGTTTGGTTCCAAAAAAAGGTGCTAGCTCCAGCTAGATCCATTCAGAGACCAATTTGCATGATTCTCAGAGTACGGACAGGCTGGCTATAGCTTCCATAGCCGTGTAGCCACCCATATGACCCTCGTATTGCTTTCTTTTTTTTTTCTTTTTTTTTTTGCTGTTTATTTTTCTCAGCATATATGACCTATATTCGTGAGAAAAATTGGAAAATAAGGGGAGAATTTGTAGAGATAAGAAATCGTCCCATAGAAACACAAAACGTCAACAAAACTACCGACTAAATCCGCATTTACTACTTCTGCAACACTGTGCTATGTTCTCCCGAAAGGTGGTAAATCCACACAGTTCCAAAGAAATATGTCTTCTTTAAAAATCTGTGTAGACACGCGGATTTTTTTAAAGGACATTTTCTCTATCTCATTATGAGATTCTCCTGTGGGACATGAAGTCATTGCATAAAAAGGAGTTAGAGGCATATGGAATAGACAGCTATTTTTTTTTCTTCTTCTTACCAGCCAAAGTGGATTCGACATCTTTTGTAAAGGAACTTTAACTGCAAACAATGATTAAACATATTAATTATATCAAACATTCTGCATATTGTTAGTCCAATAACCTAGTACCTTTGTCTTCAAGATTTGAATGTTTGTCTGTTTCCCTTTCACGTTTATGTTTTCGCTTCCCAAGACCAAAACGAAAGAAAGAAAAAAAAAATAGAGCACTCGCACAGGAGACCCGTTCGAGCACATGTATCCCCCGAACCCGTCTCCCATACCCCATCTGGATTACTTTTTAAGCCGGAATGTTGTATAATATGGCAACTGTCGCAGGATACAATAACATTCGACGAGAAATTAGGCTAGTATATAGCACATACAAGGAATACGACATGTCATCCTATAAAAGTTTCAACAATGAAAGCGATGGCAATAAAACTTTTGTTACCAAAAATAACTCCCCATAAACCTCAATAGCAAGTTGGAATAAAATCCGCAAGAATTGTGGCTGGTACAGCATGCACTAGAAATGTGACATGGCCTCCAAGCCGAAACACTGAGAGCGCCGTCACCACAAACTGATATGTCCTTCATGTAGAATGACCACTTATACACCTCCTTAGTAACTTAGTCTGAGTACAATCCAGTGAGTAAAAATCCAGATATTGCCTAAATAAGTTTTTTTTTTTCGCACATTTTGACATGATCAGGGTGACCTTTGACTCTGTAAAAGGTGGAACAGTGTGAGAGCAGCATTATCAATGATTAGATTTGACCATGATACATTCACATACCAAATTTGAAAAAAAAGTAAAGAAACAAGGCCAGCGTCGCACACACAAGCAGACCCTGTTAGATTTACCTTTTCATGTATAAAGACGGAACAAGCGAGGGCGCCATCATAAAACAAAAATAAAGGGCGTCTTCGTTTTTCCGTAATACACCTTCATGCCAAATTTGAAGATGATCTATGAAGAACTGCAGCCAGTAGAGGGCTCAAACAAACATCTCTGCGGCGGACGTCGCGGACGCGGCGCAACGAGGCCAAATCTATAGTATCCTTCGAACTCTGCTCGGGGGATACAATATTTTTTTTTCTATGAATGTATGTAAATGACGGTTACACTGATAAATGGATGCATACTTGAGCTATCTACGTCGTCTCCAGTTGCTACTTTCACGTCTTCTCTTTCTACGGGCCTTTGCGATTCAAAGTTTTCGTTAAGTCCCGATGTCTGACCATCATTTTGAGGCTTCGATGTCTGACCATCATTTTGAGGCATCAATGCTGATGTACCTGTATTGAAATATACAGAACAGTGCCATCCGTGACAACAGAAACAACAAACATAGGGCATTCTCAAAATAGGAGCATGTGGGGATTCCATATCATTCACACTTAAGAGCACAAACGTCAAAGTCGGAGATCGGCACAGAGTAGCTTAATGTTCCATGTAATTACAAATTCTGAATTGTAAAAGTCCAATAACAATGTATACGTTAATGTAAAAGCGTTAATTGGAAACCCATTCCTTCCGGCAAATTGGATTATGTCATGGATAAAGGTAAATGAAAGGTCACATACGCACTTAAGTTGATTCCGTGCAAAAAGCGAAGACATCCCTTTCGACTATGCGCTGTGTTGAATTACTTGTCTTTCACTTTTTAACATTTTCGTAGGGGAGGAATAAGCTATCATCAACAAGATTGTGAAATTTAAAAAGACGAGAATGTACCCCCGCAAAATACGAGTATATGTACCGTTTTCGCCTTCTGTATAGTTTTTGTTCTTCTTTTTCCCTTCCTCACAGTCTATTGGATCAGATTCCGTCTCTGTATCCTCCATCGTTTGGTCTTTACTTTTGGACATCAATGGGGCTGTACATAAGGAAAAAAAAAACATAACCAAAAAGCAGACATAAAGAAAAGTTCTATAATATGTTTGTCAATTTTGTTGGTTCTGAAAACACTTGGTTTAAATACAATGAAAAAAAAAAGAGGAGGAACGATTCTGGGTATTCTAATATTTTTCACATGTCCATAAAGACTGTACTGGTTCATTATCACTCGTCAAGAGTACTCTTCTTAAAAAAAAAAAATGAAGACAATGCACATTGATACATGCTTATAAACACGGCTTCCTGCACTAGTTGTAGGAGTTAAGTGATTTAACATGCACTATATCTAACTGCTAGCACGTAATATTCATTTTCTTTTTTTGTGTGTGTCTTTTGTTTCTATTTGTCATGTCTGGGGCCTGTGCTGTCCAAACAGTTCCAATTATCATTATTGTCACTATCGCCATGACGAAATATATAACTTTCATTATCACTATCATTATTATTAATGTGTGCTTAATATTTCTGATATTTTATTTTTTTGTGTTTCGAACTTTTACCGTCCAGCTTCTCAAAACCAACAAAAAGCAGCAGACTAGGATATTAAGAAGCGAAATGTTTCGTTTGGTTCACCAGCTCAATTTTCTTAAGTCTGTCATACCTTAAAGATGAATCTTTTCCCTACATATTGTCAAAATTTAATGGCTTAAAACAAAACCAAAATCATAATAACAGAAATTTTCTGGCCCATTTCGTAGTCGGACAAGCGCGCCTAGGCTCTCCGTTTTTTATTGATCCTTAATTGCGCATCATGCTTGAGTGACTCCACTCTCGAATTTCTTTTTACTCCTTTTCCATGTAATTGCACCTCCAAATTCTCTCTCTCTCTCTCTCTCTCTCTCTCTCTGTCTGTCTGTCTGTTTGTCTCTCTCTCTCCCCCTTGTTTCAATTATTTTAATGGGTTGGGACGGTCTCTATTAATAAGATAATTATGTTATTTCAAAGCTTACAACATGTTCTTTACAATTATGTAGAAAAGGGGACATTCATTTTGGCTTACTTTTTGTGGATTTTAAAGCTGCGCGGTTGAAAATAATAAAGACGTATTCCTAAGTGTATGCAACGTCAAATAGAGCTGTATACTCACGGGGAAATCATGAACTGAACTTGCTGAAAATTATTAGGCATACATCCTACATTTTTTCCCCATTTTGGGATGTGTTTGAGGTGCAGGTAGTACTGTCATTATTATTTCTTTATAGACTTTGCGTGTTTTCTTTTTTTGGGGGGGTGGGGGGTAGAAAGAGCGTACCTATGAACATATGCAAATTTTTCCCCATTTTTAAAGGTTTTTGGGGTCCAGATTTTAATTTGGTCTGATCTTGAAAATCATTTATTTTGCGTTTCCGACATAATACCTGATATCATCTCAGTCTTTGCACGTTTTCTTTCTCTTTCTCGTATTTTGGCAAAATGGTGTATTTGAAGAGTTGCCCAGACCTGAATTCAGCTAGAGTGTTCATTATCTAGGCAAAACCGTACGTATTTTGATATACTTTTTTTTTTGTGGAAAATGATAATATATATATATATATATATATATATATATGTATATTAAATATATATATTTATTTATTTATTTATTTATTCATACATATGATTTCTTTTGGCTAGCGACTGGATAAGAGACATACATTTCGATACATCCTTTGGCAAAATAAATCATTCCTTGTTGAGGTCTTTTGGCAAAAGAACGTATGTGTAGATACACCAGTCATTTTTCCCCGTAATCAAATGCTTTCAACAGCAGAGTGTCTTGGCAAAGAGATGTTTTTTCTATGTAAACCCTGATGACAAATCAATTATCTGGTATTCTACGATATTTCGGAACACGGGCTATCTATCCTATCATGCATGCGCGGAAAGCCCAGTGCACTCTGTAGTCTTCATTTTATTTTTCAATTGTTTGTCCATATATTTGATTTGATTTGATTTGATTTGATTTGATTTATTTCTGCTTTAATTCCGTTACATCAGATATTATTTTGTAAAAGTCATTTATGACAAACAGTATATTACTTGGCTACTCTTGATAGAATACACGGAATAAGGGATAGAGAAAGGAGAAGGGTAGGGGAAAAGGGAAAATTACAGAGTGTATGTATGCACCACTCCAACTACTTTACAACTACTTTACAGTAATGATAATAAGTAAGTCTGCTATTAAATTTAACACGTTCAGTTGCCTTTGCCGTAGTAATAACCGAATATGCACTGTGAAAATAGTGATAAATGGATACAAAGCATTCTTACATGTGATTATCTGAAATAAATAACAAAATATATCGCGGTTAAATGTGCACAGTAATGGAAAGGCACATGGTTTACATACATACATGTATACATGTTCATTTTATTATACATAATAATATACATTAGCCTATGCACATATCCTATACATACACATACATACCCATATTTATAGTATACGTCCCTTTACCTCAACAATGAAGGCGTATCTTTACGTACGCCTGTCTGCGTAACAATGGTAAAGGATTTTCGAGGAGTGTGCAAAATGATATCCTTTTTTCCAAACATTATCAACGGGAACGTGTACTGAGATTGTTTAGGCAAAAAGGAGCACGTGCACTTGCTTATGTTGAACGATCTTTAAAAGTCTACAGCAAGACAGAATAAAAAAAAATAAATGTAACATGTAAACTAAACACCACATGAAAACTGACTTAAAGCACAAAGTTTAAATGCCTTTTTCAGTCAGTCAAAATATCAAAACTTCAAGCTCGACTTTCTCAACTGTCGGAACTGTGAAACACAGGTACACCCCTTCGCGAAAACACAGCCTTTCTGTAGAATGTAAGGAAAGCTTTATTTGAAATTTAAATCACATGAAATAACATCTAGGTTAACTGCAAATTGACCACTAAGGCAGGAAAAGGAATTTCGTCTATAACGGGCTTCAGCAAAACTTACTCTTTTCAGACTGCGATTTCTCGTGTGATTCATTTTTGACATTTTTTTCGTCAGCTGCAGAGGAATCCCAAGCATCTCCTGCACGGCCTTTGGTGGAAAAAGTCGTGGAATATGTAAAAACAAACAAACATAAAAACAAACAAGACAAAACAACAAACAAAAGCAAAAACAAAGTTTTCTTCAGATTTCCACCATTATATGCTGTATATGCAATAAAATGTGTACTGGTGGCACAGGTAAGCATTGAACCTAAATTATCATCATCCGTTTTACTCTCGTCCGTGCGTCATCTATTCAACGATCTGTCACATTTTGAAGATTCCCTGTAGTTCAAGAGACTGATTCCGCATTTCAAATTAATCGCCATGAACCATCATTCTGCTGGCGATATTTCAGTCTTATGATAGGACAGCTCGTCACAACCTCTTACACGAAACTTCATAGACTCACAAGTCTTTAATAGTAGATTGCTTACCCTCTTTTACTGACGGTCTCCTTTGCTCATTGTGGAAAGATACGCTTGGGTCCTTTTCGGGGTAGATATCGCACTGGTCTTTTTCGATGCACAAATCTATTAGACCCAAAAACGAATAAAAAAGATAACTGAAATGAGTGGATTTTGCATAATTTTTGCTATAGCAATCACAGAATATTGGTCGTTTGACATGTTTAAATACAACATAAATGCTCCACCGGATTTGCAGAACATGGTAGGAAGCATCGATCCTTCTCGTGTTGTCATACAAACTTAAGAGATGTAAATGTCAGTGTGCATTGTAGCGCACATAGACACAAACAAAGAAACACACGGACAGACACACATACAGTATATACTTACTTAGTTTATAAAGGTATCATACCTGCAACGTCTTGTCGATCACATCTTTCAGCAGCTTTTCGAAGTCTACATCTAATTTTGTAGTTGCTGCATTCTTGGCTGGACACCCAGTCTTCTAGCAGCTTGTCTGTTCTAAACATCCATTCTAAGTTCTCCCTGTTTCTGGCATCTATGTCTTCTGGCTTCATGTGTATTTCTCTACTTAGCGACACGAAGTGCCGCTTAGTTATTGTCAGGGCCACTGTCTCAATGTCCGACTTATCCAGCGGCTTTTTGTTCTTTTCTGAAACTGAAGTCAGAGAAAATGTAAAAAAAAAAAAAAAGTTTTCCGATCTTCTTTCTGTTCGCCTCTCAATTGCTAACCAAGCAACGAAGGATACTACGTCTAATGTTCTTCTTATCCCTTTCACCACAGGAAGTAGCAATAGAGTTGGTTTTTAGTCCGTTCAGATTTTCATTTCTAGTGAGGACAATCATCAAATGTTTGTGAATACCACTGAAATTATCTTGGGACTTAGTGTAGGCCTATATTTTATGATAAGTCACGGTGGGATTGTGCCTCACTATTCACACAATATACACAAGTCAAAGAAAGGTTTGATCCATCTGTCATTATCTAGTGTGATGTAAGATTAACAAAAACGAAAACATCTTTGGGGAGACAAAATAACCCACAGGTGACAATCTACCAACGTACTGCTTTGAAAAGCAACTACAGCAATTAAAGATCACAATGTTTTCAGCTGAGAGACAGAAGAGCGCTATCGCATTTGCAGATTCGAGCGAAAATGAAAATAGTGATCAATTTCCTTAAAATTAAAATCTTGTTATTCATAAGTGGGTGGATTAAGGTTCCTCCTTCCAAATAAACATAACATGAAATTTGTATATTGTTCCATTGTTGTGAGGGTGTGCCAGAAAAAAAAAAAAAAACACAACAACAACAACAGAAAAATAGATGCCTCTTGCTTCACTAAGTGTCCTCTTGGTTTATGTCTCTCATTTTCGTACGTTTCATTTCTAATGTACTTATTTATTGTTTGTAGGATTGATCGCCAACATCGAGTACCACAGATATATTTCCAGATCATAGAATAAAGTTATAATATGGTGAAGACACATGAAGACACATGTATTCCTGTTCTAAGAAGACAGTGTTGATACAGAGACCCACTTTGGAATGGACTCTACAATAATGAAATTGATACAGTTCGTTACTATGACAGCACGTTAACGAAATTGCAGCATCACAAAATGAAAATGATTCAACAATATCATAAAGCTTTTGCAGAACTAAGTTTGTCGGCCTTTGCAACTACAGGCTTTCCCCATACGTAGCAGGACAAAACAGTCGCTACCAATGCTTTGATTATGATTGGCTCGAAGGATAAGGAACTGTACTTGTATGTTACGGTACTGACGTTTGTGCTTACTTCCTAATCTTTCTTCCTCAAATCAAACCTAAACAGAGCTTCATGAAATAGTTATTATATTGGTTTGTGATTAAGTCTCTAAAGTGCTTTGGTTCATGTTCATGGCACTTCTTAATGTCCCATGGCCCCAGTAGAGAGGTATTTCCACGATTTGCACTTTTGGAAAATTGGTACTTACTTTGGAAATACATCTTTGCCTCTTCCTTACAACCAGCTTTTTCCACAGCCAGACAAAAGGCCACCTTGACGTTGAAAGCTTTGCCCCCTTCGGCTGCCATCTCTTGTAGTTTTATGCCTTCTTCTACACGCACATATCGCGTCGTTTCCGTCCCCACACTAGCCTCCATGTAACCGTCTGCCCACTCTTTCAGCTTCATAGAACACTTCTCCACCAACGCTCTTGTATTTCCTGCTTCGATATCTACTTGGGGCTTGATGTTTAGGTGCTCCAGCAGCGCCTTCACTCGTTTGGTCTGTTTGGCGACACACCACATAACATGACTGATGTCGTCTTGAGAAAGCTCGTCATTCTTCTGGCGATACTCTGAAAAACAAAGATTCAGAAGGAAGTTTATCTGAAACAGAGTCCGAGAAAGGACTACCATAGTTTGTCACAGTATAAACGATTAGTGGAGAGACCATTGGTTTGATCGAAAAAAAAAGGGCATCGAGACATAAATACAGAAACATGATAATATATCTAGAAAGAACAATTTTAATTAGACCCGATATGGCCTTCGCGCTCTCCGCAGTGTCGCCAATCCACCTTTCCGACTTTGTAACTTCCAGAAAAATATAGAGCAAACGGGGAAATGGGGGGACTTGGGGCCTTGGGGTATACCGTCCCCTTGTGTATTCTTTCATACTGACAACAAAACGTGTCGAACCTGTAGACTATTTGATAGCCTGCAAATAGGGGAAGAATCGTCATATTTACATGATGGTTTCAACCCCCCCCCCCCAAAAAAAAAAAAAAAAAAAAAAAAAAAAAGAAGCAAACTGTGAATTATGGTTCCCAAATTGGTCCGGCTCAAAGTTGGCCGTCCTTCGTTCTGCGACAATAAAAAAACAACAACAACACCAACCGTTGTAGCGTTTACCCATTAATGCTCATCTTACTAATGCAGACCATATCATAAAAGAGGGTTTGTTTTTCTCTCACTCTCTCTCTCTCACTCTCTCTCTCTCTCTCTCTCTTCTCGCTCTCTCTCTCTCTCTCTCTCTCTCTCTATTAATCTATCTCCATATCTATCTAGCTAGGCTATCTCTTTCACGAGTTTTGGGTAATCTGGATGAACCCAAGTTTGGTATGGTACCCATTTATACAAATATGCATGATTATTATCCAAACGACTATACTTCCCAATTTGTTGGAAAATTTAATCATGTATTCTAAAAAAAAAGGTGAAAATGTGATGATTGGGTCCAAAATTTGGTCACCGCTCCCCCTAGAACCCAAGATGGCACCCTGGGTCCGTCGTTTATAACAGATATGAAAATACTGTCACCAATGTATTTTCTCGCAGCACTTACTTTAATAGCTCCATCACACCTAAAGAAGAATGTTACATATAATCTTATGTTAAGATTCATGATTCCAAGAATTCGGGGTCCCTACCAAGTGTATTGTAGGCCTACAAATGCATTTGAACAAAGTGCTCCTAAGGATATTACCTGGCAAGTATGTTGAAAATCTATCATTAAGTAACAAGAAGATTCTGAAAATGTAGTTTACTCTCGACTCCCTTTGCACGACGAGCGAAAATGATCGCAAGAGCTCGAAAGATCAAGTGCTATTTGATGGATACGATATCAAAAAATAGTAATAATAAAGAATAAATGAAAATAACAATGAAAGGGTCAGACGAAGTCAAATAAGTACGCCTGATTAAACTCATACGCCTAACACACACACACACACACCACACACAAACGCGCGTGCGCATACAAACACAGCACACTCAGCTCACAAACCCACACCCACACCATTGTATGATTCGAACTAACCTTCCATCTGCTTTTGCAAGGTACTATTGTTATATTGGTATGTACTGAGCTGCTTCCACTGCCTTCCCTCTTCAGTCTTCTCTTTCCATCTGCACAAACCGTCATAGATGTCTTTGGGTGGTATCACCAACTGACAGTCATCACCCAGTTCTTTCTTGTCAATGAGGAACTGTCCAAGGGCTCTAACGAGGTCTTTGTTATCGTTTGTCTTGGTACACATCTCCCACAGCTCAATGTAGGAAATGGGCCCTATGTATGACAAATTTTAATTAGAGTCAGAAGTTCGCAGAAGAACCAGAGTGTACGAAAATTAGTCATAAATTATCATAATAAGGTCATAAAGGATATCAACACCCAAAGATGTGGATTGAGTTAGAAGAACACATCAGTGAAAGTTTGAGAAAAATCTGACAATCTATGAAAAATGTATATTCTTAATGTTTTGTGTTAGAAACGTCGAATGAGGAGACTATAAGAGCTAATGACGCAATGTGTTGACATCAATATAAAGAAGAATAATAAAGGGAATTCCACATAAATTCACTTTTCTAGCAAAATGAAAGAGCACTTGACTAACCGCTTTCAGAAAGCACGGGGAATAATTGCTACCTTTAACAAAGTCAGTATCAAGTTGATTGCATGTGTCATTTTTACGAAAAATGAATTTTTGTGGAATTTCCTTTATATGTGACTGTGCACCTCAAAACGAACATAAAGTCGCACATACTGATTTTCCGTGAGGACTGAAAATGAGTGAAATGGGTCAACCTAGCCGAACTTGACTTTTTCATATTTTCTGAAAGAGCGGGTCTTCTCTTACATTATGCTAAAATTTGGTGTCGTAAAATGGGTAGGAAAGTGTGTTTTTTTAGCAGTTTATCTCGAACATTTTTTTATAGAATAGTGTGATTAGGTGTGTCTTTAGAATCCCTTTTTCATTTCTGAAAAACCTTGTCCACACTCTTCACTTTCAACTCTAATAACTTTTGAAAGGGTAGTGCTACTGCTTTGAAAGTTGGCATTAATTATGGACAGAATGTGTTAATGAAGTATGCTTAATTTCAGTTTAATCTAATAATCCCTTCATTGTTGTTACTCTGGTGGTTTACTTCCTGTTTTTTGTCCCATTCATCGCACAGCCAGCACGGTTTGGTAAAGATTAAACGCTTGAATAGACACTTTCTTCAGAGTCTCTTTTCTCACTTCACACTTTTCTTGAGTTTGTGCTTTCTTTCCAATATTTAGATAGGTTAGGAGAGTCCATATGATTTGAATTATACATCACTTTAAAGCTTAAAGTCTGCTCTTTTAGAATATGGTCTTAACTAAAAAGTCATGTCTGGCGACTTTTTGTTTGTTTTGAGGTGCAGGGTCACATATTGTTGTCCACACATGGCGTCATAACTCTAGTAGTCTCCTTATCCAGTCATTACATCACCAAAACTTTTGAAAATTCCTAACCTTTTCATAGATTGTGCAATTTTCCTCAAAACTTCACTTATTCTACAAATGTGACAGTGCACCTCAAAACGAACATAAAGTCGCACACACTGATTTTGCGTGAGGATTGAAAATAAGTGAAATGGGTCAACCTAGCCGATCTTGACTTTTTCATATTTTCTAAAAGAGCGGGTCTTCTTTTACATTATGCTAAAATTTGGTATCATAAAACGGGCAGGAAAGTGTGTTTTTTAGCAGTTTATCTCGAACATTTTTGGTAGAATACTGTGATCAGGTGTGTCTTTAGAATCCCTTTTATCTTTGTGAAAAACCTTGTCCACACTCTTCATTTTCAACTCTAATAACTTTTGAAGGGATAATGCTACTGCTTTGAAAGTTGGCATTAAGTATGGACAGAATGTGTTAATGAGGCATGCTTAATTTCAGTTTAATCTGATAATTCCTTCATTGTTGTTACTCTGGTGGTTTACTTCCTGTTTTTTGTCCCATTCATCGCAGAGCCAGCACGGTTTGGTAAAGATTAAGCGCTTGAATAGACACTGTACTTCAGAGCCTCTTTTCTCAGTTCACACTTTTCTTGAGTTTGTGCTTTCTTTCCAATATTTAGATAGGTTAGGAGAGTCCATTTGATTTGAGTTATACATCATTTTAAAGCTTAAAGTCTGCTCTTTTAGAATATGGTCTTAACTTAAAATTCATGTCTGGCGACTTTTTGTTTGTTTTGAGGTGCACAGTCACAAATGTTCTACTATCAAATGTTTCCCCTTCCACTCAATCCACATTTCACTTAGGGTTTATGTTTCCTTTAACCCTCCGCAACTTCTAATTGTTGAACGATTATCATACTGCAAATATGTGATTTCCCATTAAAAAACAGTGCTTTAAAGGGACTGTATAGTTTTGATGAAGACCTAATTTCAATTTCTAGCATATTTTGGTGAGATAATGGGAAACCTCATAAAATATGAAAGAGGATGTAATTCTATGAGGAATTCAACATTTATTCTATGAAAATTGGTTTTGGTATGGCTGAGATATCCACACAAAAAAGAGATTCTAATAAAGTGTAGGACCCACACTTATTCCGATCGCTTTGTTTTACTTTGTTTTTTGATGTTTCAGTCATTCCAAACCCGATTTTCATCAAATAAACTTTGAATTCCTCTTAAAATGGTATGCTCTATACGACATCACAAGTGTTTTCTTGGTATCTCGCAAGAAGTTGAAAGCCCAATTCTCCTCTCCACCAATACTGTACCATTCCTTTTATCATTTGCTTTTTTAATTCTTGAGTACATTCAAATCTTGTTTGTGTAGACTGTCAATTGAATTACGATGTACCCCCAAGAAAATCGTCAATGTTAACTAAATGGCAATGAAAGGTAACTGTCAACAGAGAAGGGTGATCAGATCACAGCAAATTGTTATCTATGTCAAGTACAGCAATCATAAACTGCAAAGGCCTATACTAATTCATTACTTAAAGGGGAAGGCTAGTAACTGATCAATGGGAATCAGTGGAAATGCAGGGAGATGATTGGTCCAATCCTTATGAGATTCATTCAAGGGTACATTATATATCTATTGCAATGTTGTGGGAAAGTTATTTGCTTCAGAATGGTCTCATATTCAAGTAATGTACAGCTTAATGTTTCTAGGTTAGCATGCCTGGTCAGTGACGGGGCATTAAAGGACAAGTTCACCTTCATAGACATGAGGGTTGAGTGAATGCAGCAATATTGGTAGAACACATCAGTGAGAGGTTTAGCAAAGTCGGACAATCCGTTAAAAAGTTATGAATTTTTAAAGTTTCTGCTTAGTCACGGCTGGATGAAAAGAATACTATAGCTTGTGATGTCACATGAGTACAACGATATATAAAGAAAGAATAAAGAAAATTCAACATATTTCGATTTTTCTCGCATAAGAAAAGAACACTCGACTTCTCTCTTTCAGAAGGCAGGGGGAATAATATTACCCTTAACATACGTCAGTAGCAAGTCGAAGAAATGTGCACTTTATTCAAAAAGTAAAGTTTTGTGAAATTCTCTTTTTATTTTCCTTATATAGTTGTACGCATGTGACATCATACACTCTAGTTGTCTTCTCTTCCAGCAGTGACTGCGCAGATACTTAAAATATTCGTAACTTTTGAACGGATTGTCCAATTTTCCTCAAACTTTCACTGATGTGTTCTACTAATATTGCTGCATTCTCTCAATCCTTATGTATATGAAGGTGGACTTGTCCTTTAAGCTGCTTATTACTTGAATATGAGACCGTTCTGAAGCAAATAATTTTCACATAACAATAGATATATAATGTACTCTTAAAAGAATCCCACAAGAATTGGAACAATCATCCCCCAGCATTCGCACTGATTCCCACTGATCAGTTACTAGCCTTCCCCTAGTGTACAAAAAAAAAAAAAAATCATAACGTCATTTTCACTTACCAGAACTTTTCGAATGCAAGACTTCCGGCTTCCTTTTCCCTGCTTTAAATAGGGAAACATGTAGAAGATGTCATATGAAAACACTACCTTTCAAGAACGGATTCACAAAACAGCAACATGCCTTAAGCCAGGAATGTTTCTCGACGTCTGGCGATTATTGGGTTTTTTGATCTAACATACTTGTATGTTAGATACCATTTTTGTCTACTTGTTTTTATTGTATATGTGGGTTTTGTGTGTGTGTGTGTGTGTGTTGTTCCCTTTGAATCATTGTGTTGTTGTGATAAGCAAATTATAGCACGATGTTTTAAAGTAAAATGTCGTGATGTACCCGTTGAGCTATATTCGCGAAAATGCTTAACCTGTAATCCCAGTACCAACTGTACCAACGTCTTTCAGTTTTGTTTTGTTTTTATTCATGTCATTGCAAAGTAACATCATGTAGGCATGCATTAAAGTGTTATTGTGTAATATGAAAAGACAACCGATTTTTAATGAATATTCACAAATGTTCCCCTTCTGTCCATCTGATTGTCTATCTATTTCTTTCCTTTCGTTTCCCACTCTCTGCTATTTAGATATTTTCTTTATCCAGATCAGTGGTCATCACATGTCAAACAGCTTTTACTTGTAACAGAACTCCTTCATCAAGATAATGGGTGTAGAGCTGTCACTCACATTTGAAGAACTTGTAGACAACGCAAAAGACAACGGCGAGGGCAATTACACCAATGACGGATGCTGCGATGGGAACTATATCAGGAGAAGCATGATAAGAAAAATGAGATGGTACAAACAGCAATCATAGTTTATTTCCAATCAACGAAAATCAAAACGTAATACAAAGTATACATATCATAAAATGATATTGTCTACACCTTTACAAAAGGTTCATGTAATATACGAAATAAATTATATACATCAACATATGTACAATAATCAGAAGGAACGATGCGTATACATGTATACTTCGCGAGCTTTCAGAAAATAACTTCAATTTTGGAAAATAGCGATCCACAAAAAAGCTACGCTTGTAGGACGTGGATCCCTAGATAATTGATGAGTAAGCAATATATTATTCAAGTTTGTTTTATTATTTTCTTACAGCATTCATATTGAATATAGATCACTTAAGTCGTTTGTAAAAATATAGCTATACGCTGGCTTCGACAATAATAGGAAATAAGTATCAATGCTAACGCCCAGACGGTGTTCATTGAACTGGTGTACCGGGAAAATATAAGAAGGACGACACACTCGTACAGACATTCAGTTACCCACACACATATACGACGCGAGACAGTACCGAGAAGAGAGAAGACGGTGACAATACAAGTCTACGAGGAACAAAGACAGGAAGGAAGAGGAAAGAAGAATAAAGAGAGAAGAGAGGTCTGCATACAGAACACGCCAAGTGCTGCGACATCAGGACAGGTGAAACCTCAAGCATAAATTAAAGCAATTAATTCAGATTATCTAGAATTATGAGTAGTTATAAAATGGGTTCAAGAATGTAGCCAATAGGAAGCGCTGAAATGAGACACACCTCCGTCCTTTACTTCAGTACAATTGCACTGCCTGTAATCCTATGGTAGATTGCCGATCGTAGTGCGCGCGGCGGCTCCTTTGATGAATTGCATGCATACGCGCTGTCAATCCTGTAAACAACTTCTTGTTCGGGCTGCCGGCCGGCCGGCCTGTCTTCGCTTGTGCATAACATGTGTGGCGTACGTACGTATACTCTACTATACGTACACTTTGTACAGTACAGTAGACCAAGCGTATGGGACCGGACGCGTACATGGAGTCACTTTGAAGAGCAAATCCAACGATTTAGCAGGTTAATTCTCACGCCGTTTTCAGAGTATGTTGTCTAGTAGGCCTATATGAGGAGTCTATATCAAGTCTTTAAGGTAAAGGGTGCATATTCTATGTAAAATAAGTAAGTTTTCATGCGGGAACTTAAGTGTCCGGAAACCCAACCCCCCATTATACTTATACTGTATGTGCGGGACTTCCGCGAGTGCGACGTGCGTAAATGTTTGGGACGAACATCTGCGGACGTCTTCACCCACAAAGGTACGTGAAAAACGCTGAAAAATGATGTTAGTTTTCGAATTTTCGACCCATTTTATAAAACAAATGATGCACAGGATTATTTCGTGGCGTTAGTGGAGGCGTAGCTCACTCTCGGGTATTTATAATGTAGTGCATGTTTCACAATTGTAAATACCCTCGAGTGCACCACGCCTACACTAACACACTCTATCCTGTGCATCATTTGTATAATAACAAATGTTTTCTGAATTTGTATTTAAATGTGAGGAATGAGGGTGAGTCTATTAAGCTATTATCTAGATTATTCCAAAGTCTGGGTCCGGTATACAGAAATGTATTTTGGGCATGTACGGTTCTCATGAATGGAAGATGGAATTCGTTGGATCGTCGCGTAGGATAGTTATGTACATGACTGTTTCGATGAAAAGAGTCGTGAAATATTTTGGGTAAAAAGTTGCTGTTATAATTAAACATGATCTGACCAAGTTGAAACACATACAAATCTTTTATTTTTAGTATTTTATGGTAAAAAAAAACCCAAAGGATCTGTATGTTCTCGTGTAGTTAGGTTAAAAACAGTTCTGAGCGCTTTCTTTTGCAATAAAAAAAGTTTATCAAGTAATATCTGATATGTATTACCCCAAGCAAGAATCCCGTAGTTTAGATACGGTAGTATCAAACTAGAGTAAAGAGTTAATAATGCATATGAAGGAAGATAATATTTCAATCTGTTCATTACGCCAATGTTTCGTGAAATAGTTTTAGCAGCAATCGCAAAGATAATGGCAGGCCTCTGCAAATATTCTAACATCGAAGCACAATGTATTGCTGATTAGGTTGTATTGCAGGATTGTGCATTTCAGCCCATAGAGCTCTTCTAGAATATTGTTATACAAAACTGATAATGTAACTATAATGATATGGCAATATATATATATATATATATATATATATATATCATTCGTCACTGCCAGTTTAATATAACTCGAAAAAAGGAAATGATAGCATTTCAGCCCATAGAGCTCTTTTAGAATATTGTTATACAAAACTGATAATGTCGTAACCATAATGATATGGCAATATACATATATATATATATATATATATATACATATATCTGCCAGTTTAATATAACTCGAAAAAAGGAAATGATAACAATAATGGGCTTAAAGTAGTAGCAGAACTGTGATAGCAGATTTAACCATAGTTTACTGTAGCCAGGTGTAGTTCAATTTATTTCCCTGTTTACATTCGTTATTGGAGTGGACTGCAACAAACTGAACGTGCTCAGCACATCCTGAAACAAGCAAAAGATTGACGGCTTACCAATGTTGGCTCCTTTTTGGTCATTGGGCTGCGACGTTGCTGTCACCATCGGAGCTAAATTCGTCATTGTGTTTGTTGGAGTTTGAGGCACTGCGGTAACAGATACCCGCGCTAGCTCAGCTCGCGTGGACTTTATTTCTGCTACACATGTGAAGACGTCATTTACGTCTGGGGTTATCTTCACGACTGCTTCGATATTCTCCGTTCCGTTCTCGTTGAAAAGAGAGTGGTAGGCGATCAGGGAAATCTTGCCGTCATTTGGAAGCCAGTATACCCTAACAACCTCCTGCGGTACATTTCTTGCATTGCATCGCAGTGTAGCATCTTGTTGGTTGGAAACCAAGAAACAGTCTGCAGTTGAGCATCCTTCGACAGAGAGAAAATCTGCGTTGAGAACAGACAGTCACATTATGAAATGGTGAACTTGTAATCGACGAAATACATAGAAAAGAAAATAATTTCAATATTGGTCTGACACATAGCTGCATTTTCATCGACTTAGATCTTACTTGCTGAAATGCGAAAGAGGCAATGATATTATGCAAACCGCTGTAAGTGTTTATTCAACCTAGAGCTCCCAGGACGTCTAACCTTGCAGTCAAGCTTAGATTATGATGAGGGTGTCAACTTGCAACTTTCAACTTCATTTTCACCTCCATCGAAATGAACAGAGAAATTATGTACATTTGCATATACACGGGATATTTGTGATACAGAACAAAATTTGAAAAGGTACATAAGAAAATTATGAAAATGAAAAGTAGATGCGATTACATCTTTGTTAAATACATAAAGCGTATAATGCAAGTCAACTAAGGATGAGGATGGAAGTGGAGGGTCCCACTAAGAAGCAAAGCTTGTACGATATGGGACCCTCAGAAAATACACAAAACATCAATATAAAACACAATAAACGAACTGATGTCAACTGACATCAAAATGATTGGGAAGAGGAGAAAGAGAGAAAAGGAAAGAAAAAAAAGAGGAAAAAAGAGAGGAAAAAGGGACGCAAGCAATCTAGATTTCATAATGTAAAATAAGTGATAAAATACAAGCTGGATTGAATGTAATGCAAAACATTTTTTATACGTAGTTATGTTGGTAAGAATGCAGGAGAAAGAGAAAAAACACATCGTTATATTTAGAACACAGACAGGGACATACTTAGGAGGACTTATGTAAAAAAGAATGATGACTTGACTGAGATGATAAAGGGAAACTAACTCTGTTGGATGTTGTAAAATTTCAATAAAAATGATTTTAATTTATTCTTGAAGGAATTCAGATATTGAGCTGTTGTAATGTTACTGGGAAGTGAATTCCAGTACTTTGGCCCATCGTAAATAAATGTGTCCTTTCTCCCTCCTCCTTATGTCATTCGTGTATATAACTCTTTAGCAACTGATGATTCCGTACGTAATGGTCTATTGCTCTACCTTAAAGGTACAACAATATTTATTTTGTTAACTTGCTCAATTATGCAAATAGCTTACAACCTCTTTTTTTTTTTGGTTTATTATAGGTTAGGTGTATTTGAAAGCCTATTATGACTTTAGCAAGAAACTTGAGTGTCACAGGAGTAATAGTGGCACACTTAGTCGAGCTTCAAATCCTTTAGACTACGTAAAGATTTATTCTATATTAAACCAATAAAAATGGTTTCGGGCGGGTCATTGACTAATGGGTTAAAGTGAAAAGGCTTACCTGACGGCCCAGCTCAAACATGTAAAAGGGTCATCTTATCGAATTATGTACAACTTTACTATTGAGATCTAGTTAAGCAGGAATATACACACACGCACATACACAGCAGAAGAATTTCGACTTGATTCCAGCGTTATCGATGAACGCAGGCTTCGATGCATGTATTCGATGACGGGCGATATCCTTGGTATGCGAATGAATCCCGGTGGGCAAGAAATGGAGGTGGAGTCAGTCAGACCTGCGGTGCCTTCACACGTTACCGGGTCTTTATGTGGTGTATATCCTACCTACTGCCCATTTATAAACCTTGCGACGGAAGGCAGGAGCGTTTTGGAGAACGTGTCTTTTTCAAGAACGTCAAATACATTTGCGGGGCTCGAAATATAACCACTCATAGTAAAGTGACGGTGCAAGAGCACATATTCGAAACATGTCACAACATTAAAGCAAAACAGTGAGGGAAAGAGAATGCAATAAAAAGAAAACAAAGAAGAAAAATGTCTTGAATCCAAATATATGAAAAACAGATTTGCACGTCAGGGATCGAAGGTAACCAACCTGCTACGGACACGTCGGTATGGTTCTGGACAACATTATTTCTAAAGTCGGCTACTCTGCAGAAATATCGGCCAGCATCGTCGTCATTGACTGTGTGAATGATCAGCGAGAAGTTGGCGTCGATCGTCATCAGCCCGTCGCTGAATCCTTTGCCATCTATCTCATTTCGGAACCACTTAACCAGAAGTGTGACAGAATTGGCAGTATGTTCTGGAGGCAAGAGAGATTGATAAAGCATTTATATTTTGCAATACTCCTGTGCACAAGTAGGTGTGGGTCCAGGAATTCCGTAACCAAAAAAAAAAAAAGAAAAAAAAAGGGGGGGTAACATCCCCCCCCCCCCAATTTTGTTCTTTTTATTTCTTTTTCTTTTTGAACAAAAATTAAAGGGGGCGTTCGCCCCCGCCTGGATCCGCCACTGAGATACATAATCTCTATAATGTATTGTAATGTTAAGCAAGCATGTTTGTAACATACAACTTTTTTTTATGTATGGCAAATTATTATCCTGTGAAAGGACACAAACATTTTCAAATGATTCTAAAAGTGCCTCACTACACTGTCAAGCTTCCACAATTTTTATCAGATTGCGACAAATGACTGTAACTTTCTCCCGCTGACTCAGTAATCACCTTTTAGCCAATATACAGCCTGTGGCACCACAGAGAACTGACACTTGAGTTTCCCCGGAAGACCTCTTAAAAGAACAGGACGGACATCAACGACCACGACATCATCTGGAATCTGACAGTCTGTTAAATGATTATTGGGTAGAAATGAGGCAATTTAGTAAATCCCCACTTGTGTGTGTGTGTGTATGTGTGTACGTGTTTGCTTCGTCTTCAGTTTATACGTTTCTGAGTTATTGTAAATTATCATGAACATTTTCTTGGAGCTGTCATTTTGGCTTAAAACCCTATTTTATTGGCGGTTCCGATCTTCTCTTACAAGATTTGATCAGCTACGTACAAGTTATTAAATGCGTTATGGACCTACCTCTTTCCTGTTCATACATCAATTTATACACGACACTCTGGATCTCACCTTCTATCTTGTTAGCTGACCATAATATCATAGTGTTAAGTGATTTCGATGCTTTCTTTTCGTTAGCATTTCACTGTATATTATCGTGCAGAAAATACATGGAGATATATATTGTATCCATTCATAGCGGACAGAATGATTCCGAAAGAAAGCACGGTATTTTCCAGAAAAGACGCCGATTTGCATTGTACACGTATAATATTGTGAAGCAAAGGATGGTGTAGCGATCAATGACATTGTTTTAGTTTAGATAGAATCCAATACTTCACTGTCTACATAGAGAAAGAGAGAATAATGCGATATAGAGGAGAAAACAAAGAGACATAATCATCAATGTCAGTTTTGTTGATACGTATATAAAGAAACACTTTCATTGAATACTCAACACGTTCCATTCTGTCGTCTTTCTGTTATCTTTTGTTTTTTTCATCGCGCTATAACTGTCACCAGTTTTCACAACTTACCGATTTCTGTAGACATTAGAATAAAGCATGCAGTGAAGATGGCAATAATCCTCAGGTAACCCATTTTGATAGACGGGTTCTCTTGAAAAGCTGTCAGGAAAGTGTAGATAGAAGAGCAAGTGCACTACCTTTCATTTTTCATTTCATTTTTATTTCATTTCCGGCCAAAACATATAATATGACAATTTCATATAAACAAATTAAGTACAATGTAACTATTACATTTCCAAATGAAATTTAGATGCACGTCATTTGTTTACATGACTCAATAAACATACTAGCTGAAAAAATACATGGGCAAAATGTGACTGAATCATAAGAAAGAAAAGGTCGGAAATGGAGGGGACTGCTAAAAAGCCAAGCTTGTAGAATGCAGTCCCCTCGTGAGTCGTGAAAATTATAGTAATAATGTAACAAGACAATTTGACACCTTTTTGTAAACAGCATAGAGAACAATAGCTATGACCCTAGTTTTCAAACTTTGCTCTATAATTGGAAATTATTATGTATATTTAAAAGTACATACATTGTCTACAAACGATTTAAATATACTATTAGAAATTATGCATAATTACCGATGGGCCTTTTCTATCAAGCCAGCATGTAAAATTTCACTATGGTTGCAAAGAACATCTTCTTTTCTTTTCTTTTTTTTTAATCAGAGTAGAAAACGCGCCAAAGGAGGCTCGGGCAAACTTGTGCCGTGGTGCTAATCCAAGGTCTACAGGGGTCACGAATCTGTTCAAGCAAAAACAGCATCTGCTGTCTTTATCTACGCTCATTTACGTCTCTGATCTCTGGTCTCTTTCTCTCTTTCTCTCTCTTTCTTTCATTATCACATTTTACTTTATTTTTTACTGTACCTCTAAATTCCCTCCAACCACCCCCCCCCCCCTTTACCACGGCTATACAAAACAATATACTGACAATTACGGAGTTTGTAGCAACATCATTGACCAGTTGTATACTTGGAAAAAAAAAACCACTAACACATCTATCAAATACTTAAAGTGTAGCCTTGGAAGTCATTTCTTAAGAAGCCGTAAAAATTCAAGGAGGATTATCATCCCTTACTTTGTTTATGAAGGACTACCAGTGTGACAGTATACATGCTCTTCTCAAAATCTATATCATAACGTGAAGTTTATATCGGGCAGGCAGTATATACGGGGTACCTGAACTCAAGACAAAATAAGAAAATACACCTACACAATCGTGATGACTATTACATGAATGGTATTGCTCTGGTTCACAGAGGATTCCTAGAACATTTCAAACCTCTTAGAACAGATTTTAAGTGGCTAACGGGCTTAGGAAAGAAGGGATGTAGTACCAGAGTTCACTGCTACCCTCTCCCCCACACGCACAGACACACACACACCTCATACACACTTACACAAACACGTTTTAGTTGTTGGTAATTCTCATTCATCTATTCATCTATTGCGCCAACAACACAACGGTACTTGTCTGAAAAAGCTTCCCAAACTAGATACTGTGGGTGACAAAATGGAAATGGTGTTGACATCATTCAGATGCAGAGTGCATCTAGACCAAAGAGGTTCTATATGTAATAGAGTAAGCGCTCACCATTCAGTGCGTACAAATGAAAATGGGGCAAAAATGATGGAAAATGAATCCTCATCTCAACCAGGAGTCTATATACTGTACAGTCCCTTTAAAGGCCTTTATTGATTTTCTATTCGGCTCTGCTGTATGGTGTAAGGGTTCCAGAGTCATTCTCTTTGTAGAGTTCAATGCTCTGTCTAGTTTCTATTTAATAATCATTAATTCGAATTAAAGAGGGCGATTCATCACATTTTGAACGTTGTTGATTTTCGTTTTTTCTGTTCGCCAAAATAATTTTAAAATCTTGTATTTTGACTCTCACTAACGACATTATTCATTGAAGCTATGAATCACTAATACTACTTCTCGATGATTTTGGTGAGATAAATTGCTTGCCCCAACATGCTTCCTAGGCCTACAAGCAAACAACCAAAAACGAAACCTGAAAACCAGAATGACTCTATAGTGCTGAACGCTGACTACATAAAAGCGCTTTACAGGGGGACACGGCCCCGCCATGAAAAGAATATGACAATGAACTGAAGTTGATTGTTAGCAACAACACTCAAAGAGAGACAGGCTCAGGTCGCATATGCTTACTGAATGAACTTATGCACACTGTCTACGAGCTGTGTGCAAAGGACTGTAGGATATATTCTGGTAGAAAATACGCAGCTTTTCAACACAATTTTATGTTACATGTCATTTATGAAGACTCATTGTTCATTTCGAAATCTACTTAAAATCAAAAGTAAAGATGGATCTGTTTCGTACATTACATTATGTTTTGAATCCTACCTGACATTTTCTCCACAATCCATGATTTGTCAGAATCATGCTTTCACAATGTTTGTCCACACTCTTCTCTATCAATATCATATGCAAAATGAATTAAGCGAAATGAAATAAATACTAGTTCAACACCTGTGTTCCTTGGTACTACTAATCATGAAGAAGAGGTTCCTCACACTTATCAATAAATATCATTCTTGGTGGTGAATGGGTGCAAATACGTGTAGGAAATTATTAGTACTTTTATGTACCTGTTCAGCTTTCACTTACCACACAGGAGATATGATGAGAAGTGTCGAAAACGGAGCAGGGTGCATCAAACGATGACACTATTCAAATTCTGTACATGAAGGAGCTAACCATACAGCATATTGTGTTTGCGTGATCATCCATACGTAGTTTCCACATAATGGCTGCCAAGAGGTTCTGCTGTTTGTGCTATGTTTGTACAATGTTTGAAGGTGGGTAGGAACTTCACCCTTGCGATTTGAAAATAAAGCTACAATGATCGTTATCAAGACTTGACGGTTGATTTTGAATAATATATCAATGTGAATAACAGGAAACATGTATAGACTTTGTGGTTATGGACAAGCTATCCGACAAATGGGACTTCCCCGCAAATAGGTCCTATGTGGATTTGGTGCAGACAAAGAGTGGATAAGTGATAGACATCATTATTTGGCAGGAACGTTACTAATGTATCTGGTTCGGACTCAAAATTGCGATATTCATGAATGCGTGTTAATCTTGAAAAAAAAAATGCAGCCATGAATAACGACGCTGTGCTGGAGTGCTTGTAGTATTTGGAAGTGTGAAGGAACAGACCCACAATTAGCCTTCCACATAAAATAAGCTGCAATTTTCAAATAATGAATACACCAGAAGTTTTCAAAAGGTCCAGCTGTCCAAAATGTCGAGTCGAGTCGAATCTAGGGACACTAGGTTTGGTTTGCGTGTACATTTACGACGTGGTCTAATCGTACAGTAGTGGTTGAGATCAGCATCAGCTTGTATAACGTTTTGCCAGAAACTTAGTAACTACACTATGAAATTTTAAAAAGCATACAGTTCTAAAGGGAATCAGAAGTTTATTTGATGAAAATCGGTTTTGATATGACCGAGATATCTAAAAACAGGGAAAACAAAGAAATCCTGATGAACGCCGTGGCCTGTCAATTTTAATAGGATCGCTTTTTTGATATCTCACCACTTTCAAGGCCAATGTTCATCAAATCAGCGTTGATTACATGCTCTGTTATATCTCATAAGAGGTTTCTCATTATCTCACCAAAAATGTTGTAAACCTGAATCCTCACCTTAACCAGTAGCCTACTGTCAGTCCCTACAAAGCCTTTATTGATTTTCTATTCGGCTCTGCTGTCTGGTGTTGTCGTAAGGGCGCCGAAGTCTCTCTCTGTGTAGCGCTCAATGCTACGTCTTGTGTCTTATGCGAATCAAAGAGTGCGATTCATAACATTTTGGAACGTCGTTGTTGTTTTCTTATGTTCGCCAAAATAGTGTTAAAATATTTTATTTTGGTACTCATTAACGGCTTTAATCATTGAGGTATCAATCGCTCATACTACTTCTTGCTGATTTCGGTGAGATAATTTGCTAATCCCAACATGCTTCCTAGGCCGACAAGCAAACGGCCAAAAAAGAAATCTGAAGGCCAAAATGAATCCATAGTAGTAAACGCTGAATACATAGAAGCGCATCACAAGGGAACATGGCCCCACCATGAAACGAATATGACAATGAACTGAAGGTGATTGTTAGTAACACACTCAAAAAGAGACAGGCTCAGGTCGCAGTATGCCTACTGAACAAACTTATTCACGCTGTCTACGAGCTGCATGTGTGCAAAAGGACTGTTATATGTTCGCGCAGAAAATACGCAGCTTTTTCAACACGACTAAGCTAGATTTTATAACCGATGTCATTTATTGTTCATTTATGCATCCAATAAAGATATAAAGTAAAGTTGAATTTGTTCCATACATTACATTTGGTTTTGTATACCCGACTCTTCCCCCACGATCCATGATTTGTTACGATAGTGCTTTCACATGTTTGTCCATAGCCTTCATGTAAATAACAGATATGAAATGAATAGTTTGTAAGTCCCACATTGAAGATTTAGATACTAGCCCAACACGTATGTTGTTTCGTTGGAATCGTGAAGTGGAGGTTCCTTACACTTATCAATGTGTTTTATATGATATACACACTATACATGCTTTATATCCTTGGTGGCAGCCAGGAGCATGTAATCACAGGTCTGCCTACTAGTACAAGAGGGTGTCTGTTAAGCTTTCACTTACCTCACAGGAGATATGCTGAGAAGTGTCGAAAACGGAGCGCGCTGCATCAAACATTTAACATTTCAACTACTGCACATGAAGAGGCTAACGATACAGCATTGTGTCTGCGTGATCACCCATGAGTAATTTCCACAAAATGGCTGCCAACAGGTTTTGCTTTAACAAGAATTTTTGTACATTTTATGATGGTGAGTAGGACCTGCACACTTGCAATTTGAACATGAAGCTATGGTCGTTGTCAAAACTTGACAGTTGACTTTGTATATATGATGTATCAAATTAAATCACACAAAAGATGCTAGACTTACTAATATGTGCACAAGCTATTCGACACTTAGTAATGGGGATTTCCCGCAAATATGTCTTCATGGATTTGGTACAGACAGAGTGCATGAATTAATGATAGAAATCGTACCTGACAGCGTCAGCGTACGTATATAAAAGGAAAGTTACCATCATAACCGGACTTTGGACCTGAAATTGCGATATTCATGAAAGCGAGTTAATCTTGGGAAAAAATGTAGCCACGAATAACGACGCTGTGCTGGAGTCCTTTGCAGTATTTGGAAGCGTACGTGAATGAGCAGACCCACAATTGGCCATCCACATAAAACAAGCTGCGTGAAACAATTTTTTAAATAATAAAGTCACCAGACGTTTTGTAGAAGGTCCAGCTGTCCAACTGTCGAGATATTCTATAACCGGGGGGCCAAAAGCTAAAAACAGATGTCGAGTTGCACTCTCTCTACAAACTAAGTAGACCATGCTTATTTTCAAGTTTTTATTGTAACAAACAACATTCCACTGGTCTACCTCAAAAAAATTGTTGCGAAAGCCTCCAAATCCAAGATGGCGTCCAAGATGGCCGCCATATTTACTGAATTTGTTATTTGAAAGATAGAATTTGATTGAAAGATCAGATTTCAACAAATGTGATGTCATATGAAAGAGAATAAAATTTTCTACAAGTTGATACCATTTTTGTGGGTTATTGTGATAAGTGGATTGAGATTTTAAGGAAAAACACTCATTTTTTGATATTTTTCTGAAAAAGGGAAAATCATGAAATTGCTTGATTCAGCATAAATCAGAGAAAGACAGAAGGATTATCTTAAAACGTTTCAAGAATTTTGTTTGACATATCATTAATATTTGGAGAAAATTAAGGGTCAGTACCGTTTTTGGTTCAGGAGTTATAATGTCTCAAACTTGAAAACTCACTATGTAAAAATGGCCACTTTAGTTGTGACAATACCTTGTTGGTCGTAAAAAAGAGCCTGCGCGCGCCAAGACTACTACACGCACCACTGACACTTGCGGTTGTAGCAGTGCCAGTGGTGCGTGTAGTAGTCTTGGCAAACGCAGACATTTTCTTTGACAAACAAGGGTTTGTGCCTGCAAACTAACTTTTCATACCAAGTGGTAGCTCAGGTGACGCTGATTGCTATTATTTCAAAGTAGATTGTTCTGAAGCAGATGAGATGAAGCAAAAATATCTTTCAAATAGAGGTAGAAGCTTGAAACAACCTTGCTATAGAAAGTTTAAAACAAAATCTGGATCAATCACTCAAAAAATTCAAGATTGCGGGCCATCAAAGCTGACATAAAATATAAAATAAAATATATAATGTATAAAATTGCGCCAAAGTAAATGTATTATTTCGTTTTTGATACAATTTTGTCTGTTGTGCTATCTTAAACCGTCTTAGGTTTTTTTATGGACACATTTTTAGAACCAGTGATATTCTACTCTCCGAAAAAGAAAAAAAAAAAACAAATCGAGTGGAAGTTTTTGCTTTTGATGTGAGGAGTGAATAACAAGAAAACGGTGAATTTAGAGTGAAATTGGAGTATCTTTTAGTGAAAATGTTCATTTTCACTCATTTTAGAGTGACCTTAATAGGCAGGGCTCCACACTAACTTTTATTTTTGGTGGCCCAAAGGCAAATATCCGATCTTTTTTGGTGGCCCGATCAGGCCACCTATGTTCTTCATTTCTGACATTTTGGTGGCCCGACGTGCGTTTTTGGTGGCCCCGGGCCACCGGACCACCGTTAGTGTCGAGCCCTGCCTTAGGGATCACTTGTCACTCTTCGAGTGATCCCCGAGGTCACTCTAAAATGAATGAAAATGAAAATTTTCACTCTCGAATGATCCTGATATCTAATATGGGAAAGCATCTACCAAGGGCATAAGCTCAGATCAATTGTGACACTATAACCCACATGAAATCAGCCTAAAAACAATGTAAGAAAAATCTGGTAACAGAATATACAGTTTCAGCATGCATTTTTGGAAATGTGAATATACAGCACGAATAATCAATTTGGACAATTTTATTCGAACAATATACTGAAAAGTAATTTCGCACAACACATTTCGCACAACAAAGTTGAGAAATTGCCGCCATGTCGGATTTTTTTTTTTTTTTTTTTTTTTTTGGGGGGGGGGGGGGGTTCGGATAAGAAGGGCTTTCAAGGACATCTACGGATCAGACATTATTACACATATACCATCATCATTCAGGCGTTTCTACAACAGCAGAGTAACATACAAGTAAAAAAGCATATCTTTGATACAGAAGCATTTCTTTTTTATCAAAGATTGGGCCTTACCCTAACACTGGAATGAGCTCCACCCCCCCCCCCCCAAAAAAAAGACCCTCAATATGGTTTACACTAGCACAATATCGTTCGGATGTATAGGAACATGTAATAGACAGCAATATAAGAAGATTAAAAAAATATATCAAATTATAAGTTATAAGTTGAGATTTAACTTTGACGCGACACACTAAAGGTATTCTACCATTAAAGCCTAAAACATACGGAGATATCACCATTGCTTTTCAAGAAACCATAGCCATAACTGTTGACAATTTAGTATATAAAAAAACGTATTTATCAGATCTATTTAGTATATCTAATAATATTTAGCATTAATTATACTGATTTCAGTTTGTACATTAGTTGTTCTATCCCTAACTCACAGTTTAGAACTAGTTTGAGGAATTAAGTAAAGCTGGGTTTTTGTTTTACGTGCACTAATGGTAAATAATGCCTTGAACGACAACCTCGATTAATTACCGCCATCTTGAATTTTGTGTGGATACTATATTTATCGCTAAATATTACACATTGGCAAAATTTGTGCCAAATTCCAAGCTCCTATCCCTTTTTGGAAAATACTTTCTGTTCAATTTTATCTGCCTCAGAACAATCTACTATGATGAAATGCTACAGTAATAGCGATCAGCGTCACCTACCACTTGGCATGAAAAGTTAGTTTGCAGGTACTTGCAAGTCACTAGACCGTTACAGTATTACATGTGACCATGTAAACACATTGTATGCAAAATTTATAATGCATAAATGTAATTTTTTCAAGTTTTAGACGTTGAATTATCAATAGTGTATGATATTGCCTGTAATTCCAGAAATATGAATTATGTCTCAATCTCAGTAAATCTCAATCTTAATCGCAGGTTTCAAAATAATTCTTCAGTTCTTCTTTGATAAATACTAAATCATGCATTTTCACATTTCTTCCTTTTTTCAAAACAATATAAAAATATGGATTCCCCTCCCCCCCCCCCCAATCTATCACAATACACAGCTTAAGTGGTATCAACTTTTAGGAAGTTTTACTCTCCTTCATATGACATCAAATGTGTTGCAATCCAATGTCTCTATCAAATTTCATGTTTGAAATGTTAATTTCAATAAAAATGGCGGCCCTATTGGACCGCATCTGTACTTTGGAGGTTTTTGCAACAAATCTATTGAGGTGTACTTACGGAACATTGCTTAGTATGCTTAATATTATGTATGGTCTTGTTTATAGAGAGAGTGGAACTCGAAAAGTAAGCACGATCTTGGATTTGACCCTCTGTGACGTCTTTGGGAACAGATGCGTGTAAATGCATATTATGTAAAATGGGATTTCAAGTTTGAGACATTATAACTCCTGAACCAAATACAATACCGACCTCTAATTTTCTCCAAATATTGATTATATGGGAAAGATGTTAATTTCTGCATGGTTTTCATAAACATTTTTAATTTCATTGTTTTTTTAACTTTTTAGAGAAATATTCATGGTGCATTCTGAAAAAAAATGTCTCCGTAAAAACCTAAGATGGTTTGAAATAGCATTAAAATGTTCAGAATACATAAAAACCATATAAATAGACAGCAAAACAGACAAAATTGTATCAAAATCGAAATGATACATTTACTTTGGCGCAATACACTATGCCAGCTTTGATGGCCTGCAATCTTGAATTTTTTGAGTGATTGATCCAGATTTTGTTTTAAACTTTCTATAGCAAGGTTGTTTCAAGCTTCTACCTCTATTTGAAAGATATTTTTGCTTCATCTCATCTGCTTCAGAACAATCTACTTTGAAATAATAGCAATCAGCGTCACCTGAGCTACCACTTGATATGAAAAGTTAGTTTGCAGGCACAAACCCTTGTTTGTCAAAGAAAATGTCTGCGTTTGCCAAGACTACTACACGCACCACTGGCACTGCTACAACCGCAAGTGTCAGTGGTGCGTGTAGTAGTCTTGGCGCGCGCAGGCTCTTTTTTACGACCAACAAGGTATTGTCACAACTAAAGTGGTCATTTTTACATAGTGAGTTTTCAAGTTTGAGACATTATAACTCCTGAACCAAAATCGGTACTGACCCTTAATTTTCTCCAAATATTAATGATATGTCAAACAAAATTCTTGAAACGTTTTAAGATAATCCTTTTGTCTTTCTCTGATTTATGCTGAATCAAGCAATTTCATGATTTTCCCTTTTTCAGAAAAATATCAAAAAATGAGTGTTTTTTCCTTAAAATCTCAATCCACTTATCACAATAACCCACAAAAATGGTATCAACTTGTAGAAAATTTTATTCTCTTTCATATGACATCACATTTGTTGAAATCTGATCTTTCAATCAAATTCTATCTTTCAAATAACAAATTCAGTAAATATGGCGGCCATCTTGGACGCCATCTTGGATTTGGAGGCTTTCGCAACAAATTTTTTGAGGTAGACCAGTGGAATGTTGTTTGGTACAATAAAAACTTGAAAATAAGCATGGTCTACTTAGTTTGTAGAGAGAGTGCGACTCACTCGTTAAATAAGCGACTTTTGGGGGTTTGGCCCTCCGGTTATAGTTACCTTTTAGGTTTGGTTTGCATGTACATTGATAAGCCAAACTCACAAAAGATAGGCTGAGCTTGCAGTATGCCTACTGAATGAAATTGTTGACGCTGTCTCCCAGCTGTGTGCAAAGGACAGTAGGATATAATTATTCTCGCAGAAAACACGCTGCTTTTCAACTGGAAATTATCAATGTGAGAAGAGAAATGGTGAAGAAACTTGAGAAACACCGTACCGTGGTAAAGTCAAACTTCGAAGTTTTTGAAGAAAAAAAAAAATCTCCAGAGGTAATTTTCTCCACACTTATGGTGTACAAGAAGCTCCGAATGAACATTCAGACGAGACTGCTTGCATTCAAATATTGTTCAACTAACATCTGGAACTGGATCTCACGCCACTGCCTATGGATCTGGATATAGGAGCCATGTAATGATGTCTCGAGTAATTTGAGGCAGTGCTCGGATGACCATCCGGGAGCTTTGTCAGTGAAATGTGATAGTTATTATAACAAGAATATGCTACAACGTATAAGGCTTTCGAAGATCCAAGATTTTCACCAAGAAGAACTTCACCACGAAGAGACAGAAAATAGGGAGTACATGTGAGAAAAACTATCAGACAAGCATTAAAAAAGTGATGGACACAATATGGCCGAGTAATTTCCTCGTCAGCAGAATAATGGGAAGGAAATTAACATCCGTGATCTTTGACAAATGGATTCATTTGAAATTGTTAAACTTCCAGTAATTTCAACCTTCTTCCGTCATTGCCCATAAATCTAACATATCTCAAGAAGCATGCAACAATTTAGTCAAAAATAACCAGAAGGTTGCCCTCGGTAAAGAACGTCAAATGGGTCATTCTCAGATTAAGTGTTCAATTCCATGTGAGTAAAACCGAAAAATCAACCACAAAATAATACATTCAAAGATGTGTTTTCGGAAACTTCAAAACCGGTCAAATACAAAATAAAAAGTGGAACATTCTAAATGATGGCCATTCATTGAGTAAAAATGAATTAAAATAGATCATCATATTTGATTTTTGATCACCAATCAGATACGTTACCGCAAATTTACATGTTGTAATGGACTCCTAACTCTGAATTAGATTTATTGTTTTGAACCAATTTCTGTTCAGGAAAAGACATCTGTCCCTCCTAAAGATATTGGGGTTTTTCAAGAGGTAAAGATGTTGTCATCCCTTGCTAATTGGTAGAAATTATTTCTGTGTGATAGGTCGAAATATGCTTTTTGCTGAAATGAAATATAACCTTAAGATTCACTTTGTATTTTTAGCAAATTTCGCTTACAAATAAAGTTTCGAATCCCACAAATCATGCAAAGGGAACGATCCGATCTGGAATTTCCACAGGAAACAAATATGAATTGATTTCCTGGGGAAATAACTATTGAAAAACATCGAATCACCTTTGGCAACGTATCTGGTAAAATATAAGTAATAATTTTAGTTGTGTATGAATTAATAAATATCACCTGTTTAATTATTTACCTCATGAATTGATGTAAAAATGAATGAAGTAGGCCCAAATTAACCATTTTAAACATTGTACGTAATATTTAAACTATGAAATGTAGTTGAAAAGAGCCCTTAATGTGAAAGCTGAGTTCTTCATTCACAGAATATTCTCATCTTACGTCCGAATGTATTTATCCATCTGACTATAAATATTCATTAAGTTTTGATGGATAATGCAAACAAGGTTTAAAAAATATATTTTTGCAGGCACTTAGAAGGAAGTAGGTACAGTCTCTGTGAACTCGATATGCTAAACAGTTGTTTGACCTATTGTAACGTATTTGGCTCATCCCTTTTAATGAAAATGAATAAATAATTGTTCAACTTATCAATGAATCTTGAGTAGTTCTTCATATGTTGAAAAACACTAGAATAAATATGCAACAGAACACTGAAACTTTTCTCGGAAGCGTTTCATAAACTACTTTTTACTCTTTCAAAGTTTGGTAACGTATCTGGTTGTACCGTAAATGACCCTGTCAGTGAAGTTACAGAGCAATTTCTACTGAATATTCTTCATTTGAACATAACTTTAATTTTTTTATTGAAGCGTCATTCTATGCAGAATATTTTTACGAACACTTTGTTTTACATAACATTATTTGTCACCGTGGGTGCCCTGAATTATACGTAACGTATCTGCTAAATCTGAAAAGCAAAAAACTGATATGCTGAATCTTAGCTTCGTCTTGTAAAATAAACGTTCAAAGTTGTAGCATAGAATATGAAAGTGGCTGGGTTTTATAGAATAGAACTTTGGAGTTTATGAGCACACAACGATTTGTTTGTAAAAACATTTACAATTTCTTTTCAGCATTTTGATTATGTGGTAACGTTTCTGTCGGAAAAATTGGCATTAAGTTGTGAGACACTGAAGCAGAAAGAAAAATCATGTGGAAGTGTTGCTCTTTTTCACCTCTCTGTCCTTTTGGTGTAAGAATATAATCCTGAGGTCCAACAAAACGAAGCATGTAATGTGTAGGGATGAATTTTGACCAGATTTGATCCCCAGAAAGCACAAGACCAATGAGCAAAATTCGGTCACGTATCTGGGGTAACGTATCTGTGGTAACGTATATGGTCGATCATATTATTATGAGAGCGATATCTACCAAATATTTCTCACTTGTACTAAACATAATGTTGAATCGATGCGTCATTCCGAGGAGTAATGTATAATATACAATTTGTCTGACATTGCAATGTCTGCCGCAGTGGGTGGCGTGAAAAGTATGTAACGTATTTTTCAAAATAAAAGTGTAGAAAACCGATATTGCGAAGATTGTACCGTATTCTCAATAAAGAGCTGTTGCACGAAAAATCTAAGTACTTGCAATGTATGAAGTATATCCTCAGGGTTTCATAATATACACAGGGTCATTGCATAGTCTTCTTATTTTCGCAATGCCGTAACATTAAAGAAACTGGTAACGTATCTGGCGGTGAACTTGGCGACAGGTTTCAAAAGGCTATAAAAAAAGAAGTCAATAAAAATTTTGGAACTTTTTGAGTATTGTGATTAGCACATATGATATGCTCATCGTCCATGAAAATTATATTTGGAAAGTGTGTTTGTGGACGGAGAGGAGCAATAAAACATAATTCTGAATAGCCGGCGACACTGCGTTTTGAGGGTCTTAACGAAGTTTAACAGCAAAATTTTATACAAAAAGGCAGACAACCGCATTTGACCGTGTTTATCTTTAACAAATAAAGTCCTCGTGATATATTATAAACATTTAAATAGTATCTAATACGTTTCAGGGAACCGCAAACTGTCATGGAATGTCGGCGACACCAAAATTCCGTATTTGAACGCTTTTACTGAGAATGGGCCAAATACAGTGTCATGTCAAGTGCGGAGACCCAATTGCCGACCTTACAAATGACATTGACTTGGTTTGAATGTCCCAGAATATTCAATGATCCGCTAGTCTTTAAAAGTTTTGATGACGATCATGATTCAATATCGTTAACGCTATGTGATAATGCTTAAGACAAGTTGTCTCTGAACAGTGAACCAGAGTAAAAAATGATTTAAATCCGAGTTTTCCCATTCTAGTAAAAATCGAAAGTATTGGAAGATCAAAATGTTTGAAAGGAGTCATATAATAGTCATAGAATTCGACAAAACCAATATTGATTACATATTGAAGCATATAGAAAAAAAACACAAACAAATTTACCGGTTTTTCTGTACAACGATCTTATACTAGGTGATACAAAAACATTTCCCACTTTTGATGCTTAATACTGTTCAAAAACTATATATCAGATACCACTGACATTGATATGAGTAATAGCTCAATAGTGTACAATTTACTTGGAGGTGATTTGAATATGAACACCTATATCAGTTTCATGAAATCCATGATTAATTTCAAAGTTAGGTTTCAGATTTTTGTCAAATCTTAACCCTCGGTACAAAACCTCAACTTTAAACAGGAGCTAATGATGTGTATGTGAGTGTGTACTTACAATGACCATGAACAATGGACATGGATACCACCTGTTCAGAGCTCTGCTCCAATGCACATGGATTCTTTATTAATAATACATGATGGATTGTCCTGGACTCGGCTAGTCTGAATTCATGGCAAAGGGTGAAATGCATGCAAAAAAAAAAGTAAGCACATGTTTCCATGTGCTTGCACACGCCACATTACAGAATGAAAAAAGACCAGCTGTGAAAGTGGAATTTCCAATGAATGAATAATGGAGAATTCAAATCCTGGTCATTGTCCACGATCATTGTCTGGGTGTCAACTACACACTCCAATACCCACAAATTCTCTTCTGTGCAAAGTTACAGTATTGTACAGAGGGTTGAAAATAGAGCAAACTCTGAAACCTAATTGGAAATCAATGTTTAATTTCATGAGAGTGAATCATGCTTTCATTTGAAAATTGCCTCCAACAAAATTGTACACTATTCAACTATTGCTCATGTCAATGTCAATGTTATCTGATATATATATATATATATATATATATATATATATATATATGTATATATATATATATATATATTCAACTATTAAGGATCAAAAGTGGGAAATGCTTTTTGTAACACCTAGTACCTTATGCTGAGTAACATGGCTAGCAGGCTAGTGTTAGTGGCTCTGAGTTTGCATGGTTTAAGGGTAATCTATTGGATCGCTCACAGTTTGTGTCATGTGGATGCAATTGCCATGTAGACTTGTAATACAGTGATCGGAATTAAAGAGGGTCTTTTTTTTTAAGGGGGTGCATTTGTAATGTTTACCGATAATATTTGTGAGCAAACTGTATGTCACTTCAGATTTAATGAACGTCCAAGCTGTGTTTGCATGCTCGTATTACTTTTCAAATGATGAGATATCCAAATTCAATCAAATAATCCATTTTATGCAACTTCCTCTCGACTCAGCATAACTTGACTCAGCATAACTTGCATAACATGCAAGTTATGCTGAGTAGAGGGGAAGGTGCTTTCCAATGTCTTTTGTAAACATTTCAGTACTTAAGCACTGATTGACAGACGAGGTCATCTCAAGAATATTGGTTCGGAAGGAATTTTTGTGGGCGTTCCCAAGTAATCTGAAGAAAAATAGAAGAGAAAATCGTTAAAAATATAGGGAATGTTTGTAGATATTCGTTTCACAGCAAAAGTGATGTTTAGGGTATCATAAATCAAAACAAATCAACATGCATTTGGATTTCATTTGTAGGGGGGATTGAAACTTACGCTTTTATAATACAATGTAATAGGAAGATGTGTGCAATACGTATCATATCTCGTATATAGACAAGAATATCGTCCGTGAGATACTAGAATTGAATTCTTGTTCCTTGTTGTACATCTCAAAAACTATTAGGCCAATTGCCTCAATCATGGATTGAAAAGATCACCCAATTTTTCCCGTCTTGAAAGACTTTCTTTTCTAATTTATATTGCCTCCCTTTTAATCTTTAATTTTCTTGGCCAGCAATGTTTTTCGGAATCCTCACTAGCCTTAAAGGGAAAATCCAGTTTAGAGTAAAATCTTACGAGTTTTCAGGTCGAAATTGGACTGAAATCTGATGAAAACAAAAAGAAGTTATGAAATTTTGAAATTTGGCTTATTTTTGCAAAACATCTCATAACCTCACATTTCTCCACTGATATTGTACAAAAAATATGAAATGAAAAACTGGAAATTTTCGAAATCTTGTTTAGAAAACCATATGGCATGTGGTGAGGGTATGCCATGCCCACTCTGCCATTTGCATTTTCATAATGATTGTTCAGGAACTGTTTCCTAAAAAAAAAAAAATAGTGAAACACAAAAATATCAAAACTTTCCAATTTTTCACCTGATTTTGATCAAAATTTTACCGTTGAATTCGTAGGATTTTACTCTTTCTTATTAGGCTAACTTATGTCTGGGCTGAATTTCCCCTTTAAAACTTAATCCGTCCTTTGTGTCTGAGCATTGCTTACATCAATCCCCTTCACAAACCCCTTTGAATCTCTATTTATGAAGCCCAACCTGCGCATTTCTCCTTAATGTTCTGTGTTCTAGGCCCTTCAAAGTTGGCGCATCAACATTGTGTAGCAGTGCCGTCTGAGATTCACACATAGGTATACACTAGTTTTCTATATACATTGTCATTTTGCTTGTAGTAGAAAAACTAATTTGCGTATGACTAAGAAGTAAAAAAAACACACAATTTAATTCACACATGGGCATAAAAATCAAGGCAACTAATATCGATTAGCTGGATGGAATAGCATACTGCAGAATCTCGGCAGATATTCGTCAACACAGAGAGTGAGACGGACACACATGGAGAAAGAAAATCCATAGCAAATTTTTTCTTTGGTCTTTATTGCCTGTCCTCTGTACATAATGTTGTGCAACTCGCTTTCTATTTATACATTCACAACTACTACCAGTTTTATATAAAATAAAATGCTAAACCAGCACTAGTCGGGAAGGCACATAAGGCTTCCACATATAAGCCAGTATCTGTAGTTCTGTTTTGCAGATGACCAGAAAAGGTCGTTTGTACAAACAGGCATGTCGTTTTGACATTCACAGAGATACACATCTGTGATTAGTAATGCCAGTTACCCATGCCAATGTCATCCCATCCAACTTACACCAATTCAGTGAAGTGTTCATTGAAGGTCATCCGTGCCAACGCGCACAATGTCATGATCTACAAATACAAACTGTCATTTTCTTGCGGACTATTCTTCTTCTTCTTCTACATTTTCTTTTTAAGTCTGCCTCCTTCAAAAGGCTGAAGATTCTTGCAGACTGTGCAATCTACATAATGATACAGCTTATTTATAGATATTTACAAGCACGTAACAAATTTGAAGAAAACAACTTGCCAATGTGATCAACCATTAGTCGGTTACGGAATGGTCCCACAGATGGCGCTGAAACTATTTCCAACGACAAGGGATTCCAGCTCCTTAAAGTTCTTGGAAAGAAGGAATGGCGATGCTATGCAGTTCTCGAGAACTATTACTCAAGAGGAATAACCCAAATCTATATAGGGGAGCTTTCAGTGACCTCCATGATAGGACTTGATTTTTATATTCATATTCTATCATCACTTGTACACGCAAATAATCATGTATGCTAACCTCCTAGGAACAAAAGCAAAGTTTTACGAAAACTCGAAGATAAAAAGGGAAATGTAAAAATCTAGTCCCGTTCTATTCGAGATCCAACACTGTACCTCCTCATTGCATAAACTAGGCCTAGTTTAAAGATTCCGTAATAATTGTTGTTCCCTGCTGGCGGGTGAGGGGGGGGGGGGGATGATGCCATTTGGAAGAAACAATTCATTTAGCTCATATCACTCTATTGGGATTGTCAAGAAGTTTATCTGAAGTCACTATTTCCGTAGGCTATCTACACATGATCGTTTAGTCATAAATTACTTGTGTACGCAGTTGACAATATTACAACAGGACCAATCATTATTTGAGACATATTATAAGAGTATGAAGAACGTCGACTATTTTTTCCGTTGTCAGTATGATGCTGTCATAATGTGGTCTGCTCATTTCAATAGATATAGCAACTATATCAAATTGTGACTATTGTTCTCAAAGAGTGTCTTTACCGTGTCACCACTCTCGATCGGTCAAGGACGCATTTACAAAATTGGGTTAGAATAGGAAGTGTTGATCGATCAGCTTTTTTTTCTCAGGGACATGATTCAAACCCAGGTGCCCGGATTATCTGATGTACTATCGACCATTTCATGCAGGCTGTCAGCTTCTCTCGCAGATGTTCGACGCGCGACTTCTGTTAGGACCTCATTTTTACCCCGGACGCAGTCTCTATAGTCTCCTGGGGACAGAGATAACAAAGATATTCGGCAGTCATTTGGTTGGGAAACAGTAGAATAAAATAACACAGAGGTTAGACAACGGTGGAACCGTGAGCTGGTAACTGCCTGCGTATATGACGTTGTCAAGCCAGTATGTTAATATGTTCTGATGTACGATAACTCATTTTGCTACTTCAAGTTACTATACGAAATTACAATACGAAAAATCGCTAAAATAGATCATGTATTCGTATTGATATATGATTAACGGCCTAATGAGCCACTTCTGGATTTTTATCGATGATTGATAAATGAATGAAGGGAAGAAATAAAGAATATTGTCTGTATTATGTTAACGTATTCATAATCAATGATTTTATTTTGATGAATTCGGTATTCTTAATGAAGTACCACGCAATGCACAAACTGACTTTGAAAACATAGTTTTCGCCTCACAACTCGCCTAAACATTTGCACCCCAAACTGTGATTGATATAATGTTTTAAGACGTTCCTTTGGCGCAGCCATATCAGTCCCAGTCAGTCGAGGACTATATGGCCATCACATAGTTCGGTTTCATCATGTGTATCTATTATCAATATTTCCCCGTAACGTAACGTGGGATTTAAGAATAACAAATTGATATAAAACGTTTTATATCTATCTATCAAAACATAAAGTACGGCGCGAAAGTAAGGGAACAGTAAAAATCATCGCAGACACATCACGTATAGGATCGAGTGCGAAAAATCGATGGTATAAATTGATGGACACGAGGAATTTTGTACACTCGGTTATATCCATTTATTCAGGGCATATCCGGTTGCATTGAATATTCTGTTACAAGGATCCTCTACTAAGTTGGGGGGCACTGGGGTGCCAGGGGATCGGAGGACAGTACCGGTTTGTATTTCACAAACACATAATTTTATCACCTTAGCGATAAAGCCTAGATTTATGAAAATCGTAATCATGATATTGTGTTTTTATGAAGATGACAATTTGAAAACTTGGATCCAATCACCCCCCCCCCCAAAAAAAAAAAAGACCAACAGGGTCTGAAGAGAGCACCGTGGATCTACCTAGAACCGACTTGAAATCGTACTTCCCAACTCTTTTTTTAGAACACTTTAAACATTTTTTTAACATTCATGAAAAAATGAGATGTACAGTGTCACTTACGTTTACTGAAGAACCAGCAAGTGACACCAAACACAGCAGCAAACATAGCACCAAGAATGGGTGCTATGACAGAAGCTATAGCAATATATATGAGACAAAAAGAAGAGAACAATTGTGCGATTATTTTTTTCTTTTATAATGGCATTACACGATCAGCATTGGTTTAAAACTTTTGGATCCTATGGGTGATGTTGAATTGATGCAATCTAGAGTAACTGCGTCAGTACGCGGCCGTGCAGCCGTTCGCGGCAGGTACAACATACACGGTAATATACAGCTAAACACAGCATTGCACTGTTACATGCACACTACACATATACTAACACACTAGCAATCAACAAAAACCAACCGATAAAATGGGCACGATCTCTGACGAAAGTGAAATTTTCTCACCTAAATGACAACATATCCCATCCAAAATGAAATTTTCGGTACTTCTTAACATAACAGTTAAGAAACAGTGGTCCAAGAAACTGGATTTTTTGTCGTTTTCTCGATGTTCATGGATTTTGAAAACATATCCTCACGTAAAATAGAATTTTCGCGAGCCGATGTGGGCCGCCATTTTTTTCGGAAAGTGGATGTTACCATAGAAAAAATGAGAAAAACACGAGAAAGACATCAACAACACCGCCAGAATTGCGATCTTGTTTGCGGCCAATGCATGTGCGCACGCTATATTCACGTGCTTTCGCAATGGGAATTGGCGCTTACGCAATGTTCGCGAGACATGTGAAGGCGTTCAGCTAAAGATCGCGGAGCACGCGCGTATTGCATAGGGATTGTACATCGTGCCGCAAGCAGAAATACTACGTCGCATATCGCCCTTATCGGCGAAAATTGTGCCGGGTTTTGCCCTGGTAAATCATGAAAACTGCCTTGGTCAATGGTAAATTTCTTTCATGAAAACAATTGCGTTAATGAATTATCTTGTCTATAATATATGAAATGGTTGAAAACAATTTGCCTGATTTGTTTACAAGTTGGAAAAACCCTTAACAATGCTTAAACTGCCGCAAACGGGATATTTTACTCTAGTGAATTTCAGACTCTTTTTTTTTTTACAATTGTTTCTTGCGTTCTCGTTTTACAGGTTGCGAAGAATTGTCTCATTTGTGTGTGTGTGTGTGTGTGTGTGTGTGTGTGTGTGTGTGTGTGTGTGTGTGTGTTGGTCAATTGCAACTGCCTAATATCATCTGCTTTACCTCCACTTCGAAAACGCCTCACTTTTGGCTGGACAGTGGAACCACTTAAATAAAACTAGCAAAACTGCGTTATATACTCCCTTGTACTGAATTTGAACGATGGTGATCAAGCACGCACAAATCTCTCTCTCTCTCTCTCTCTCTCTCTCTCTCTCTCTCTCTCTCTCTTTTCACACGACACACATTACACTGTACCGCGTTTGATTTAACTGTCTATACACCTCCCTATATAGAAAGCAATGTAACTGACTGACGTAGTCCAATAAGCAGAGAAAATTGACCGTATACCGATAAAAATTCCTATTAATTTCTTGGACGAGGATGTAGCTGATGTCGGTATCCCGGTTGTTGAAGTTGGAGTCGCAATGGTCACAGATATCCTCGCCAGTTCTACCCGGGTAGACGTCATTTCAGCTACACACGTGAAAATGTCACTCCGTTCTGGCGTTATCTTTACTAGTGCTTCAATATTCTGCGTTCCGTTTTTGTGGTAAAACGAGTTGTAGGCGATCGGGGAAATCTTGCCTTTGTTCGGGAGCCAATAAAGCGAGACGATATCTTGTGGGACGTTCCTCGCCTTACATTGCAGCATGGCATCTTGCGGTTCGTAAGCCAGAAAGCAGTCCGTATTACTTGAGCATCCCTTGACAGAAAGGAAATCTGCAATTACAGGAGACAGTCAGATCATCGATTAATATTGTTTACATAATATGCAGATTCGCAGAATAAGCAGACACAATGATTACAACGATAATAATCAATAACGATGATAAAAATTTGCTACTAATGATAATACTATAAAATAAGATGATAGAAACATTAACTTCTTGCTACTACATGGTTGCAGCATTGTCAGGTAATGACTTTGCCAAGGACCAAAATAGGCGGTCTACCTGCTGCTCCTCATGGGATAATCGGAAACAACCTATGTTAATAATAACCATTGTAAGGTTTATCTCTTCTTTCTCCATCTCTTCTTTCAATCTCATTTCGAATTGTCTTATCTTTTTTTTTTATTTCTCATCCTCTCTTCCCATCTCAATCTTTCTCATGTTTCTGAGCTTCAGCTGTAATTACTGTTGTTTCATGTTTGTTTGTTTTTGTGTATAGCCTACAGTGTTATGTGTTATGTGTTTAACTGTCTAAAGATATGATGTGAATTAATTGTCGGAGGCCTAAAGTAATATAAGCTGTGCTTTTGATTTAGGCTACTCCACTTGTGATACCATGATTGTTTACATTTACTATTTTTTTTTTGCGCATATGTTATTAGAACATACGTTTCGATATCTTATTTATACCCAAAAGAAAAACAACAACATTTTATTGAATTCAAGGATTATCATTGTGACCCAGTAATGCTTGTTTCTCTCTCTGTGAAAACGAATTTGAAATACCGGTAAGTCTAAACTAAATAATCAATCAATCTATCTATCTATCTAATCTCTCTTATCTTGACATGACATATTTAGAATGAGTAGCCTACATTCTTCCGGATACCCACTTTATTTTCCAAAATCTTCACTGAGAGAACGCTTCTTGTGCAAGAACGCAAATGCATTACATTACATTACATCACATAAAAACACTCTTAATGAAGTGAAATGTTAAAATACATACAAAGGAATAATTTCGTAACATTGAAGCGAAATAGCGAGAGAAAAGAGAGTGGGGGAAAGCGAACAAACAAAAAAGAATGAATGATAAGAGGTTTATCTAAATTTGATAGGAATAACTGGACGTCAGAGATTGCGTGAAACTAACCTGTCACTGACACGTCGGTATGGTTTTGGGTAACGTTGTTCGAAAAGTCGGCCACTCGGCAGAAATAACGGCCAGCATCGTTGTCATTGACTGTGTGAATGATCAGCGAGAAATTGGCGTCCATCGTCATCAGACCATCGCTGTATCTTCTTCCATCTATCTCATTTTGGTACCACTTGACCAGAAGGGTGACAGAATTGGCAGCATATTCTGAAGGCAGGAGAGATTAGTAAAACAAATATAGGAAAAAAATACTTCGCAGTAGTCCTAAATAGCCTATATGTGCAGCTTCATAACTGCGTAATGCGCTGTGAGGTCGTATGTCTTACCATGTTGCGTATGACGCCTAACTTTTTTTATTCTATTTGACAAATTTCTACAAGCCATTGAAAGAAGACTGACATTTTCTAATGACAAAAAAAGTGACACACTACCCTACAAAGCCTGTATCTAATTGTGTATTATAGGTACGTGAAATTGCAAACTTTCTACCAACTGCGACAGATGAAGGCAACACTCTCACATCAGTCAGTGATTACCTTTGAGCCAGTACACTGCCTGTGGCACGACGGAGAACTGACACTTTAGTTTCCCCGGAAGGCCTGTCAATAAAACCGGACGAGCATCAACGACCACAATGTCGTCTGAAACCTGGCACCCTGTTGAAAAATTGAATAGAATGAAACAATTTCAAAATCCCAATCCAAGACCTATTTTGAAGTAGGCCTATGCATACCTTGGAACCCGTCAATCCCTAACTCCCCTTTCTCACGATTCTTTAATATGCATACTTTTTCCTGACATCATTCTGCTGGCCGATATTCACGTTACGGTCGTTTCTTAATTATCCCTTGTGTGGCTTTAATACATCTGTATTTCTGTTGTTTTGGGTGATTCGATTATCAAAATCGTCGTCCATATTTTTCAAAGTTATTGGTAATTGTCATATAATATTTCTTTTCATATAATACAATATTTCATATAATATTTCTTCTCTCTCTCTCTCTCTCTCTCTCTCTCTCTCTTTACTTTAACCGTTGACCCTATTTCGTCGTCTTGCCGACATTGCTGTTCAGACTTTGATCATTTTACTTACGGATCATTTTTTTCATTGTACCCTAAACCGCTCACTGAGTGACATGTATCATGACACTGCTGATCTCACTAACCTTGTCAGGTGGTTGGCCAAGTGCATTATAAATGAAGGTTTCTTTCTTTGGACAATATCATTGTAATTGTCATGAAGATAATACTTTCTGACAATTTTCGTTGCAGAACTAAATGGATGATTTTGAAAGAAAGCATGATTCGCTACAGGAAAAGGTATGGTAATGTCCATGTTACACATATTTTGATACAAACTGCAATGTCAATGTAATTACCTCTTGGTAGTTTTAATCACAGAAAAAAATAACTGGCTGTTGTCTCTACCAGGTAAAGAAAAGCGACCGATCTTAACTAAGTAAAATAAGAACAAATACTAATCGATTGGCGAGTGTTTACCAGTTGCGAATGATGTATAATCTTTAAATTATTATTTGTGACCCTGCACCTCAAAACAAACAAAAAGTCGCCAGACATGAATTTTTACTTAAGACCATATTCTGAAGGAGCAGACTTTAAGCTTTAAAATGTGACAGTGCACCTCAAAACGAACATAAAGTCGCACACAGTGATTTTGCGTGAGGACTGAAAATAAGTGGAATGGGTCAATCTAGCCGAACTTGACTTTTTCATATTTTCTGAAAGAGAAGGTCTTCTTTTACATTATGCTAAAATTTGGTATCATAAAACGGGTAGGAAAATGTGTTTTTTAGCAGTTTATCTCGAACATTTTTGGTAGAATAGTGTGATTATGTGTGTCCTTAGAATCCCTTTTTCATTTCTGAAAAACCTTATCCACACTCTTCATTTTCAACTCTAATAACTTTTAGAGGGATAGTACTACTGCTTTGAAAGCTGGCATTAATCATGGACAGAATGTGTTAATGAGGCATGCTTAATTTCAGTTTAATCTGATAATCCCTTCATTGTTGTTACTCTGGTGGTTTACTTCCTGTTTTTTGTCCCATTCATCGCACAGCCAGCACGGTTTGTTGAAGATTAAGCGCTTGAATAGACATTGTACTTCAGAGCCTCTTTTCTCTGTTCACACTTTTCCTGAGTTTGTGCTTTCTTTCCAATATTTAGATAGGTTAGGAGAGTCCATATGATTTGAGTTATACATCATTTTAAAGCTTAAAGTCTGCTCTTTCAGAATATAGTCTTAACTAAAAATTCATGTCTGGCGACTTTTTGTTTGTTTTGAGGTGCAGGGTCACAAATGATGTATAACTTAAATCAAATGGACTCTCCTAACCTATCTAGATATTGGAAAGAAATCACAAACTCAGGAAAAATGAGAACAGAGAAAAGAGGCTCTGAAGTACAGTGTCTATTCAAGCGCTTAATCTTTACCAAACCGTGCTGGCTGTGCGATGAATGGGACTAGAAGTAGGAAGTAAACCACCAGAGTAACAACAATGAAGGGATTATCTGATTAAAATGAAATTAAGCATGCCTCATCAACACATTCTGTCCATAATCAATGCCAACTTTCAAAGCAGTAGCACTATCCTTTCAAAAGTTATTAGAGTTGAAAGTGAAGAGTGTGGACATGGTTTTTCAGAAATGAAAAGGGGATTCTAAAGACACACATAATCACACTATTCTACGAAAAATGTTCGTGATAAACTGCTAAAAAAACACACTTCCTGCCCGTTTTATGATACCAAATTTTAGCATAATGTAAAAGAAGACCCGCTCTTTCAGAAAATATGAAAAAGTCAAGTTCGGCTAGATTGACCCATTTCACTTATTTTCAGTCCTCACGCAAAATCAGTGTGTGCGACTTTATGTTCGTTTTGAGGTGCACTGTCACATTTGTGTTTTATTACAGTGTATAGTTAAAGGGGATGGCTAGTAACCAATCAATGGTAATCAGTGGGAATGCTGGAGGATGATTGTTCCAATCCTTCTGGGGTCCATTTAAGAATACATTATATATCTACTGTTGTGTGAAAATTATTTGTTTCAGAACGGCCTCATACTCAAGTAATGTGCAGATTAATGCCCCGTCACTGACCAGGCACGGTAACCTGGAAACATTAAACCGCACATTACTTGAATATGAGACCATTCTGAAGCAAATAATTTTCACACAACAATAGATATATAATGTACTCTTCAATGAATTTCCCACAAGGATTGGAACAATCATCCTCGAGCATTCCCGCTGATTCCCACTGATCAGTTACTAGCCATACCCTTTGATTACCATTTTTTTTTTTTTTTTACACTTACCGGTGTCTCTAGAGATTACAATTAGACATGCAGTGAAGATAACAATAGTCCTCTGGTAGCCCATTTTTTTTATTTCTCTCGAGAAAAACCTGCCAAGAAAGAATGAATAACTGGATAAGGTGGAGGTTATCATTCAGCATGAGACGCTTTAAAACAATAACAGTTATTGTTCTTTGATTATTCTAAATATTTCACTTATTCTCCTTTGCTATTTAAATGGCATTTGATATTTAATATACAATAACTTGAAAGCACGTGTTTTTAGCCAGCATTTAAGCGGTTACCAAATAACAAAATAACGTGCAAAACACAGAACACTTGAAAGAAAAAGAAACAGGAATGTGACATAGTGCAAAGGTAAGGGTTGCAAGGGTAAGGAAACAGAAACATCATATCTTGCAGATCTCATTACATCTTTCATAGAAGCTCTCTTTCACAGCCTTTCGGTGTTCAATCCAGTTCAATAAGGGTGCACGTCACAAAACCGACACCCAAGAGTCATACAGCCCACAAGTCATACAGCTCACAAGTCATACAGCCCACAAGTCATGCAGCTCACAAGTCATACAGCCCACAAGTCATACAGCTCACAAGTCATACAGCCCACCAGTTTTACAGCCCACCAGTTCGACACAGTGTAAATTAAGCCCATGAGATCGACATCAAGTAAAATAAGCTCTCTAGTTATACAGCCCATGAGTTCGACATTACGCACAAAAGGCTCACGAGACAGACATTAGGCAAAAGACATTCACGAGACCGACACTTGGCAAAAGAGGCTCACGAGACCAACACTAGGAAAAGAAAGCCCACGAGACCGACAGGAACAGCGCCCCCTATTGACCAATTAATTGTACAGGATGTCGAGATAATGACATAAAGAAGGTATAAGAGATGGAAAAGGAGAATTTGCTAGGGTATTACCTCGTCAATTGCCCTCCCTCACCCCCTGAACGGTTCAAAATCTTTAATTGTGTTTGCGTATGTGAGTGTTTGTGAAAAAAATAAACAAATTCAGTAAAAGGGTATGAGATGTTTCAACTTTACTTTCGAAAATGCCAAAACACCCTCGTTTCCCTCTCTGCAAAGCCCATACCGGTATATACCTGCTTAAAAAAGAAAAACAATAGAATTATGTGGACATTCAGATCAACCAATTAGAAAAATACCCATCAGGTATGAAATGAAGTTCACTCCAAGAAAATCATTTACAAAATGTTCAATGTTGTAGTGCACACCTGTTTTACATGATATGGGGGAGGGGGGGGGGGGGGGCTAGTCATCTGCAATAGTGTCGAAATAATGAAAATCACAGAAAATAGTAATTGTCAATCAAGGCATCGTTAAGAATTCGGAAAAGAGATGCATTCATTAAGTAACTTTTCTATTTTATAAACTATGTACTGTTTTGAGAAGAATAATTTTACAAACGCAAACTACTGAAATCGACGTGAATCGTTGCGATAAAAAATAAAGTTTTCATCCGTTGAATTTAATACATTAAAGTTAAAGAGAAAATTACAAAGTGAACTCGAAGCAGGCGGGTAAAAGCAGGTACAAAGGATATCTAATAAGGCGTACTTAACTTGTGAAGCGAGAAAGAAAAGGGCAAGAAAAAAAAAACGTAGATCCTGTCCACCGTCTAAGTAGAAATTAGGAAAGCCTAGTGAATATAGCATGTTGGCATCTAAAATAAACAATCCATCGTTCTTGTCCTCTATTACTTTTACATCCTTTTTTTTTTTTGGGGGGGGGAGGGTGGAGGGGTCCTATGAAGAGGACAAAAAGAAAAAATGAAGAGTTTGTTCGCAAAAACTGACGTCCATTCTTGAAGATTTTGAAGTACGGCCTATGTCATAAAGTACCAAATAATACCTTTTAAATGATATATTGGTCACTACATATACAGGTATATTTTTGAAGTTATGGTCAAAAGAAGCAAAAATGCTCTTATTATTTTCTTTATCTTGACCTTTAATCGCAAATATCTCCATTTGGCAAATATGGACTTCGGCCCCTATCGGTTTTTGCGAACAAACTCTTCAAATGTAACAATGTAGCTCCCCGAAGCGTGACAGAACTGCCCCCTAAAAGCCATACGTGTAGAGATACATACTTAATGTCGTTGATATGTAGATGGTGCTGTTATTAGTTAGTAACAATCTCTCGCTCAACAGCGTGATGAAATTGCACTCGCCAGTATGTAATTTTCCCCTTGATTGAACACCCTACATGTAGATAGCAGCTGCGCTGTTCATCCTGTCGGTCTCGTGAGCCTCTTTGCCTATTGTCGGTCTCGTGGGTTTTCTTTGCCTAGTGTCGGTCTCGAGAGCCTTCTTTGCCTGGTGTCGGTTTCGTGAGCCTTATTTGCCTAGTGTCGGTCTCGTGGGCTTTCTTTACCTAGTGTCGGTCTCGTGAGCCTCAATTGTATTTTGTCGGTCTCGTGGGCTTTCTTTGCTTAGTGTTGGTCTCGTGAGCCTTTTGTGCCTAGTGTCGAACTCATGGGATGTATTACTTGTGAGCCGTATAACTCATGGGCTGTATGGACTCATGAACCTATTTTTATGTCGGTCTCGTGGACCGTATGACTCGTGGGCCAAGAGTCATACGGTCCGGGTGTCTGTCTCGTGGGATGACCTCTTCCATAAGGCTATTATTCTGTATCTTTTGACAGCAGGCGAGATCGTTGGCTTATTATTAAACATGTTTCCTATTGAAATCTGAATTCCCCGTTATAGACATAATACACAAGCCATCAGGTAACCGTAACGAACGATTTAAATTCATTTAGTATTTTTTTTTTATATTTGAAATAGCCAAAATAATTTTGCAACCTATCTTTATGATCCTTCCTAGACTAAGATGAATGTATTCACTTCATGTAATGTATGAAAGTTTGAGAAATTGCCAGCAGGGCAACGCCTTTGTTCCCATCACAGCCCCCCCCCCCCCATTTCCCCTCCAGATTAATGAAAGTTGCATCCTACAATCTCGTGCAAACAGTCACTGCTTCAGGATATTGAAATTGATTAGACATTACATTCCGGTTAGTTATCGATTACATATCATTTACAACATACTTCTATTTCATATTCCCGGTCACTTTTACTTTGATGCAAACTATGTGATGTATCATTCCAGTACTCATTCTAAGTTATTGTTACATAATAACAATGGCTACCAGTAATACGTCCACTCTCTGTGATCATTTGCCCGTAGTGGACGATCATAATTTTATGTAGAAAGCCCTAACGTTCAATGCGCGGTGATAGAAAGCTTGGTATACTGCTTCAAAGATTTTACTAAAATTGTAACCGATGTAAGTGAGACATTATATTACATTACATTTCAGAAAGAATATAAATTATTAGTGGAAAAGTGAGCAAAGAAAATGGGATTCCATCGGGATTCGAACCCGAGACCTCCGGATTGCTAGACCGGTGCTCTACCGACTGAGCTATAGAAAGCCCTAGTGCAGTGTTCGTCCCAGAAACCCTTAATTCTCAATGCTCGGGTGGTCAGAAGCTATAGCAGTGTGTTTGTGTGTGACACACACGCACAACACTTGAACCTGGCATAAACCCGAAGGATAATTCAACTTGGGGATAAATGCGAAGGATCACCGAAGTGATGCAGCTTTTTGAGTTTGTAACAAATAAAGACAGAATAAACTGACCAGAAAGAATATAAATTATTAGTGGAAAAGTGAGCAAAGAAAATGGGATTCCATCGGGATTCGAACCCGAGACCTCCGGATTGCTAGACCGGTGCTCTACCGACTGAGCTATAGAAAGCCCTAGTGCAGTGTTCGTCCCAGAAACCCTTAATTCTCAATGCTCGGGTGGTCAGAAGCTATAGCAGTGTGTTTGTGTGTGACACACACAAGGGTTTCTGGGACGAACACTGCACTAGGGCTTTCTATAGCTCAGTCGGTAGAGCACCGGTCTAGCAATCCGGAGGTCTCGGGTTCGAATCCCGATGGAATCCCATTTTCTTTGCTCACTTTTCCACTAATAATTTATATTCTTTCTGGTCAGTTTATTCTGTCTTTATTTGTTACAAACTCAAAAAGCTGCATCACTTCGGTGATCCTTCGCATTTATCCCCAAGTTGAATTATCCTTCGGGTTTATGCCAGGTTCAAGTGTTGTGCGTGTGTGTCACACACAAACACACTGCTATAGCTTCTGACCACCCGAGCATTGAGAATTAAGGGTTTCTGGGACGAACACTGCACTAGGGCTTTCTATAGCTCAGTCGGTAGAGCACCGGTCTAGCAATCCGGAGGTCTCGGGTTCGAATCCCGATGGAATCCCATTTTCTTTGCTCACTTTTCCACTAATACATTACATTTCATGACATTGACACTACATTATTTTTTTTTTTAAGTATATGTTCGTTTTTGTTTGACCCGTTTAAAGGCATTATTTATCATTTGCAGATAAAAAAACAAACAAACCTGATTTTGTGCTTCAAAAATACTTCTAACATGTGAGTTAGGGAAAGAAACAAACAATGTACAATTAATGTCAGTCAGTATAATCAATGTTAAGTAGTATTAAATATACAAGGTATGAGCATTAGTTGTAATAGATGTTACAGTTTCTAGAATGAACTGTCTACAGTAATGGTTTATTGAGAAAAATAGTTAAATCTCCTTAATATTTTATGCTCTATTGCAAAGTTTCTATATGCAAGATGAATTGAGAAACAACTGACCTAGACGTATGGCTAAAATGTGTTAACTCGAACAGATTTTTTTAATCAATGTTTCCAATGGCAACGATACCTTTTTTCCATCAATGAAAAGAGACAATTTGCTATTCCGACAATGCCGTAATGCAGGGTATGGATGCACACAACAAACGCTTCTGCACATTTCAAATTGCCAGATACTTAAAAACGGAACATCCTCACCCCTTACTCACAGAGACAAGTGATGTAATCGACCCAACGGCTTAACTACGTTTTAATTGATGTTCATCGAGGCACAACTAGTATTATAATGGCATGTTTCGTCAGCTTTTACTTACCATGCACACAGCAGATATGGTGGGGATAGTCGTTCCGAATGAATTAGGCTGCCAAATCACGAGACAAAAATAGGAGATTGCTCAATGATCCTATGACCTTAGCATATCCGTATCCACAAAATGGCTGGCCCTACCGTTGGCAATAATGGTTGCACAATATGCATTTGCTTGCTCAGATGTCTTCATACACGATTTTAACATGGAGCTATGATGACTTTCAAAATTAGGATGGTGTTGTCTTTAACTATGGATTTTCTGATTTCACATGATTTTTAAATCTAGTGTGTCTCTAACCTTCTATAAAACCTTGTTTAAATATAAACAAAGGAATGACCAAAAAAAAGGATTTCGTTTAAGTTTCTTAATTTTTGTTTTTTAAACCTTGAAAGTTTGCTATCGAATCGAGTTGTGTCGTAGCTTCATGGTAAGAAATATACCTCTACTTGAGAACGCCGCGAGAGTTTAATGATTTAAAATTCGCGTTTGCTACACTTACAACTATGTGACACATGATTAGTTAAGTTGTTTTTTTATGATAAATTTTCGTGTTGGAGACCGTGATATATGAATTAACTGAATTGAGCTGTGCGGTTATTTTGTTGCCATGAATCGTGAGGGACATGTTCTTGTTCCTGGGGTAGGTCATCGTTTACAATGCTACTATCATAATTTTAAGAAATGTGAGTGTGTGTTTTTGTTCGCGTGTGTGATGTGTTTGTGAGTGTGCGTGTGTGTGCTTGTAAACACGTGTGATTAGCAACGCGAATTATCTAAGTTGTTTCTCTTGCGTGGTATGCTGAATTAGGTATTCTGTTTCCAAGATCTTCCTGATTTACTACTATCCCCCTAAGGAAAGTGATACCGACAACAACAACAACAACAACAAAAAAGAAATTAGAAAATACAAAACCAAAACGAGCAAACTGGAAAACAAACTAAGAATTCGGCAGAACGACGTTTCAGGTATGAAAATAATTACAAATATGATAAGAACCATAATCTTTATGTTTTTTTTATCTGTTTTAATACTTTTTTATTCACATACATGTATATTTTTCTATGCCAAAGTGAAAGCTGACACCGTCTATGCCACCATCAGTATACATAAAACCGCTACACCGACCTCTTCCTCTCCCTCTTCCTGTAAACCAACATGACACAGATACATGGAAATAAAGGAAAACATTCAATTTGGATTGTACCCACCAGCTAGCTAAGTTCAAAAAAGCTTTTCTGATGTGTGTGCAGTCATAAATACCTGAACAAGTGATGTCTATTTCTTTTTAAATTAATGGGGCAAGTGTAAATATTAATAACAATAGTTACAATAATAATGATATCAATAATGATCTCTGAAAGGGTTGGAAGGGGATAAATTTTATTTTCGCTATTTGTAAATATTAAAATCATTTCTGAGTACCTCGTCTATGATATGAGTTTGTATCATTTATGTATTAAAAGAAGTAGCATATTAGATTTTTTGCGCATTTGTGTGTATTTATGCAATAGATAATCCAACAAACGAGTAGACACGCATAGTTAATCAGCATACTTATAGTTGTTCAATAGATTAGTTTTCACACAAATACAATCATTACCTACAAATTTGCTATAACATGGTATTACTTAACACATCTGCACCGAAAATCTGCTTTAAAAATTAATTGGCGTCGGGCAAGAAATTATGTATCATCCTAGGATATTTTTAATCCATCCAGGCATATTCTTTTTGAAACTCCGAAACTAGTCTTTTCGGCATGGTTAAGGCAAGAATCGGGCTATAAAGGCACTTCAGAAATAAACAGAGGATGTGAAGTCAATGCGAGGTGACGAGGTGACTCCCCTATGAAAGGGATATATACCAATTGCTTGCTTGATTATAAACAATCATTGCTTCTACGCCAGGCACGGAAAACAAACCAAATCAATTACCTAAGCAATCGGCGATGATGATCGTTAAAATAAATTCCATTTAATTTACTGATTCTGTTGATATTGATGCTAGTGCATCTAATGATGCAATAAGATATGATGATGACCTTGATTGCTATAATAATGTTGAAAATGGTGGCGTTGATGATTTGTCAGCTGATTCGACGATTCGGCTGATCGTCCTCATATAACTTGTTTGAATACTGTATCATATCTTTTTTCCTTTTTTTCCTATCACGTATTATCATTGGGCTAATACTATCCCTTTTCGGTTTTTGTGAGATTATGAAATTTCTGTCCATTGCATGAAAACAAATTTTGTTTCTGGAATATTTTCCCTCATCATCATGCGCTTCTGTTTCCTTTGCCGCATCGCCTCATGACCAGCAAATTTATGACCTTGAATGGATTTGATGGCAATGTGTTTTTGATATCAAGTTTTTACTGTTTGAGAGAATAAGTCGAAGCTGATGTCCCTTTCAATGTCAGTGTCAGTATGTATGTCCCTGCCCTTGTCTCTTCCTTAGCTTTCATTACCCATTCTCTCTCTCTCTCTCTCTATTTATTCTTCTTTCACAAATAGTCATATTCCCCTTGACTTTCATAGCACTTTCCTTCCCGATTAGTAAAAATTCTTCATTTGATTTTTTTTTCCCGCGTTCAATAGTGCATATGGTTTACAGACTCCGATTCTTAAGATTGGTTTCATTAATCTTCACTTCTCTTTCCTATCTCCATGGTTTTCCAACCTGCAATTTCTCCCCCACATCCTTTCCACTTCACATTTCTCATCCAAGCGATGTCCGAACCTTTTTACTTGATTACTTTTCACTATATTTTCCCTTACGACTCTATTCTGTCCCATTTTCTCCAGTCTCCACTAGTGAAACGTCAACTTCCAGCTCTCTTCTGCCCCTCGATTGTCACTATTTGCCTTCCTTACAATCCCCCTATGTTGTTTCCCTCCTCAGCTCTACTCTTTCTACGCTATCCTTTTGTCAAGCCACGATTCCTACAAGAACTACCACACATGATGCTACCGCAAAACTTTCTCCCTCGTTGATCCCGTAAATCTATTGTCTATATCTGAAACCTAGGTAGATGATGGTCTCACTTTGAATTTTGTAGTCAAGGGCCATTCTGAAGAGAGAAAAGACTGATACTATAAGGGGGTATATGTTGTCACACTATGCCATCTACAATGTATTTCTTATTTACGTCACAGTAAACTATAGACTGTCGTTAATAACTCGAAGTTTTGTGAATCGAAATCAGGATCGACAAATACAACATAAAGAACATGAAATTGAAGAAGTGTAAAATGTCAATCTTTAATATTTTCTTAACATTGACAAACACACTGAACCATGCAAATGTTAAGAACCATTGATTACATAAGGCATATATGCAAGAATAACTAAAAAAAAAGAGGTCATGATTATGCTGTATAACGTTCTCATACCATTCATATTGACAATAGTTTGCTGGTAATTATCCTTTGAATGCATTGATAGCCTACAACGCATTCATACACTCCACATACATCGTCAAAAGGACTCCAGCTAGAAACTATAAACACGTACTCATTTCCTATTATTTCGGAACTTTTTTTTTTGGAATCTACTTTACGTTGCTCTTTTATATGATTTCTATCTAACTTGCACAGTTTGTAATATATAATGTTATTATTATACATTGCCGTAGTTTGTGTAATTTTGTTTGTAACGAGTATATTTAGCAGAGTCAACGTGTATATCAAGCATTTCCCCTAAATCCGAGAGGGCTACCAGATTCAGTTTAGTTTATTCTATTTTAGCACGGAACCCACTTCAGCCAATGGCTGTTCTATAGCTGGTCCGTGCGAAAAAAAAAAAGTATGTATGCAATAACAGAAATAAAAATACAGACAAAACCCAAAATACAATATATCGATTGAAATACAAAATAAAACAAACGTCTACTCTATCCTATTCCCTCCATTCATAACAAAATACTGAATATTCACATGATATAAACCTTTATTTATAAAATATGTTTCTTAAATTAACACCATTTAACACCTAAACACTCAGCTGAAATCTAGCAAATTACTTTTTGTAGTTATATTTGTACGAAGTCTTGATAATTTTGAATTCTAACATAATTATTTCACAAACCATAATAAAAATTCTTTAAACACAATATATTTCATAAACTTACCAGGCATCATTTCGTGGACAATCTTATACATAACATATGAAACATGTTTATCTCTCCGAACTGAAAGATTATCAATCTTCAAACACTCGAATACTTCTCGACTAAAATGTGCAAATTAAATGGAATGGATTAAAAAAAAAAGGTATGAGTGTATACAATCTCACAAGTTCACATGCTATGCAGTGCTTATTTTGTTACCTGGTGCTGTTGAGCACTTTTTATAAACATTAAGGACGAACTGCTATGTAGAAAAAAAGGGAAGTTTTGACATTGACTTCTCTTGTAAACACACGTGTATACCTCATAAAACGCAGTCATACATGCTGGTCTGATGATTTCACTACTTTCATTGGCAGATCTCATTCATGCATGTGAGACAGGCACTGTTCCTTCACAATAACACACAAACTTGGAAAAGTGCAATTTGTCATTGTTGTTTTTATAGTTTATGTGTTCAGTCATGCATGATATTTGTCAATATTTTATGATTAGGTGTCAATGGAACGAGGAAGAGTTCCCCTTTCCTCACATCCAACATTGCGCTCTCCATAGCTGATTATAAAATAGTAGCCTTCAAAAGTTGGATTAGCTGGATTTTTTATACGAATTTTATATATAGGAGATGCATATCAATAATAAGTTGACAATGTTCAACATTAATACGGGCTTTTGTTGAAAAACGGTGGAATATCAAATGGTATGCAAATACTATAATGATTTTACCAGTACGAGTCAAACTTTCAGGAAGACGATGTAGAATGACAAGTGCATCCTTTAAATTCACGGAAACATGGCTTCGGTGAATGCCTCGTTATTTCTTTGTCCCAGCATTTGTCTCCAATATGCTATCTCTGCTTATCTTTCATACCAATGTTCTTGCACGCATTTGTAGGAATAGTACATTAACATATAGTAAAATAAACATAGAATAATTAGATTTCAAGGAAAACAATCGACGCTACATAGCAATCTTGAGTTACACGGTTCGTTTAATTAAATACAGTAAGTGAAAGACAATTATAAACAAGGAATAAAGACTGGGAAGCCAGGTGAACTAAGGTACTTATATATTGAAATCCACATTTCCATAATACATGTAATAGCAATGACGTTATCTATTACGCTGACTTAGACGAGAACTGCTTGAAAACGCAATTTGGTTGTTTCAGAATATCGGGTTTCCCAACCGTATTTTTTTTTTTTGACATCAAATCTGTGTTTGTTTTTGCTTTTTTGTCACTGTTTTACCTATGGTTAGAACTTCACTGTATTTCATCAAATAATCCCCGTCTCTTCTGAAGACACGAAATGAATGATCTTCTAGAACTGTTTAAACCGTATACCATTATCATTATACCTTGATTCACATTTGTTATTACTGCCAAAATGATAACGGCTCATCCGCCTACAGCATGTGGTTTATCCGACCCCCAGAACTGCGTGAGAGAAGAATTTGAAATATCCCTGTATATTTGTGTTTTGGGGTGTTTTTTCTCTATGTTTCGGTTATTTGTTGTACCCATGCTTCTCATCTCAATCTGTAGCTCGAATTTAATTGGGACCTACGCTCCACAAGCTCGCTTTCTAGAAAGCGAGTTTGTGGAGCGTACATCTAGATAAATAGTAGGTTCTAGATAGTAGGTTCCTTCATATTTCTGTAGCATTCATTTCCCATATTCAAATTTTTATAGATCGACCACTATGTTTTTATATGTTTGCAATATTCTATGTATGTTTCCTAGCTGGATATTATGTATAGGCCCTATTTCATTTTGTAACATTATTCCTCCTAGCTGGAAATTATGTATTATTCAATTTTGTTACGTTAGATGTACTTTTTTTATTATCATTCATTGATAAATATGAAAAATAAATGAAATGACATGTAATGAAATGAAATAATCATGATCATCACAGTCATTACGTACCTGTCCTCTGTGTAATAACCATAATGAATCACGTATAGTTTATATAAATCAAATGTTGCATTCTTTTGACTTTGACAATCAAAACAGCAGGTTTTTTGTTTGTTTGTTGTTGTTGTTGTTTTTTAGAATTTGCATGGTGGTAAACATGGAAGAAAGTGTAATTCTGCAGAAAGTCACGGTCATTCATGCAAGTATGATATATAGACAGGATGCATAATGTATGCCTTTATGACAACCGGTATTAATTTCCATGACAAACAGCCACCATGTTAGCACAACTATGTCCCTAATTAAGGCATCACCGTGGCAAAGTAACTGAAATTTGTGGCAAAGGCACCGTGGCAAAGGAACTGAAATTTCTTGACTTATGCTGTCATGGTAGATTCTGCCAGTAGTTGTAAATCATTAGGAACTTCTTCATGATTCTGAAATGCATCAATGGGACACAATGAATGGCACGAGAACCCTTGAATATCCCGTCAACTCTCTGATATTTCTTCGTAACTAAACTAAAGACAACGCGTTTTTTCGAGCCGTAATTTAAGAAGACTAGCGCTGCTCTCATGACTGGCAGTAATTAAAGCAACTTTAAGATTAGAAACCTTGCAAATAACAAAATGCTACATCTGTTATCGGACTGAAGAAGTTTGTGATATTGACACAGATTTTAGGTTCAATCCCTCTGTGTTCATTTACAGATGTAGAAACACAACAACGCAGGCACCAATGATAACTCGTTTAAGATGTATTCAATACTGTTTTTTTTATCACGTGTTGGTAAAGTGGCAAATATCACCATGTTCATCATCCTTGTTAAAGAAGGATCTACAAAGCTCAATATAGAAAAGGAACAGAAGTTGCTCATTCACAAGCATTACTATATATAATATATGTATATATATATATATGTATATATGTATATATATATATATATATATATATATATATATTAATAAGTGGTAGAAGGACTATAATACACACGCCATTACTTCAAATGTATAGTAAAATATAGCCCAGTTCGTTCCTTCAAATTCGTAGCAGAACCAATGCATAATCAGCGTTCTTTACAAGGGCATATCATCGTAGTTAGTATAATTCATTTTCATTGTATGTGTACAGTTCAGTGAAAGAAAAAAAATGCATCATCCCGTGTTAATCCCTCATAGTGAATAAACTTTACAAAAAGAGCAAAAACAATAAAACTTCACCGCAATAACTTCCTTGCCTGCTATATGCTAAGGACACGACCACGTGATATCCATATCTACATTTAACCTTGTGCACTGGAATTCACATCAACACGCACTGTCAAGGCCGTGTGTAGCTGTATCTGAAGGTGCTAAAGCAGCTTTTCCATTCGGAAAGGGTTTCTCTTCTAAAGACCTCCTTGAGCCAAGGCACCAGTGATGAAACAAACAACTAACAAGATGCTAAAAATCTTGGTTGCAGGGGTGACAATCAAAACACGTATTCACGTTGACGCGTGGGTATGAAACAAAGTTAACTTTCCCACATTTCCATCATTCCAGGTGATGTTTGTTGAGGTGCCAAGGATGAGTTTTGTCAATGGAGTTCATGTCAAAACCTTTCTCCTTTCATTTCTTAACCTTCTACGTTCCACCGAAGGAACGAGACACAAAGACCAAGAAGACTATTCATATCCCGAACTTGACTGTCAAGTTATTCCGAAGCTAAGGAGTCATCTTCTTGCTGGATTGTGCCAGGGAGAGACAACGAGAAAAAGAAAGATTAATAATTATCCACTTCTGATTTATTTTAATTGAATTGTCAATGCAATGACGATAATTCTTCGCTCATTTTGTTCACAAAAGCCAGGACAACTTTTTCTTTATACTATTTGTGCTTGACCAGTGTCACTGAATGATGGGTGACAGTGTGTCCCTTGGGTGTGATGCTTCTGTGGGTGTAATGTGTGTGTGTGTGTGTGTGTGTGTGTGTGTGTGTCTAGCAGCACGGTATGTTAAGAAGTGATTGTCACATAATGGACAACCATACGCTGCCCATCCGACTCAACAGTTCGTTAAAGGACAACTTCATCTTTATACACATGTAGATTGGATGAATGCAGAAATATCAGCAGCACACATCAGTAAAGGTTTGTGAAAAATCGGACAATCCATTTAGAAGTTATAAACGCTTTATCAAAGTTTCTTCGCAGTCACTGCTGGATGTGAAAACTTCTACAGTTAAATGATGTCACTTGAGCAGAAAGGTATAAGGGAACTATACAGAGAATTTGAAAAAGAATGATATACGTGTATATTTCTTTTTTGAAAAAAGTGCATACTTCCTTAACTTGTTAGCGTTGTATCCTAAAGGGTAATATCATTCCCCATTACTTCTAAAAGAGGCAAGTCAAGCGATCTTTCCTTATACGAGAAAAGTAAGATTATGTTAAATATTTTTGTGCATTTTCTTTGTTATAGTTGTTATAGTACATGGCATCACAAGCTCTAGTAATTTTCTCATCCAGCAATGGTAGCACTGAAATTCAAAATTCATAACTTTGAACGGACTGTCCGATTTTCTTCGGTCTTTCACTGATTGATGTCCTCTACTCCTATTAGTAAATGTGTGCATGGGGTGGATGTAGGTGTGCGGTATCCTAAGAAGCGATTACCAAGTACAATTTATGATTGCAAACACTCCAAGAACTATAGGCTTTTTTTTTGTTTAACTTTACCAGTGTCACACTGGGAGCACCTTTGAATTTGGTCCCACTGTGACTTTGGTCATAAAGGTGCACGGTGGCACCGGTAAGGGAGCTCCAAGCGTGACACTGAAAAGAGTTCAAAGTTGAATCTACATGTACTTTTCTTAGAGTGTTCAACAGAAGGCAAAATGCGCAGCTGCAAACTTACCTGCTGTTAAATCACATTCGAACTGTTTGTAAGTTGTGTAACCTTGCCATGCCTGATTCCTGGTTTTACAAAAGAATAGATCGAGAAAAACAAAACGGTTAATTTCAGTTCATTTCAATTCTTTTTAGTTTATCCTTTTTTGACAAGCAGTGCTTTGACCCATATAAACGCAATGCAAAACCTTGATGCCTCTATTCAAAATGCATTTTGTACTTATTGTAAGACCCCTAGGCAGAGCAGCTCGAGTGAGCTGAAAGGCATAGACGGTGCTAAAAGAAAACGTAGGGCCTCATAAATAAAAGGATAAATGCAACTGACTTGTTCACGCCTGGTTACTGATGTTGATCATCTACGAAACACTGTGCTTACCTGTCATGATTTCGTTCGCCAAGTTGATGAATCCAGCATCGTAAACTTTATTGCTCACTCTTTTGCGAAAATCTATTATTGAAATACAAATCAGGGCAAATAAACACTATTACTATCAATTTCAACCTTGCCATTCATTGTGCCCGTTCCTTTATGCGTGATCAATACTCGAGGCACCGTTATGAGAGAAATATATCAAGAAAACAAAATTAAATCCATAATCGTCAAGTATTCCCCCACGTTTACATTTATAAGTCACCAGTTTCCTGGTTCATAAAACTTACTATCAGTGACAACGGCCACATTTCTGTGACAAATTTGCTCTCAGCCAAGAACATGCACGGAGTTCACTAGCTTTTAACAATTATGACAACTTGACACTGATTGTGAAACGGGGTCCTTATTAAAAAGGTACATTTCACATGACGGGGAGTGTCACATAATTTCTCTAATACTTACCTCTTTCGTGCGTTTATTTCTTACAAAGCCGTTTGGTTCTAGATGTAAACGGGCCGATGACATGAAACCATGTTTGTTTCATTCTGACAGCTGAAACGCAATTGACATATGCTACTCACAAGTTGACCCAGCTACATAGGAAGACCTAATGGCAGTGTGGAGGATTTCGTTTAAGGCCCCGTCCCACTAGAGTGCCATCTGATGTCAAACGAATTCGACAAATTGAAGATACGTTGAAGATGCAGATTATAGAACAGTTCTTAACATTTTATTTGTATATGTATATTTTAGATATTTATAAAGATTTCCAATGATACGCCGCAGCTGACATTATCATTTTAAACATATCCAAAATCTTCGGCATATATATATAACGATCCTAACTAACGAATAGCTTATGAAAACAAAGAAAGACAAATATGTTTCTTCAAATTTTGGAATTTGTGGGGGAATCGTTGGACATTCCCGTGTGCCTTAACCAAAGACTAACAATAAAGGCGACGAGCAATAAGTGTGATTCCGCCGATATTTTACCTACTATACTAGTTTATAATACATTGAGAAATGATGTGACCTCAGTAAATCACAGTGTGAAAGCGTTGCCATCCCTCACCACGGTCACAAAATTATTCATAAAAATGTGTGAAATCGAAAACACGTTCCGAAATCAACTATCTAGCATCTATACATGTATGCATAGTGATATAATACATGGCACATGCAGAAATACATACACACATATTAACAGATATAGGGGACTATAGGCCCTACATACAGAGAACAACCACCAACCACACACGGTCTCCACCAAACACGCACAGGACACGTTTTGACACCACTGTACGACAGATCATGTGAACGCCTACACATAAACACCACACATACACCCGGCGTACTGGAAGTACACACAAACCACGATGCTCATAACACACACACACACACACACACACACACACACACTCGTCCCATATACTCACCTACACACCATACACAACACATACCATGCAGCCCCCCCCCCCCCCCCACACACACACAAACATACAAACACATATAAACATCACATTCACCAGTCACACCCACCCCTGGCCATCCATTCATAACACAGGAACGATACACCCAAACCACACAATTCGTAGTGAATCTTAGCATTTGTATCACCCCTAATGTAGTATCAACCCTAAATGTAATATTGACCCTAAATGTAATACACCTCAACCCTAAATTTAATAACAACCCTATATGTAATACATTTTAACGCTAAATGTAATAATCGAGTCAACCCTGAATGTAATACATTTTAGCCGTAAATGTAATAACCGGAGACAACCCTACATGTAATACATTGCAACCCTTAATGTAATATCGATCCTAAATGTAATATCAACCCTAAATGTAATACATATAACCCTAAATGTTATATCGACCCTAAATGTAATACATTTTAACGCTAAACGTAATAACGACCCTAAATGCAATACGCCATAACCCTAAATGTAATGCATCTCAACCTGAATTTAATATCGACCCTAAATGCAATAATTTTAATCATATGTAATATCGACCCTAGATGTAATTCATCTTAACCCTCAATGTAATAAAGGCAACAGTGCCCGTAAAGTAAAAGGAACAATGAAACAAAAGGAACCGACTGCTCTTTGAGCCTGATGAAGCGTCCCGGAGAGGACGTGAAACGTCGCTATTCCAAATTACAAGTACCGGTAAATCCAGTTGACTAGATTTACTGATAGTTCATGAGATACTTTACCTGGATGACTGAGAACATTCACAGACATGTCTTTTTATCATCTTTGAGTCACCACCCTAGGAGATATGAATGTATGAGTAAGGCAAACTGACTAGTCTGAATTGTTGAATCAGTAATAATATCAATACTGCAGAACGTGAAGCAATAGATACATCACATGCTGCACCAGTCCTTGGAAGGCCGCACAAGCTGCACAAGAAAACCGAGAATAAATACCAAACGCTCATGCTATTGCCTATATTGAATGATAAGACTGGCGACTTCTAAAGCTTGATTCTTTGATATAACTTATTTAAAATCCTTGAGTCTCATACCGAAAAGGGGTGGATATTAAATTGAGGTGTCAAAAAAGTATTACATTTAGGGTTAGCATGCATTAAATTTAAGGTTGTCTCCGGTTATTAGAGTTCACTCGATTATTACACTTAGCATAAACTGTGATACATTTTTAGGGGTGTTATTACATTTTAATAGGGTAAATGTGGTTTACATTTTGGGTGGTGATTACATAGCGTTAAATGTATTACATAAAGGGTCGGTATTACATTTAGGGTTGTTATTACATTTAGGGGTAAGGCGTATTATATTCAGGATCGTTATTACATTTAGCGTTAAAATTTATTACATTTAGGGTCGATATAACATTTAGGGTTAATATGTATTACATCTAGGGTTGATTTTACATTTAAAGATAATAATAAGTTTTGGTTCCTCAAAAAATTCCCTGAATTTCCTTGTCTTGGTTTGTGTTTCAGGTTAAAGTACGTTGTCTGTGAGAATTACTCGCCCCAAAGTGCTCTCATGTCTTAGTAATCATGCAATAATGGTTTCGTACCAGAGCGGTCGAGAGGACCGTGGGAGAGCTACATACGCCCAATACTACGGTCAGCGCATGCGCACACAAACATCTTATCCGTTCATGGATTTGAAATTTGTGCGCATGTGATGTGTTCGCATGCACTGGCTGTAGTATTCAGTGTATCAGGGAGGTGGAAAGGCCACCTCCCTGAGTGTATGTAGCTCTCCCAAGGTCCTCTCGACCGAGTCACATTCAGTCATCAATTCGAACAGAAAGGGACTATTGGCAGAACCAAACTTTGCTCGAAGCCTGTTTTCAATACTTCAACTTAATTGGTAAGTCTTCAAATTGAAGAAATTTTGGGATTTTAAGTTGACATTTACCCGCGATACTAAATCTGTCATGATCCTGAATGCTGCAATGCGAAGCCCGATTACGCTATGCGTATGGGGCTGCTGGTCGCAGTTAATTGCATGATTACTAAGACATGAGAGCACTTTGCGGCGAGTAAGTCTCACAGTGTTAGTTATATGAAAGGTACTTTAACCTGAAACACAAACTAAGACAAGGAAATTCAGGGAAACTTTTGAGGTACCAAAACGTTTTATTATCTTTAAGGTTAAAAGTTATTACATTAAGGGTCGATATTACTTTTAGGGTTGACATGTATTACATTTAGGGTTGTCTCCGGTTATTATATTTAGGGTTAAAATGTATTACATTAACGGTTGACTCGATTATTACATTTAGCGTTACAATGTATTACATTTAGGGTTGTTATTACATTTGGGGTAGAGGTGTATTACATTTAGGGTTGTTATTACATTTGGGGTAGATGACTGTATATTACACTAGGGTCGATATTGCATTTAGCGTTGATATTACATTTAGGGGTGATACAGCATTATCTTTTGCAGCTTGAAGACAACGACCGACGACAATTTGTACAGCTACGTTTCATTTTACCTAGAGCTCTTTACCTCGTTCGGACTCGAGAGGGTTTAGAGAGTTTTCCTTGCCATGCTTCACCCATCTCACCAGCAGTCCCAGGACAACATTGTCAAATTCTGGGTCAAGCTGTTCCATTTTAACACCCAACACTTCGCACAGCCGACCGGCTTCACTTGCAGGAATATGATGTGCCAGCTCTGTGAGAACCTCTTTACTGGGGACGCAGTCTCTGTATTGGCCTAGTAACAGGCATTAACAGCAAATATCCGTTTATCATTACACATAAGAAATGACCGAATGAAATAAAAGGGGTCAGTTATTAACATGATGAAGGAATTATGCTTGCTGGATTCATGTTGATATAATGTATAACAGTATTATTGTTAATCTAATGTAACTACTTTTATGTGACTACTTTATGTTACCAGAAACGTCTAAAATTTTTAACAAATGGTGTTGTTGTCTCTTCTATGCTACATAACATAATTATCGTAATGTCAAAGCACTAGTGATGGAATATGTGTTCTCTGATGTCCTCTTCATTGTTGTGCTCCATTTGATATGACTGAAACTTAGTGTAGCAAAAAAAAATGCTGAAAATTGCTTATCCAATAGTGGTGAGCCAATGGACTAAAATGCAAGTAAACAAAAATAGCGTTTTAACTTCTTTTATCAATATTATTCTCATTATTATCTTCATTGTGTATAAACACTCTATTATGCCTGATTATTTGTTCGTTGTATCTTAACTTTCATTCCGTTGCCTCCAATTGGCAATGATTGATACACCCAATTAGGGATCGCTGTTTGCTCAGCACCCCACCCCATTTCCCCTTGCTGCTGCTATTTCACTTTTTCCTTTCTTTATTCCTCTGTTGTTCCTTATCTTGTTTGATGTTGCCTCCCTATTCATCCTTTTCCGACCTTCAATGGTTGTCCCAATGGTCCTCAGGATCACGACCCTCCACACTGACCCTCCTCTGCCTTTTGTCTGTCCACCTTCTTGCTCTAACCCCCCCTTTTTTTTTTCTTTTACTTGTTGGGCTCCTTGCCCATGACTTCCCAACCTTCCCTTTTGTTTTCTTTGTCTTGTGTCCCTAGCCTGTCCCTGACTGTTCTTATGGTTTAAAGTCCTTATGTGATTGCTCTCCCTGTCTGTTTGTCGTTTTGCCTCCGACGAAGATTCTGCTAGGATCGAAAGCTCAGGCCTTTTTAACTCCATGACTGAAACTTATCAGAATTATTGCAAGAGAGTAAGACCAAAAAAAAAAAAAAATCTAGCCAGATATTACTGTAATTCCATAGTTCGAAAGCTGCAACTATCCATGTTGTTATTGCATTTTTCTAAAACTATGAATCATTTCCTACCAATGATAGGTAAATGCATGCCGAACAGAAATGTACAGTATTTTTTTTTCCAAGAATCCATGCTGGACATTGTCATTCCATATACCTTGAGGATAACTAGTCCCATATTGAACTTAATACACGGATAAACAGCAAACATTGATCAAGGTTTGTTGAAATAAAATGTTCATGAGGTGGTGATATTGGCTGCAGTCACCTCTGTGTATACAGGAAGGTGATGATGACTTGCTTACCAAATCCTCGCTACTGCTGTGTTTACAGATGTTAATGAGGAAATCATGATTACTATTAGTGACCAAGTTTATCTGTCACAAGTACTTCAATTTTTTGTAACACAATGCCAGTGTTTCATATTCTGCTTTCGTTTCTTTTTAAAATCATGTAAAAAAGGAGTGTTGGCAAAGATTGGTGCAGTGTAGGCAAATGGGATACATAAAGGCTATGCACCATCGCCTTATCTATTAGTGATTAGTGTATTACTGTTGTTTTGTCTTATAACAATATTTCCTGAAAAATGAGATATCTTTATTTTTTTCATTACTTCCTGTACGCCTCTAGCGGCTGATAGTTGACTTTATTGAAATCTGTGAAATAAACAGATATAAAGATGAAGAGTAATCTATTCTCATGAGTAAAGACATACCATCCCTTTTGCATTCAAATTCTTGAAAATCTGGTTGGAATATTTTAGGCATTGAAGAAAACACTATTTAGAAACCTCCCCTAAATTTTGAAATCAATATGGTCTTTATTTATTGAGTTAAATTGACCATTAAAATTCGAATATCTTTTTCGTCCTACGAAAGAGAAATACAAATCTAAACAAGAAGTCTAGTTTTGACAGACGTGTGTGATACACTTAAAATGTAGTTCATGTATGTGTGGTATGTTTTTATTTGCCATAGATAACAAAGTAAAAGAAGCTAGTGAATTCTTCCTTTCTGACCGCTTTAACATGCATATATTTTGTTCGACGTATAAGTATCATATTACAACCGCAGGATGATTATGCCGCTTTGCCTCGTTCACAGAATACGTTATACGGTAAGCACTTGGTACGTTATTTGAATTTTAACGGCTAACATCCTTCAAATATCACAGAAATGTTATAGCTTTACAATAGTTTTGTTTTTCTGGTGAAATACATCATGTTTTCTGCTATTTGGGCAGGAATGCAAAAGGGATGGCCCATCTTTTAGGGACATCTTGTTTTTTGAATAAAAGGTGAGCATAATATGGGAAAATTTAAGTCCAGAGATACACTTTCTGTGGTCAAGGTGACAGGAAATTGGCAATCTACATGAGTGTCACATGCCCTCATTTACAATTTATTAGGCCCTAAAAGTGCTTCATCTGTGATGCGACTTTGTCTTTTCAAGCTGACAGGTGTATATAAATATAGGCCTACATCCGAAAATTATAATTCCATGCAATCTATGACATGGAAACAAAATAAAAATCACCGGTATTAAGGTATATCACCCGTTATGATTTCCATTGCAACGTGCTTATATCCAGCCTCGAGCATGAGATCAGCCAAGGCGGTACGATGGTTGCAGTGTGGTGGACACATCATCTTCCTCCACTCTGTCAGCATCTTCATGTTCTCCTGGATCTTGCCTCCTATTCGAGTTTGTGTATTAGTGTAGTGCTCAATGCCCAACATCTCGGCTAGCTTGTCAGGTTCAATTCGTGATGCCACGGCCATCAGATCGCTAGTACTCACTTCGTAATCTGTTGTGACATCATGGGCGTGAAAACAGTAATTGGATTACAGCGTAGCCGTTCGGCTAGGCTATGGCGTCCGTGTATCATATATGGCACTGCTCGGTGGATTTAAGGAAACTAATCGTTTCATGAATTTAGCGAGCCGGTTTAGGGACATTGAAACTGTAATTCACTCTATGTCCACTTTGACAGTAGTAGGCCTAATGAGAGTAGGATACAATGACAGAAGTTTCATCGCAATTGGTCATGAAATATTATGTTAGTGGCGAACATCTTTCACGTTATTACTCATGAAACACAGACGACAGCCTCAGCAATATGAACATTACATTGCCTTTGCCTAGCAAGTCTCCCAGTTACACAAACGCAAATAAAATAATTTCATACAAACGTTGACATTCTTCTCATCAATTACGGCCATTTTTTTTTTTTTTTTTAAAGTTAAGAACTGATATTTGTATCTGTGATTCCGGTATCATTTTCTCGGGAATGCGTAAGAAGATGTACCACTCAGTTTCACATTCGATATGAATGAAGCGTCAAATGTTGTGCTTATATGATCTTATATTCATTTCAGTCAAAATTCAGTCAAGATGGCAAATAATCAAACAGAAATCCTTGTCTTTTGAGGAATAGTAGCCTGTAGATTACATGTGCATATAGGCATTTTTCTTTTTAATTCTTGCATGAAATCAGAAAGAATTCTAGCAGTGACAATTTAATTTAAGATGGGTATTGAGACACAGGCCTCTGGCCATACTGAATTAATATACAGGATTGATGTCATTTATTGTATCAGCAGTACGCATGCCATCATATCCATTTTTTCTGTGAAATATCACATGAAATATATTATGATCTCTTCCCCAATTCACGGATTAGTTATCATTACACAATTATGTTCATCATCAGATCATGAGTTAATATTATGATATCATTTCGCACTCTAATTCGGAGTGATACAGCTTTATTCTACTTTTTTCTCTCATTCCCAACCTTGGCAAAATTACCACAGTATAAAATCGTCAAGAATATAGAGTAAAATACTCAATTGTTAATTGATTTGTTCTGCAGTCATGGTATCATCTCCAAACCAATACGATATGGAACGTTGCGTTGTCAATATGCCTAATCTATTATAGGCAGTAAATTGTCAAGGCGCACAAACGTCTTGTAATCGAAATGGTAGTAAATCAACATGTTTCATTCAAATTGTACTATATTTTGGTTACTTTAATACGATAAATGTTTTATCAAATGTTCATTTAATGTTACTATTGCGTACAAGTTGTTCTACAAATAGGCGCACATTTCAATTTTAGGGTGAAGGGTGCCGGGGTGTCCTTACTGCGCCTGATTAGTAGAAGGGCGCTGATGGAAATTTAAATCAGAGAACACGATTGCCACGTTATATTCGGCTTCATACCTGCTCTGAGAATCTTAAGAACATTAATATAGGTATCTATCCTTTTAAAAGAATGACTAATCTAAATATGAATAACTATTCTAAACAAGTTGACCAGAGATTTTAAAGGGCAATCTCAGTCTTGCTTTAGAAATGCTCTTTTTTTTTTCCCGACAACATCTACTTACCAAAATAGACTGTTCGGGATATGTGCCCGTGACCGCAAAGTCTCAGTTCCTTGGGTAGGGCTGACCTAGTCTGATAATCCGGAGATGTCTTCACCTTCTCATACTGTAGTCGTATAAATTCATTTGTTCCCTTATTGCTTGCTGCTGAAGAACAATCCTTTTGGAATTGACTCAAGCGATGCATGGTGTAACCCAAAGCTTCGGCGAATGGGTAGACATCTTTCATAAGTAGGCGCATGGCCAGTCGGGGAATCTCAGCTTTGATGGTTACGCTATTTCTCACAGCAAGAAGCCTCTCTGTGAACATCCAAAACACGTGAAACAGCGTATGAACAGACTATGACGGCATTAATCCGTTGGCTCACTACCATGGCAATACATATTCATATACACGCATAATGCCAATTACTATCCTTTCACATTCACCACCTGCATGTCATGTTTATGCCCCTTGGAAAAATAAAAAAAAGAAAGAAATGAAATGCGAAATTGAAATATAATTCAAAACCTCTGGACATCAACAACATACTGACTTCATGAGGAACCACAAGTCAGCAATGATTGTGCTACGCAGATTGATGCGCGGCCGTCAGATGGTAAAACGGTCTAACTCGAAAATGTGACTTTTTGAGGTAAATTCACTTTCCGGGACATGTAAGGGTGCTCTTTCCAATAGTGCTATCGAGAAAATCCCATCATGTCTTGTTTTAGAGATAATTTTCGCTATCTTGGCACTTTTTTTTTTGTATTTTCCTTCAGATTTGATGGTAAAACAGTCTATCTTTGAGTTAGCATATTGTCGGTAATATCGTTTGGAGGTAAAAATCTTTTACATAAACCATAATATCTTTCTTAACTGAGATTTTTTAAATCATTGCTGTCAGATGGTAAAATGGTCTATCTTCGAGTTAGACCAGTTTACATAGTGTTTGTGGTCTATCTAGAAGATGGACCATTTTTCCATCTTACGATGTGTAGCGGGAGTGTATACATGTGCTGTGGTTAAACAGTCTATCTGCACAAAAATCTCATTTATTTTATAATTAAAACCCCAAATAAGCACAAAATTCTTCAGTTATCAGTGTTTAATATGCTTCTTCTTGTCCCATTGCTAAAAATGCATTATACCCATCTCCTAATAAAGCTCAAACCTCTAAATTCTAAATTCATTTTTCTCAGAACAGCAATTTTCGAGATAGACCGTTTTACCATCTGACGGCCGCGCTGCGGTGCCGCGTTGGTAAAGGTGGAAGACGTGTATTTGATCACTGCATCATCGAAAGGTCAGGGCAAAACGGCATTGTAACACACATTTTGTCAGTCAATGTCACTTGTCTATTCGTTGTCTGTGCGGACATTTTGGGGCAGTTCAATACTTCACCTTGAACAACCCCTCCCTCCCGTACAGGACGGTAACCAGGACCTGGTATCATTCTGTATAGTGTAATCCACCCGAACTTTGTATCATTACGCCGTCGATCTGTCGGAAGCGATATGCCAGTCGGGATGTAACAGACGGGCAGTAGGGTGTAGTCAGTTCCCCGGGAAGACGACAAGTATTGAAGACAGTAACATGTGTTCGGAAAGGTGTTGTTTTATTCATGGAGCTAAGACAACTTTGGCAGACTCCTAACACAGAGCTAAGACACACTCAATGTTCACTCATCATTTGGCCAGTACGTCTATACGCTAACTGTACCCCTGTACACTGTGTCATCGCTACTTCTATTTCTCGGACCCAACAATGTTGCACAAGTATTTTGCTAAAAGTCAGACCAGGTAATGAAACAGGGCCGCACGCAAGATTTTCTGAGCCATTTAAGGGCATAAAAGCATGTGCATAAGAGCGACCCTTTCTCAGTTACAGATTACCATACGTAAGATAATTATAGTCTGGAGTATCATTGATAATGACTTTTAAAAAAGGTATCTAGGTAAGAAAATGTATAGTCAGACAATACGTAAATAAATGTTAAAAATAAAAATGACTGAGAAAAAAAAAGTGTGACAAGCGTGGTAAACCACAACTTCATCAAGATCACGAAGATGGACCATGGTAAAGGCATATTTCCAGAGATGTTTCGAGTACTTGAATGTAAAGTAAAGAACATGTGGCATGCAAAGTCCCCAAGAATTTGACGAAAATAACTCTATACCAGAAGCATGACGTCAAAAGTCTGAGTTAATTGCTGAATGACAGCATTCATATTCGTCTAATTCTTGAAATATTAGGGCTTATTTTCTTTACTTTGGTTGATCTCAGTAGCATCATGATTATGTTTCATCATAAGCAAGAAGTCATACCTAGCCTATTCCTACACATTTATATTGGTTGCGCAAAGATGTGGAAGAGGTTTGACAAACTCACTGGTTCTTGTTTCCCTTCTGCCTGCTATGCATTTGTGTCTTTATATATAAATGCCTTATGGAAATGCAGCCTACACGGTGTGTAAACATCGTCAGCTGACCGCAACGGGTGAATAAGCCTCAATCAAATTCACACCTAAATACTTATTCACAGGCCCTGCCACGCCCTATATATATTCATGTTTTGCTCTTTATACCGACAACGGTATGGGTGGATAAAGGCAGGTTTAATCCACTCTCCGAATGATGGGGACATATCGTTTTTCGCTGTTTGGAAATGGGATACCTGCTGGAGAGTGGTAGGTGTAGTTTATTCATGGGTTTTATGAAGTGTTTTATAACGAAGATAAACTTTATCATGACATTACAATAGTTACATGGTATGAGATGATTGCATAGTCAAAGTAAATCGTGATGTACTATGAAAAAGATATGTGCAAAAAAGTAAAAAGAAAGAGGTCATCCTTTCAGATTTCAAAAAGCAAAAAAAATAAAGTTGTTGCAAAAATATTACAGAAAAATATTATTTTGAACTAAAGAATTCCATACTATTTAAATACAATAATCTGTTTAAGCAAAAACGAATGTACACATTATCTATTGATTTAATGACTGATCGAGTTTATCTTTATTTCCATTCATATTTCAACAGATTTCTACGTCAGTCCAGCAAAAAATTGTCATTCGTTACATGCAGAATAGAAATAAATAGACAAACAAAGACACAAACACACACACAAACAAACACACACAATATCTGCTTCTAAAAGGCTTCTATTGGAGATATAGAGCATGAAATCCAAGACCTAAACGCAATGCACTTATAGAACAGAAGATCGTTTTACCGTATTTGACATTTATCTTTTTCAGGATTCCCCTGATCCTCTTTCTCTGTCCTTTCCTCCTGTCGCCCGTCTCCCGTGCAAGCGCGCTAACTATTTCCACATCTTTGGCCGACCCTGGGTTTTTAAGCTTTAAGTCTACAGCGATACTTCTCACCGCCTCTGGGTCCGCATACTTCCTGATGAGTTGGATTTCCTCCCTGGTTATGTTGCTAACTGAATGAAACAAACAAAAAAATAAAATATGAAAAAAAGAAAAGGGATAATTTCGCATCCGTTACTCATCGTAACGACTTTTAGGTAATCAAAACAACACTGTTTTCATAAGGGTAGATTAGAAAGGCGATTGTTTTCACTTCAGTGTGTTCTTTCTTGGCAAAATAGCAAAAGACATCTTGAAGACAGCAATAAATCACTGACATCATCAATTCCATCTTACCGTTTAATCGCCTCACATAAGATTTGTATCATGTATTACATATACTCAGTGTTATGTCTCGTGGTGTTTGTAGATTGATGTTTTACGGGGTTTTTTCCCCTTCAATTAATTACAAGAAATGGTCATTCTAGAAGTGGTCTACAGAAATACTCACCTAACCCCACATCTTCTTCTTCTGTGCTGCTCGCTACATCCATGTCTTCATGTTCGTTTTCTTCCGTGCTATGATCTCCTCCTTTCGGCAAGAGGGGAGCAGTAAATTTAGGGGAAATAGTGTAAAGCAAAACAATAGCAGCAACAACAGACACGAGCAGCCTAGACAACCTTGTATATGCGAAAGGCACGATGGGGGTGTAGGGAATGACAATCCACTTATTCTACTGATCATACATATACAAATAGGCAAGACCAAAGAATATAAATTCGATTTTTCTTTCAGCAGGCAAATATTCATTGCACAGCTATGTACACAATATCCAATAATATACATATAGTAGAGGCTACTATGTCATCCCGTGAGATTTTTGTGGCTAACTTTGTCAACGTCTTCAGCCGCCATTTTGAATTTCAAAATGGCCGCCATAGCAAACTGTATTTTGACCCATATTTCATAAAGTGAGCATTGTAGAAGCTTCAAATTTGGTGCAAAATGCATGGGTGTGATGTCAGACACTCTGATATCTCTTTTTCTGATATTGTAGATTGTTTTGATACAATTTGTAGGCTGCCATTATCAATTTCAAAATGGCCGCCGTAGCAAACTGTATTTTGACCCATATTTCATAAAGTGAGCATTGTAGAAACTTCAAATTTGGTGAAAATGCATCGTTGTGAAAACAGACACTCTGATATATCTTTTTCTGATATTATTGATTGTTTTGTACAGTTTGTAGGCTGCCATCTTGATATTCAAAATGGCCGCCATAGCGTTTTTACCCATATCTGACGTTGTTGTTGTTGTAGAAGCATCAAATTTTCAAGAATGCACATGCTTGTCGTGTCCAACGTTCCAGTACAGCTGTTTCCTAATTGTGGATCATTTGATATAGGCCTACTAGGCCACCATGTTGAAATTCAAGATGGCCGCCATAGGAAAGAAAAATACTGTGGTAAGCACCTTAGATGAATTTGCCCAAATTGTCCTAGTTAGACCGAATTCATTCCCAGGTAACGCAGAATGACAGCCACCTCTTGATTCAAAATGGAAACCATAAATTCAACATTTAAGGACGAGGTTCAACAGTGACGTCATCAAGCCATGCTGAAGAACAAAATCTGTGTATTGGGGGGGGGGGGCAATACCACTTGACCATGTAATTTGGGCAAGCGTGTAAGCGTTACATCCCATATAGCCAGGCGGATATATGCGGTTCGCGAAATAAGCGCTAAAGTGTTTTGTTTCTGCCTCTCAGGCAACACATTATTTTGCGTTGTGGAACCTCGTTAATGATTATATCTAATCCAAGTCAATACATATTTGTACATAAGAAAGCATTGATACAATTGAAGGTGATCTTCAAAAATTTGATGCTGCCTCGAGAGAACGAAGACAAACAAGGAAATGTCTCGCAATGGCAAGAAATGTTATGGTCACCCTACCAGGCATGCCATTCACAAGCTTGTTTGTTGGCCACAAACTGAAAAAAAAGAAGGTTTGCTATATATATTTCTGGAATAACACAGAATTGATAAAGAATGAGTAGGCTTTTTCCTGATTGCCCTTGATCGAGTTATCTCCAATTATTAAAACTTTCAAAATGCTTTGGTTGTACAGCCAATGATCCTAAAACTACAAAAGAGCAATAATAGCTCAGTTCTGTGGCGCTTTGCATGCATCAGAATTCCTCCACAATTTAGAAAACCATCACACGAGGGTAATCTTAAAAAATTGTCACTTCCTTGAAGCTGATAATGTGGTGTTTGGCAGTCAGGTATCGGAAACATTCAAGGGTGACATTCTAGGAAGAGATAAAAAGGGCAGTTTTTATGTCCTGTATTCCCTAAGAATTTTTATCTGAGAGAATTAAAATGCATTAATCTCTGATCCATACATTCAGCTCATGCAAAAAAATAAAATAAAATACACCATGCAGGATTGGATCCAAAGTCATTAAGCTTAAGAGGATCTCCAACTTCTCACAACATTTCTACTGGTTCTTTACAGTCTGATAGACCTGTCATTACTTAAGTATCGAAAGGTGAAAGTTCTAAGTAATTCCACAATCACTCTTCATCTCATAATTTCATTGCCTTCTCCTCATTCTCGCTAACAAAGGTTCATTTTTCCTACCCATGCCTTGTAAAGCCACAAAACTGAGCCAAATAAACAGCCTGAAAAGTTGAATTACTGAGCAGTCCATCTGACACAGAGACCACATCATGGAAAGAAAAACGGGATTTATCAAAGATGCCATGGGAGCCGTCACCCGTCAGTCACAACAGCCTCATTTCATTGTGTATATTAGATGCTACTTCAAGAGCAGGGGGAAAATTGGAGATGTTGATGATTATTACGTAGACACGGACAATTCAATTCTCCCGATGGGTCTTGTAAATTTGCTTTACTTACTGCATTGCATGTTGTCTGCTACATTACTGGAAAAGGAAGTGATACACAATTGACATTATGGAGAGATTATGTTCTCCAGTTCGTTGCGAAAAAAAAAAACAACAACAACCAAAGGTCTGCTTTTTCATGCCTTTCAAGGTGTTGGCTGTAGTTTAAAATGTGAGGATATCTCAAAGAGCAGATGGATGAAGAAGTATCTAAACCTTGAATCACGCAGAATGTGCAATGACACCGTCCGTGCCTTCCAGAAGTTCGGCGTGGATAACTTCAACCAGGACATTAATCTCTGGCCTTACCTTCGTAGAGTCTTGATACAACACATCCAGAGAGTAACCTCGTAAACTCTCACAACCCAATTTGTGCCTCTACTACAGGGAAATGTAATATATTACATTGTAGTTATTTCCAGAGGGTATGTACTGTTCAATTATTGTAAATTATTACCTATACGAGGTAGTTCTGCGTGGCAATTACAGTTGGTATTTTGCAGGGTCGGGAGTTCAGCAGGCGACATTATAGCATATCACGAGCATCCGGGGGTTTTACATTTACAGTGGACTCCTGTTATAACGAAATCCTCGGGACCGGCAGTTTTCTTTCGTTAGATCGGAATGTTGTTATAACTGAACAAATGAACAATATAAATACATATAGTGGATGACATTGCAGCTCAAATTTTTACTTCATCATAACCAGAATTCTGTTATAACCGTGGTCGTTATAATAGGAGTGCACTGTAAAACAGGGAGGTGGGAAGAGAAAGAGTGGAATCTCTCTCCCCACCTCCCTGCTTAAACATTCCGATCGACCACAAAAAGAAAACATTCCAGGACGTCCAGGGTGTCAGGTACACGCACCGCTGAAGAACGCTGATAAATCAACTCATACAAGGTCGACCACTTACAGCAGCACTAGGCGTCAAACAATGACTAGTCCATTTGTGCTCAGTAATTGCACAGTGACCATTAGTTTTACAACTCTCCAACTTTAAACAGGAAGTAAAAATAAAGTGTAAGAGCGTTCAGATGTTTGAAGTTTGCCTGTTACAACTACATATGTATCTTTGAAGTTGGAGTTGAATGATATACAATGATGAACAATTTTGCAATTATTCAACATGTTGATGGTCTACAGGTAGTCAAATGTGGCTTGATCTGTATCATAGTGTATAGCCGTATTCACGTATTTTCTTAATTTACCTAGGGGATAGGTTATAATTATGATATTGACTGGCCTTTCTTTCGGGAGGTACCAGATAAATATTGCCCGCACTGAAAACATAATTGCCCTCGTCTTCGACTCGGGCAATATGCTTTCAGTTTGGGCAATATTTTCTGGTACCTCCCTCTGGGCCAGTCAATATTATATAAATGTTTTGAGCTTCCTACACCAACGATAGTCACAGAATTTATTATCGTGCTCATAGCAAGAAATGTAAAAGTCATTGTTTCTGGAAGAATTTAGAACCAATTGTACCCAGTGCACTGTAGTACACAAAAAAGTACCGCCGTAAGTGTTGTTACTTTAAAAACACATGCAGAGAATGAGCCTAGAAGGCATTTTTTTAGGTGACTATCCCATGAATTTTTAGAGTATAGGGCTAATATTGTAAACTATACAACCAAATCGTCTAAACGGGGCATTTAGCCACACAGACACAGTTATCAAGAGGCTCTTTTAAAAGTCATTTGTTTTGACATCAGAATCACATGATTTCCCATTCACAAATTCTACCCAAACCCTATGCTTTTAAAGAAATGTTTCCATGGCAGCCGTTTTGCATTTCAACATGGCAGTGTACCTACAGGACTAGGAAGCACTTCCGCCTACCCAATTTACTGAAGTGATTGACTTACACATGAGACACGTGTTCCAGCGTGCTTGATCTGTAATACAGCACCAAATATGGTCGAAATCCATCTTGAATTTCAAGAGTAGCAGCCAATACGAACAATCTATTATTACAGAATGTATATGCCCAATGTGTGAGCTATTTTTTTTTAAGAATGCACACTGTACGCCACCATAAACATTGATATGTCTAAATCTTTGCTTGTAACCAAAGATGATAGCTGAAAAGCAGCCATTTTGAATCTTAAGATGGCAGCTTCGAAAGTGATCTGCAATTCTAGGGAGGGGGAAAATGCATCTGAATGTTCATCATCATGAGCTCGGTTTATGTCCGAAATGTGAACATTCTGTATTGCTTACAATATAAAATATGGGTTAAAATATCCATTCTGGTATGGTGGCCACTTTGAATTTCAAGATGGCCACCTTTTATATCAAAATGAATCATCGTTTCAGTAAAAGATGTTTCATAATGTATACGTATGCTCTTTGCCCAATATTAGAACCTTACACAATACATACGATATGAGATACAGGCCCATTTACATATGTTACGGTGGCCATTTTGAATTTCAAGATGGCCACCAACGAACATGATCCATCATTTAAAATCAAATGTATATATTAGCATGTCTGACATCATAAGCATGCTTTTTGCCCCCAACTAATACTTTCCATAATGCTTACAACCTGAGATATGCGTAAAAATATATTTAGCTATGGCGGCCATTTTGAATTTCAAGATGGCTGCCTAAAATTGTATCAAAACTTTGTACAATATCAGAAAATGGTGTATCAGAATGTCTGACATCATAAGCATGCGTTTTGCATCAAATGTGCACCTTCTATGATGCTCATATTATGAGAATTGTGTCAAAATACAGTTTGTATGGCGGTCATTTTGAAATTCAAAATGGCGGCTGAAGACGTGATCGGAAACAATGGAACCAAAGTTTTTTTTGTTTTCTTTTTTGATTCAGCACCCCCAAATTGACCAAGTTAGCTAATAAAATCAATTTTGGCACGAAAATCTCACGGGACCCAATATTTCGACATAGCAGACTGTACTAATAAATACGATTTTATATGAATAGCCTAAAGCCGGCCACACAAACACTGACAATGAAAGATTATGATAATACATGTAATAAAATAATGATTATTCTAACAATAACAAAAATACTTATAATCATTATACTACTATAGGGCTTTAATAATGCTTCAAACCAAATAACTTTTTTTTAAAATAAAAATGAGTTAAACTGGTTTTAAACTCATTCACTGTAAGTGCCTATATTACAAACACGCACGTGGTATACTCCGGAAAGACATTTAAACACTAGTGTTTGACGTTGAGAACTTTAGAAAGGGTACAGCGTTTCAGATGATGACTTTAATTCTCCAAGTTCCTGGATGTACACTGCTACTGTGCTATCAATAGCACTGCATACTATTAAAACGGTTTGAACATAATTCTCTCTTTTAGGGGTAACAAAAATGTACCTCACATTATAAAGGATTACAATAAGAAGAATGAGACTTGCAAATTGATCTAGCACATGCAGTTTGTGCTCATTTAGATTGTAATTGCTTGTCAGAGAGAGATAATCAATTCGTGTAAAATGAGTGAGTTTTTCCAGTACGTTGTAGGTGTTTGGGCTGTCAAAAGATATTGTGCAATACCGAGGAAAAAGTGAAAAGAATGGTGACAAACATCAGAGATATATCACACAAAGGTGTGGAGTGAGCCAAACCAAATTCCCGTGTTCCTTGCAGAAATCAAAAGGACATCCACGCGTTTGAAGCTATCTTTTTTTTCCCCTTTTTCTTGCACATCCCTTCTCCGTTTGTGTCAATAGGCAGTGCATAAACTAAAAAAGTACGTAGAGACAAAGATATTTGTAACTGATACACTAATTTCTTTAAAGAAATGCTGCGTACGTCTAAAAAACAAACACATTTCTATCATTATTATTGCTTTCAATACGATCATCACTATCATTATCATGTCGGTACGTCTACAAAAAAGAAATGCAAGACAAAATAACATTATATTCGAATGGCAGTGATCTCGTTTTTATAGGGCATTGCCCGATACCTCAGTTTGAAGTGTCCATTCCAAAATGTCTTAGATTATTGTTTCCCCAAACTAGACTTTTGGGGTTTTTTAACAGAAATGTATCAGTACTCCTTAACAGTAAATTATTCGCGGTATTCAATTTTTGTGACAAAACTGAGAAATCAGTTTGATTCCAAAGGTGCTAAATCCAGTTAGACACACTCAGAAACCAGTTTGCATGATCTTCTCAGAGTACGGAAAGACTGGCTAGCTTCCAACAATAGCCGAGAAGCCATGCAGATGGCCCATCTATTGCTCGTTTATTTGTTGTGAAATGCTTTTTTTTAGCATATATGACCTATACTCGTTAGAGAAGTTGATAAGAAAAAAGAGAGAATGTGGAGAGATAACAAATCTTTCTATAAAAAACACATAACGTCACAAAAAAATTAGTGATTAAAACCGCATTTTCTAATCGTACGTCACAGTGCAGCTATGTTTCCCCCGAAAGGTGGTAAATCAACAAAGTTCCCAAAAATTTGACTTCTTTAAAAATCTGTTTAGACACGCAGACTTTTGCAAAGCATATTTTCTCCATCCCAATGTGAAGTTCTCCTTATGAGACATAAAGGCATATCATAAAAAGGAGTTAGAGGCATTATGAAAAACATATCTAAGTTTTTTCTCCTTACCATCCAAAGTGGATTCAGCATCCTTTGTAAAGGAAGCGTGCTTTAACTGCAAACAACGATGATACACATTGTATGAATTATATCAGACATTCTGTATATTGTAACTCCAATCAAATGGGACCGTAGTCTTCCTTAGTTTTCCTTTGGCGTTTTTTATTTTGCTTCCCAAGACCAAAAAAAAAAAAAAAAAAAAAACGGGGGAGAAAATAATATTTCTATGAATGTATGTATATTGTTATATGACGGTTGAAAGATAGATGGATACGTACTTGAACTATCTACGTTGTCCCCTCTGGCTACTTTCACGTCCTTTCCTTCCACGGGCCTTTGGAATTCAAAGTTCTCGTTAAGTCCCGATGTCTGACCATCATTTTGAGGCATCGATGTCTGACCAGCACTTTTGGGCATCGATGTCTGACCACCATTTTGAGGCATCGATGTCTGACCAGCATTTTGTGGCATAGATGTGTGACCACCATTTTGAGGCATCAATGCTGATGTACCTGTATTGAAATATACAGAACAGTACCATCCGTGACAACAGAAACAACAAACATAGGGCCTTCTCAAAATAGGAGCATGTGGGGATTCCATATCTTTCACACTTAAGAGCCTAAACGTCAAAGTCGGAGATCGGCAGAGTAGCTTAATGTCCTTTGTAATTATAAATTCCGAAATGAAAAAAGTCAAATAACATTGAATGCGTTAATTTAAAAGCGTTAATTGGAAACCCATTCCTTCCGGCAAATTGGATTATGTCATGGATAAAGTTACATTAAATGTCACACAAATGATTCCGTGCAAAAAGCGAAGACATCCGTTTCGACTGTGCGCAGCACGAGAAATGCTTGTCTTTCACTTTTTTACATTTTCGGTGAAGAGGAATAAGCTATCATCAACAAGATTGTGAAATTGAAAAAGACGAGAATGTACCCCCGTATAATACGAGTATATATGTACCGTTTTCGCCTTCTGTATAGTTTTTGTTCTTCTTTTTCCCTTCCTCACAGTCTATTGGATCAGATTCCTCCTCAGTATCCTCCATCGTTTGGTCGTTACTTTTGGACATCAATGGGACTGTACATAAAGGAAAAAACATTACCAAAAAGCAGACATAAAGAAAATTTAACCCAAGTTCTATAATATGTTTGTTAATTTTGTTGGTTCTGAAAACACTTGGTTTAAATACAATGAAAAGAAAAAAAAAGAGGAGCAACGATTCTAGGTATTCTAATATTTGCACCTGTCCATAAAAGACTGTACTGGTACATTGTTACTCGTCAGGAATATACTCTTCTTAAAAAATGAAGACAATGCACATTGATACATGTTTATAAACATGGCTTCCTGCACTAGTTGTAGTTAAGTGATTTAAACTAGCACTATATCTAACTGCTTGCAAGTAATATCTATTTTCTTTTTTGTGCCTTTTGTTTCTATTTGTCATGTCTGGGGCCTGTGCCGTTCAAACAATTCCAGTTATCATTATCACTATTGTCACTATCGTCATGACGAAATATGTAACTTTCATTATCATTATCATTATTATTGTGTGTCTAATATCTTAATATTTTAATTCTTGTGTTTCTAACTTTTACCGTCCAGCTTTTCAAAACCAACAAAAAGCCGCAGATTAGGATATTAAGAAGCGAAATGTTTCGTTTTGGTTCACCAACTCAATTTTCTTAGGTCTGTCATACCTTAAAGATGAATCTTTTCCCTACATATTGTCAAAATTTAATGGCTTAAAACAAATCCAAAATCAAAGTAACAAAAGTTTTCTGGCCCATTCCGTAGTCGGACAAGCGCGCCTATAGGCCCTCTGTTTTTTTATTGATCCTTTTGCGCAGCATGCTTGAGTGACTCCACTCTCGAATTTCTTTTTACTCCTTTTCCATGTAACTGCACCTCCAACTTCTCTTATTCTCTCTCTCTCTCTGCCTGTGTGTTTGTCTCTCTCTCTCTCTCCCCCTTGTTTCAATCATTTTAATGGGTTGGGACGGTCTCTATTAATAAGATATATATTATTTCAAAACTTACAGCTTGGTCTTTACAATTATGTAGAAAAGGGGACATTCATTTTGGCTTGCTTTTTTTGTGGATTTTAAAGCTGCGAAGTTACAAATAATGAAGACGCATTCCTTAGTGTATACAACGTCAAATAGAGCTGTACACTGACAGGGAAATCACGACCTGAACTTGCTGAATATTATTAGGCATACATCCTACAAAATATAGGCCTAATAACATAAAAACAAAATAAAAAAGCCATTTTCACATGATGTTTCCTTTTGTGGTTCATTGGCAGCATTGATTACGCAATTAGTAGAACTCCAGGCATCCTGTAAGGCCTAAGGTGAAATACAAAAAGCTGAACACAAGAACTACAGCACAACAATGTTACTATTTTTTGTTTGTCCAATATCACCAATGTTTTACTCGTTATATTCTTTTAGTTACACCTACTGCCATTATTCTTTTTAGATCTTGCGTTTGTTTGTTTTTTTTTGGGGGGGGGGGGTGGAATGATCGTATCTCTGAAAATATCCGATTTTCCCCATTTTTGGATGTTTTTGAGGTCCAGGTAGTACTGTCATTCCTTTTTTTTTTTTTAGACTTTGCGTGTTTTTTTTGTGTGTGTGTGTGTGTGTTTTTTTTTTTTAGGGTAGAAAGAGCGTATCTATGAACATATTCAAATTTTCCCCATTTTGGGAGGTTTTGGGGGTCCAGATTTTAATTTGGTCTGGTCTTGAAAATCATTTATTTTGCGTTTCCGAGATACTACGTGTTATCTTCTCAGTCTTAACACATTTTCTTTCTCATATTCTGGCAAAAGGGTGTATTTGAAGAGTTGCCCAGACCTGAATTCAGCTAGAGTGTTCATCATCTAGGCAAAACCGCACGTATTTTGATATACTCCTTTGTGGAAATGATAATATGATTTCTTTTGGCTAGCGATTGGATAAGAGGCATACATTTCGATACATCCCTTGGCCAAATAAATCATTCCTTGTTGAGTCTTTTGGCAGAAGAACGTATCTATAGATGCACCAGTCATTTCTCCTTTCTTAATCAAATGTTTTCAACAGCCGAATGTCTTGGCAAAGAGATGTATTTCTAAGTAAACCCTGATAACAAGTCAATTATCTGGTATTCTACGATATTTCGGAACATGGGCTATCTATTCTATCATGCATGCGAGGAAAGCCCACACTCTGTAGTCTGCATTATACTTTTGAAGTGTTTGTCCATATATTTGATTTGATTTGATTTGATTTATTTCTGCTTAATTCCGTTACACCAGATATTATTTTGTAAAAGTCATTTATGACAAATAGTATATTGACACACAGTTTTTAGTACTAAAATAAACAAATGCAAACAGCTTAGTAACCGGGGAACTTTAATAAACAGAAGGGTCTCCAAAATAAGCCGAGGCTTGACGGTATAGAGACCCTGTACTTAGCTACTCTTGATAGAATATATGGGATAAGGGATAGAGAAAGGGGAAGGGTAGAGGGAAAAGGGAAAATTACAGAGTGTATGTATGTACCACTCCAACTACTTTACAACAACTTTACAGTAATGATAATAAGTAACTCTGCTATGAAATTTAAGACGCTCAGTTGCCTTTGCCGTAGTAATAACCGAATAAGCAATATGAAAATAGTAATAAATAGATACAAAGCAGTCTTACATGTGATTATCTGACATGAAATAACGAAATATATCGCGGTTAAATGTGCACAGTAATGGTAAGGCACATGGTATACATACATACATATACAAGCTCTTTTTATTATATACATTATGCACATATCCTATACATACACATACATACCCATATGTATAACATACGGCCCTTTGCCTCAACAATGAAGGCGTATCTTTACGTACGCCTGTCTGCGTAACAATGCTGAAGGATTTTCGAGGAGTGTGTGAAAATTAATGATATCCCTTTTTTTTCGAAAGTTATCAACGGGAATGTGTACTGAGATTGTTTAGGCAAAAAGGAGCACGTGCACTTGCTTATGTTGACCGATCTATAAAAGTCTACAGCAAGACAGAATATAAAAAAATCAAATGTAACATGTAAACTAAACACCACATGAAAACTGACTTAAAGCACAAAATTTAAATGCCTTTGTCAGTCAGTGAAAATATCAAAACCTCAAGCTCGACTTTCTCAACTGTCGGCACTGTGAAACACAGGTACATCCCTTCGCTAAAACACGGCCTTTCTGAAGAATGTAAGGAAACTTTATTAGAATTTTCAATCACATGAAATAACATCTATGTTAACTGTAAATTGACCACTAAGGTAGGAAAAGGAATTTCATCTATAACGAGCTTCAGCAAAACTTACTCTTTTCAGACTGCAATTTCTCGTCTGATTCATTTTTGACATTTTTTTCGTCAGCTGCAGAGGAATCCCGAGCTTCACCTGCACGGCCTTTGATGGAAAAAGTCGTGGAATATGTAAAAACAAACAAACAAACCAATAAACAAACAAACAAAACAAAACAAAACAAAAACAAACAAAGTTTTCTTCAGATTTGCAGTAGCATTTAAAAAAATGCAATCATATTGGGCGTTATAAATGTGAAAATATGATTGTATTGTTTTGGGGGAAATATTGCAGTAAGTCGCCCCCAAAATTACAATCAGATTTTCGAATTGATAACACCCAATATGTTCAACCTGTCTAAGTACTACTTCAGGGTCTTAGAATATAACATCTTAGCTCTATTTTGCAGAAATCCCCATTCGATTTGTGTTTCATTGAGCAAAGACGGAAAATGAAAATTTTTTGTTGACTTTAAGAACACCACATGTGTGTGCATTTAGAGATACCTTACCATTGAAGTTAGCTGCTGAAAGTACGGCAGAGAGCTAACACGTTTTTGCAGCATCCGGTTTGGTCCGCAGAGACAAGAGTTTGACTTGTGGTCCTGAATTACGCATTAGAGAGGGCTACACCGAGCTTACAGTTACTGATGCATTCCGTCATAGAAGTGAGTTTCATATTTTTGGTTCATATATATCAAATAATTATTGTGTGTGCTGAAAATGAGCCTCAGAGTTTGTTGGTAAAAGAGCAAAGAGGTTGTTCAATAGTCACATGTTATAACGCATACGGTACGGTGCGTACCGTGTGTAGAGGCAGTAAAGTGAATTCAGTAGACGCGTATGTAGTCTGGGTACAGTGCGCTCGATAGAGGTTGTCGTATTAATTGGACAAGTTGCATACTCCATGAATGAAATTGTTTAATGTCTGGATGTATGAAAGGTTAGTTTAAGAGTGAAAATATGAGTCATAGACACATCAAATGAGCAAAGGGTTTAAATGGGTCTGAAGTCAAGATTAGATTTATATCAAGGTCGGGTCGCATTACTCGAACAAGGTTCTCAAAAGAAATAACGAGCATGAGGCAAGGTTTATTTGAAGAAATGGTACATCATTTAATAATGAACAACGCAAATGCAAATTCCATACATATTTCTTATTTGAGGAATTTGAGCATTAGCTTTATAAAGGTTGTAAATCAATTCGGAAGTTGATTGATTGTATACACAAACAGCAACAATAATATGAATGAGTTGAGTGTATTGAATAAGACTGACAAGTGTTACATGCCAGTTTATATTGCACTTAATACTCATATGTAATGTATGTAAGGAGGTTACATGGAAAAATACATGTAGGTGTATTTGATTAGAATTAATACACGATTATATAAATAGGTTTGCTGTTGAAATGCAGTTGAAATTACTAGGGAACGAACAACATCTGGAAGTGAGTTCAATGCAATACATATGCAAGTTAGTATTTTTTGTGTTCTATCCAAAACTAGAGTCATTGTTGGTATTATGCACACACAATTGAGAAAGGCATTTTCAGGCAACAGTTTATGATTCAGAGTATGTACATGAATAGTAGAGTGCCATTCAGAGATTTTATGCATGGTTAAGCCCTGTGACAATTGTGAAGGGGTATGTTGATGGGCAACTCATTTATACATGTACTAAGGACGCTTTCCTTTTTCTTATTCATATTTTTGCAGATTGAATAAAATGTGCAAGCAACGCCAGTCGGGCTTATGTAGACTGGATATGCACTTATGCAATACATGCGGAGTGTATTAGGCCGAATTCTTTGGAGCTACCGTGATCCATACATTCAATTTCTTCAGCTCTCCTGGGGTCTGGTGTTCCAGAGGATACAAGATGGCGGACGACGCTAAAAGTTTGAAGCACCGACGCAGAGGAGCCAAGGCTAAATTCACGCGTCTTGGCAATGCTCTGGACTTCATACTGTCAGAGAACCGTCCTGTTTGTGAAGTTTCAGAGGCTTTAAAGAGTTACAGCGAAGCCTACGCAAGTCTTCAGTCACAGCATGAGGCTTACACACAGATGATAGAGGATGATGCAGAGTTCGAAGCCGAAGAGAAATGGATGGAGGATTGTCAGAAGGCATTTCTCAAGCTTCAGATTAAGGAGAAGGATTACTGTCAGAAAGAGGCAGAGCATGTTACCACACAAGTCAATGAGGGTAACAATGTTAGAGAGACATCGCATGCTGCAAGCAATGATGTTCATGAGAGTCCATCCCCTGAGGTACCGGCGACAGTAACCTCACATTTCAAGCTGGAGAAACCAAAGCTGCCCAGGTTTTCAGGAGACATAAGAGAGTATATGATCTTTAAGGCAGATTTTAAGCATGTTGTGCATAATAGGTACAGTGGAAGAGATGCATTGATGGTTCTACGGTCATGCTTGACTGGAGAAGCCCTGCAGCACATAAGAGGTATTGGTCAAGATTATGAGGCAGCTTGGAGCCAATTAGATCTCATCTATGGAGACCCACGCATGGTGGCTGATGCAATCCTCAACGATATCTCCAGATTCGAGCCATTGAAAGGCGGTGAGGATGAGAGGTTTTGCGACTTCGTGAACTTGGTTCGAAGAAGCTACCACACACTGAACGAGGTAGGGCGAGATAATGACATGAACAACAGTCATATGTTAGCTGTAATAGAGAGGAAGCTAAACGAGGATGATAGAAGGCTATGGTTTCGGAAACAAGATGAGGAAACATCGCAGACCCTAGAGTCCCTCTTGCAGTGGATGGAGAGTGAAATGAGAGCAAGGATGCGTTCCTCTGCACCAGTGAGGAATGAAGCAAGGTCGAGGATGCCAGTGAGCCAGGTATCGGCTTCAATTCCTGCCAAGGTTTCAGAGTTTCGATGTTGGATGTGCAAAACCAAGGATGGGCACTGGACTGATCAGTGCAGAGAATTCATATCCAAGCCACAACAAGAACGTCTGAAGTTAGTAATGGACAATCATGCCTGCTTCAGTTGTCTCAAGCAAGCAGGTAGAGAGCACCGCATGAGCACGTGCAAAAAGAGGAGGTTATGCACTGAGAGTTACAAGGGGCAGCCATGTAAATTCTACCACCATCCACTTCTTCACCCAGATCAAGAGATGAACCAAGTCGGTATCGCCACAGTTGGAAGTAAAGAGGCGATTCTTCCTATCCTCAAGGCTGAATTTATGAAGTCAAAGACAGAAAGCAGAGTGGGAAATGTGCTTTTGGATTCCGGAGCACAGATCAGTAAATATGATCAGGCAAGGATTTGCTGATGAATTGGATCTGAAAGGGACCAAAACCACAATCACAATCACCAAGGTGGGAGGAGAAACCGAACAGCTACGTACAAAGTTGTACAAGGTTCCTGTATGTGCTATTGCTGGCAAGAGGGTGAGCACCATATCTGCTGTAGGACTGCCCAGTATTACTGAGGAGATACAGGACGTTGATGTTTGTTCTATAGCTGAGAAGGTAAACTTGAGTGCAAACGATGTCAACAGAGGTAGTGGTGAAGTGGATCTGCTCATTGGGATCGACCATGCAAAGATGCACTTAGGAGAAACTCGTCAGAGCGGTAACGTAGTAGTACGGAGGTCCCCTATTGGGTGGGTTGTGTTTGGAGGATCAGGAGTGAATCAGCAAAACCCACGCAGAATTCTACATGTTCAGATATCTCCGCCAGTCGATTTGTCAGATTTCTGGAGTACTGAAAGCATGGGAGTACGAGCAAGTGATTGTCATTGCAAGCCTGTTAACATGAGCAAAGCAGAGAGAGACGAGTACAACTTAATCTACAACTCTTGCGAAAAGGTGGGAAACCAATGGAAAGTTCCATACCCATGGAAAAAGGACCCACATGATTTGCCAGATAACAGAGTTCAAGCAGAGAGGATGCTCGAGTCTATAGAGAGAAAGCTGGCAAAAGATCCAGAGTACGCTGATGTCTACAATCAGCAGATGACAGACATGGAAAAGATGGGATTTTCGAGAAGGCTGACGGAAGAGGAGATGTCTGCTCATAAAGGTCCTGTGCAGTATGTGTCCCATCATGCTGTCATACGTCCAGAGAAACGAAGCACTCCAGTGAGGATTGTGTTCAACGCATCAGCGAACTACCAAGGCCATTGCTTGAACGACTACTGGTTGAAAGGACCCAATTTGTTGAATGATCTGTTTGGGGTCTTGCTTCGATTTCGAGAACATAAAGTAGCAATCTGTGGTGACATTTCTAAAATGTACCACAGAGTGCTCATGACGGAAGAGGATCAGCATGTTCATCGATACCTCTGGAGAGATATGCAAACTTCTAGGAAGCCTGACGTGTATGTGAAGCAAGTGGTCACATTCGGAGATAAGCCGGCAGCAGCCATAGCTCAGGTGGCACTGAGGAGAACTGCGGAAGAAGGAAATTCAAAGCATCCAGAAGCGGCTATGGTTCTTGAGCGTGACACTTACATGGATGATGTTTGCACGTCAGTCAAATCGTCAGAAGAGGCAAAGGAGTTAACCAAGAACATTGATGCAGTTCTAGCTGAGGGTGGTTTCAAGGTTAAAGGCTGGCTTTCTAACATCCCAATGAAAGGCGATGAGACTAAATCAGATGAGATGAATGTCCTTGAAGCGTTGACGGAGGAGAAGGTGTTGGGCGCTGTATGGAAGCATGAGACAGATGAGTTTTCATACCAAGTGAAGTCAACTCTGCTCCAGAGTGAAGCTGAGAAAGATGACTCACGCAAATGGACTAAGAGGCAAATCTTAAGTCAAGTTGCCAGAATATTTGATCCGATTGGTTTTGCCTCTGCTTTCTTGGTGCGAGCCAAGATAGGCATGCAGCGTCTTTGGCAACTTGGATTAGACTGGGATGAGGAGCTGCCGCCTAGAGAAAATGCTGAGTGGGTCAAGCTATTCAGAGAAATGAAGGAGCTCAATGAAATGACGTTCCCAAGATGTCTAACCCCACCAGAGGTAATGGGTTTGCCCAAGCTGTGTATCTTCAGTGATGCTTCGGAGGATGCCTTTGGTGCATGCGCATACCTTCGATGGCAGATGAATGACAGCGACCAGTATGATATCAGATTTGTGGCTGCCAAATCAAGAGTAGCACCGTTGAAAAAGTTGACATTACCCAGACTTGAACTTCAAGCGGCAGTGATGGCCACTAGACTGGATGAAGCAATCAGAGAGGAGACGACACTGGAGATGCAGGATACAGTTTTCATGACTGATAGCATGATAGTGCTGGGATGGATTAGAAGCCAAGCAAGGGCTTTTAAGCCATTTGTGTCATCCAGAGTAGGAGAGATACAGAGCAAATCCAATCCGCAACAGTGGAAACATGTAAATGGCAAGGAAAATCCTGCCGATGATGTATCCAGAGGGGTGCCAGTGTCAAAGTTGCTTGAATGGTGGAGAGATGGGCCTAAATTCCTTCAACTGGCTGAGGAAGAGTGGATGTGCAGAGAAATCTCATCAACAAATGCAGAAGAGAACAAAGAGAGGCGTAGAGCAGAACAGGTAATGAATGCAGTTGTAACTCCAGATTGCTTGGACTGTGAGAGGTACTCGAGCTGGAGGAAGTTAATAAGGGTCACTGCATACGTCAAGAGATTTCTTCACAATGCAAAGGCCAGGTGTAAAACAGGCAGTGACGCAGCAGAAGGTGGAAGGAAAGGACCTCTCAATCTATCAGAGTTAGAGTCTGCTGAGCGGTTCTGGATCAGAGAGGTACAAAAGCCACTGCATGCCAAGATGAAACGAGGGGAGTTCAAAACGCTGAGCCCGTATGTCGATGACGGCACCATCTATGTCGGTGGCAGAGCGGGAAGGATCTTTGAGTCTTACGATAACAGGCATCCTGTGCTGTTACCAGTTCAGCATAGGGTATCGAAGCTCATCACACGACAAATTCATGAAATTGGCCATGATGGGGTGGCGACTACTGCGGCTAAAGTGAGACGCAAGTACTGGATAACCGGAGTGACCAAGCTTGCCAAGTCGATAAAGCACAGTTGTGTCACATGCAGAAAGATGGAGTGTAAGTTGGAGTCTCAACTGATGGCCGATTTACCAGAGCTACGCACAGCAACGTTCACACCACCTTTTCACTACACGGCGTGTGATTATTTTGGGCCGTACAACGTTAAGGTCGGGAGAAATAAGGTAGCGAAGCGATACGGAGTGATTTTCACATGTCTCAATACGCGAGCTGTACATCTAGATGTAGCTGTCGATAGTTCTACCATGGAGTTCATTCAAGTGCTTCGGAGATTTTTCGCCTTCAGAGGTCAGCCCAAGGTCATAGTGAGCGACAACGGTACACAGTTCGTCGGCACAGAACGAGAGTTACGCGAGATGGTGAAAGGTTGGGATGACGTGCAGTTGAAGGAGTACTGTGCTGATCGCAGAGTGGAATGGAAATTCACAACGCCCTATGCCCCGCATCAGAATGGAAGCGCTGAAGCTCTCGTGAAAAGTTGTAAATATGCGCTTAAGAAAGCAATAGGCAGTCAAGTTCTGTCCCCCTCTGAGTTGTACACATGTTTTGTTGAAGTAGCAAATCTGGTAAACCAGCGTCCGATCGGCAGGGCGCCCAATGATCCAGATGACGGTAGTTACCTATGTCCAAACGATGTTTTGTTAGGTCGCGCATCGAGTAGAGTGTCGCAAGGTCCGTTCAGGGAGACGAGGAACCCCCGACACCGTGTCGAATTCGTCCAGCGCATTGTCGATGCATTTTGGAAAGGGTGGAATCGAGATGTTTTTCCGCTACTGGTGCCTCGAAGGAGGTGGAATGTGGAACGACGAAACGTTCGCGTTGATGACGTTGTAGTGGTATCAGATCCTAATGCTCTGCGCGGAAAGTGGACCTCAGGTAGAATCGTGCATGTATATCCGGGATCTGATGGCCGAGTAAGGAATGTGAAGGTGAAAACCGCTAGGTCAGACTATAAGAGGCCGATAAGTAAAGTAGTAGTAGTTTACCCAGCAGAAGGTTATGACGACTGAAAGTTATCTCACATCAAGCTTTAAGTGAGGTCACATGTAATGTCAACTATATATGTCAAGTTCAGTTTAACAATATGTATATGTCAAGTATTGATGAGAGTAGCAGTATTCAAGTGTCTGGTAAAACTTAATTGTCAATGATTTTTCATATTTTTGGAATGAGGTAAACCCCTCATGGGGGGGGGGGAGGTATGTTTCATTGAGCAAAGACGGAAAATGAAAATTTTTGTTGACTTTAAGGACACCACATGTGTGTGCATTTAGAGATACCTTACCATTGAAGTTAGCTGCTGAAAGTACGGCAGAGAGCTAACACGTTTTTGCAGCATCCGGTTTGGTCCGCAGAGACAAGAGTTTGACTTGTGGTCCTGAATTACGCATTAGAGAGGGCTACACCGAGCTTACAGTTACTGATGCATTCCGTCATAGAAGTGAGTTTCATATTTTTGGTTCATATATATCAAATAATTATTGTGTGTGCTGAAAATGAGCCTCAGAGTTTGTTGGTAAAAGAGCAAAGAGGTTGTTCAATAGTCACATGTTATAACGCATACGGTACGGTGCGTACCGTGTGTAGAGGCAGTAAAGTGAATTCAGTAGACGCGTATGTAGTCTGGGTACAGTGCGCTCGATAGAGGTTGTCGTATTAATTGGACAAGTTGCATACTCCATGAATGAAATTGTTTAATGTCTGGATGTATGAAAGGTTAGTTTAAGAGTGAAAATATGAGTCATAGACACATCAAATGAGCAAAGGGTTTAAATGGGTCTGAAGTCAAGATTAGATTTATATCAAGGTCGGGTCGCATTACTCGAACAAGGTTCTCAAAAGAAATAACGAGCATGAGGCAAGGTTTATTTGAAGAAATGGTACATCATTTAATAATGAACAACGCAAATGCAAATTCCATACATATTTCTTATTTGAGGAATTTGAGCATTAGCTTTATAAAGGTTGTAAATCAATTCGGAAGTTGATTGATTGTATACACAAACAGCAACAATAATATGAATGAGTTGAGTGTATTGAATAAGACTGACAAGTGTTACATGCCAGTTTATATTGCACTTAATACTCATATGTAATGTATGTAAGGAGGTTACATGGAAAAATACATGTAGGTGTATTTGATTAGAATTAATACACGATTATATAAATAGGTTTGCTGTTGAAATGCAGTTGAAATTACTAGGGGACGAACAACATCTGGAAGTGAGTTCAATGCAATACATATGCAAGTTAGTATTTTTTGTGTTCTATCCAAAACTAGAGTCATTGTTGGTATTATGCACACACAATTGAGAAAGGCATTTTCAGGCAACAGTTTATGATTCAGAGTATGTACATGAATAGTAGAGTGCCATTCAGAGATTTTATGCATGGTTAAGCCCTGTGACAATTGTGAAGGGGTATGTTGATGGGCAACTCATTTATACATGTACTAAGGACGCTTTCCTTTTTCTTATTCATATTTTTGCAGATTGAATAAAATGTGCAAGCAACGCCAGTCGGGCTTATGTAGACTGGATATGCACTTATGCAATACATGCGGAGTGTATTAGGCCGAATTCTTTGGAGCTACCGTGATCCAATTTGGTTAAGCGGTCACAGAGAAATGTGCATTGTTGTAAAGCACGTCATGAATTGGATTCTTCCGAGTTTAGCACTTCGATGATCTTGTGTGTTAATAATAGACAGAACTTGGACAGAAGAGATTGCCGACATCCTCTATAAAATTCCGTATTTCTCTTTGACCACTGAAGCAAATCGAATGGGGTTTTCTGTAAGATGTGGGCAATGAGTTATAATTTCATACCCTGAATTTGTATTTAGATTGATTAATCATTTTGACAGATATCATTGCGGAGGGCCCCGTTGTAATTTTTTTGGGGGGACATACTGTACTGTGTATGCAATAAAATGTGTACCGGTGGCACAGGTAAGCATTGAACCTAATTATCATCATCCGTTTTACTCTCGTCCGTGCGTCATCTATTCAACGATCTGTCACATTTTGAAGATTCCCTGTAGTTCAAGGGACTGATTCCGCATTTCAAATTAATCGCCATGAACCATCATTCTGCTGGCGATGTTTCAGTCTAATATGATAGGACAGCTCGTCACAAACTCTTACACGAAACTTCATAGACGCACAAGTCTCTAATAGTAGATTGCTTACCCTCTTTTACTGACGGTGTCCTTTGCTCATTGTGGAAAGATACGCTTGGGTCCTTTTCGGGGTAGATATCGCATTGGTCTTTTTCGATGCACAAATCTATTAGACCCACAAACGAATAAAAAAAAAATAACTGAAATGAGTGGATTTGGCAAAATTATTGCTATAGCAATCATAGAATATTGGTCATTTGACATGTTTAAACACAACATAAATGCTCCACCGGATTTGCAGAACCTGGTAGGAAGCATCGATCCTTCTCGTGTTGTCATACAAACTTAAGAGAAGTAAATGTCAGTGTGCATTGTAGCGCACATAGACACAAACAAAGAAACACACAGACAGACAAACATACAGTATATACTTACTTAGTTTATAAATGTATCATACCTGCAACGTCTTGTCGATCACATCTTCCAGCAGCTTTTCGAAGTCGACATCTAATTGCGTAGTTGCTGCATTCTTGGCTCGACACCCAATCTTCCAGCAGCTTGTCTGTTCTAAACAACCATTCTAAGTTCTCCTTGTTTCTGGCATCTATGTCTTCTTGCTTCATGCGGATTTCTCGACTTTGCGACTCGAAGTGTCGCTTGGTTATTGTCAGGGCCATTGACTCAATGTCCTTCTTATCCAGCGGCTTTTTGTTCTTTTCTGAAACTGAATTCAGAGAAAATGTAAATCACATCAATTTTCCGATCTTCTTTCAGTTCTCCTCTCAATGGCTTACCAAACAGCGGGTGATACTACATTCAATGTTCTTCTTCACCACAGGAAGTAACCTTATGAGTTGATTTTTAGTCCATTCAGATTTCCATTTCTCGTGTGGACATTCATCAAATGTCTATAGATACCACTGAAATTATCTTTGGACTAAGTGTAGGCCTACATTTTATGACAAGTCACGGTGGGCTTGTGCCTCACTATTCACACAATACACAAGTCACAGAAAGGTTTGATCCGTCTGTCGTTTTCTGTGTCTATGTCTGTCGTGTCATGTAAGATTAACAAAAACGAAAAACATCTTTAGGGACACAAAATAAACCCGCATTCTACCAACGCACTGCTTTGAAAAGCACCTACAGCAATTAAAGATCGCTCAGCTGAGAGACAGAAGAGCGCTATCGCATTTACAGATCTTGAGCAAAAGTAAAAATATAGTAATCAATTTCCTTAGAATTCAAATCTTGTTTGTTCATAAGTTTGGAGATAAATAACCCTCGTTCCAAATAAACATTGAACAAAATTATTGTTCCATTGTTATGAGGGTGTGCCAGAAAAAACAAACAACAACAACAGCAACAACAACAACAACAACAACAACAGAATAATGGATGCCTCTTGCTTCACTAAGTGTCCTCTCTGGTTTATGTCTCTCATTTTCGTGCGTGTCATTTCTAATGTACTTATTTATTGTTTGTTGGATTGATCGCCAACATCAAAATATCACAGATACATTTCCAGATCATTCAAGTTATAATATGGTGAGGAAACATGCATTCCTGTCATAAGAAGATAATGTTGATACAGAGACCCACTTCGGAATGGACTCTACAATAATGAAATTAATACAGTTCGTTACTATGTCAGCACGTTAACGAAATTTCAGCTTCACAAAATGGATATGATTTACCAATAACATAAAGCTTCTGCAGAACTAAGTTTGTCGCCCCTTGCAACTACAGGCTTTCCACATTATGATTGGCTCGAAGGATAAAGGAACTGTAGTCATGGTATGGTACTGACGTTTGTGCTTACTTCCTAACCTTTCTTTCTCGTATCAAACCAAAACAGAGCTTCATCAAATAGTTACTATCATCTATATTGGTTTGTAAGAAAGTCTCTAAAGTGCTTTATACATCTCATTGTGATTTTCAACCCGTTCATGGCATTTCCTAATGTCACATGACCCCAGTGGAGAGGTATTTGCCACGATTTGCACTTTTGGAAAATGAGTTCTTACTTTGGAAAAACGTCTTTGCCTCTTCCTTACAACCAGCTTTTTCCACAGCCAGACAAAAAGCCACCTTGACTTTGAAAGCTTTGCCCCCTTCGGCTGCCATCTCTTGTAGTTTTATGCCTTCCTCTACACTCGTCGTCTCCGTCCCCACACAAGTCTCTATGTAACGATCTGCCCACTCTTTCAGCTTCATAGAACACTTCTCCACCAACGCTCTTGTATTCACTGCTTCTAGATCCACTTGGGGTTTGATGTTTAGTTGCTTCAGCAGCGCCTTCACTCGTTTGGTCTGTTTGGCGACACACCACAAAACATGACTGATGTCGTCATAAGAAAGCTCGTCATTCTTCTGGCGATACTCTGAAAAACAAATATTTAGGAGGAAGTTCATCTTAAATAGTGTAAGAAAAAGGACGAACATAGTGTTTTGTCACAGTACAAGCGTTTACTGGAGCGGAGACGATTTGACCCCAAAAAGGGGGCATCGAGACACAGATAAAGAAACATAGTAATATATCTAGAAAGAACAATTTAGTGAGACCCAATTTGGTCTAAGCGCTCACCGCAGTGTCACCAATCAACCTTTCAGACTTCGTAACTTCCAGAAAAGAATAAAGCAAACGGGAGGCTGAAGTACTTGGGGGCCTTGGGGTATACCGTCCCTTTGTGTATTATTTTACACTGGCAACAAAACGTGACGACCTGTAGACTAATAGATACAGGAAGAATCATCACATTTACATGATGCTGTCAAAAAAAAAATCAGACTGTGAATTCTGGTCCCTAAGTTGGTCCGGCTCCAAGTTGGCCACCCTTCGTTCTGCCACAATAAAAAAAGCAAAAAACAAAAAAAACCAAAACAGCAACAGCTGTAGCGTTTACTTCTTAACTCTATTCCCACCGGCGTTCTCATCGACGTTTCGCGTGATTATTCCGCAACGCGTGACGCTCTCGCAGCGACAGTTTATCACTTTTTCTTTCAAGTATCGCGCAACATTTGAAACCGAATTTCTTGCTCCCGGGCATACCCTTTAGAAGCCAAACCCTTTTGAAAAAAAATGTCAAACCAAAATTGCTCAAAGACATGATTTTGTGTACAAATCCAATGTAAATTGTGTTTTTGTAATTAATGCATATAAAATGAATATTTCTATTTCGATGGATGATTATGATTTATTTCACCCTGATTATGCTTTAAAAAAGTTTTTGCGACTAATTCTGACGAAAAACAAAAACAAAAACAAAAACAAAAAGTAAAAAAAACAAAGACATTCACTAGAAATTCAATAAACAATAAAACACATAAGAAATGATTATTAAGCCGAATTTTTGCTTCAATATTATTGTTGAGAATATTGAAAAGAATATGTCCACCAAAAATTAGAAGTCTTGAAGCTTTATGTTTTGATTTCTAGGCAATAAAAATATTTTTGTATAAATTAGCATTAAGTAATTAATATAGGATACATACATTAGAATTTGAAAAATCTAACTCTACAGTCTAGTCGAATACATTGACCTCTACCTTTGTGCACATTTTTGCGAGGATGGCGCGATCCACGACTGAGATCTGAAGGGGGAACAAAAAGCTCCCCCCTGCAATCCCTCCCCCCACCCACCCCCCGTGGTTCCAAGTCCCTCAAAAAACCCGGTGGGATTAGAGTTAATGCCCATCTTACTTTAATATGCAGACCATTTCATAAAAGAGGATTTCTCTCTTTCTTTCTCTCTCTCTCTCTCCTTATTTATTTCTCTATCTGCATATCTATCTATCTATATATCTATCTATCTATCTCTTTCACGAGTTTTGGGTGATCTGGGTGAACCCAAGTTTGGTATGGTGCCCATTTATACAAATGTGCCTGATATCATCCTAACCATTACACCTTCCAATTTGTTGGAAAATGTAACCATGTATATCTAAAAAAAAAAGGTGAAATGTGATGATTGGGTTCAAAATTTGGTCCCCACTCCACTAGACCCCGATATGGCACCTGGATCCGTCGTTTATAGGAGAATATAAATGAAAATACTGTCACCAACGTATTTTCTCGAAGCATTACTTAGCTCCATCACGCCTAAAGAAGAAGATTATGTTAAGAGTCCTGATTCCAATGCTTCGGTGTCCCTTTCTAGTTTATTGTAGGCCTACCAATGCATTTTAACAAAGTGACATCCTCTCACCCTAGGGATATCACCTGGCAGTATGTTGAAAATCCGTAATTGCAATACCAAGAAGATTCTGAAAATGTAGCTTCATACGCACGACACACTTTGCACGACGAACGAAAATGATCCCAAGAGCTCGAAAGATGAAGTGCGCTTTGATGGATACGATATCAAAAAAAAAAACAATGAATAAATGAAAATAACAACGAAAGGGTCAGACGATACCAAATAATTTAGGCCTAATTAATCACATACGCCTAACACACACGCACACCACACATAAACGCGTGCGCGCATGCATTCACAAACACTAGGCCCATTCACAAACACACACCCACAAGGTCATACTAATCTTACTAACCTTCTACCCGCTCCGCCTGCAAGGTACTGCTAGTAAATATGTATGTACTGAGCTGCTTCCTCTGACTTCCCTCTTCAGTCTTCTCTTTCCATCTACACAAGCCGTTATAGATTTCTCTGGATGATAACACCAACTGCCAGTCATTACCAAGTCCCTTCTGGACACGGACGAACTGGGTAGTGTCTTTAAGTGGTGTTACCGAAATACAGTCATCTCCCAGTTCCTTCTCGTCAATGAGAAACTGTCTAAGGGCCTCAGCGAGTTCGTTGTAATTATCTGTGTGGTTGCTCATCTCCCACAGCTCAATGTAGGAAATTGGTCCTGTGAACGAGAAATACAAATCAGCTTTTGACATTTTCAGAATCAATTAAGTGCTTGAAAACAGGTAACTGTCTTTCACAGCGAAGTCGTGTTAAACGACAATCATTCTGCATCGATATCAACCATCCATTGCACATTAAAAGAGGCTAACCTTTTTTTTTTTTTTTTTTTTTAGTTATTGTTTAATACCGTATCTATCCGGACAGACCGATCAATTAGGATGTAAGATTACTGTTGACTGTGCAATCACCTTCGCTGGATACTAATCGGAAGAATTTAGGGATAATGATATCACTGAAATGTATGAGAGGAAATTGTCACAAGAGGGTAAATCTCAGCGACTTCGTAAGAGACTAAATTAGCTATACAATCAGTTATAAGCACTTGGTAATCATGTAAACGGACAGTAAGGAAAAGGATAAGGGTACCCGTTACTCGTCATGAAGAGCACATTAACAATTAAAGTCAAAGAATACAAGAAACTGCGACGCTAATTTAAAAAAACCCATCTTATGTCAAACAAGTAATAAGTGCTATGGTATTGCATCATGTTCACTTACCAGAGTAATTTGACAGGCTGATTTTCTGCTTCAGCTTTTGCTTCCCTAAAAACGAAAATGCGTAAAAGTGTAAAATCACGCACCACATTGTTTCCGTAATGGGTCTATACACATGACGATATTAGGCATTATAGACCAGGTACTGAAGGGCTATAACCATGCAATGGATATATTTGGGAATGCCTGGAAAACATTTTCCCTGATCTTGTATGTACACACATGTTGCAGAAGAATCTTGACTACAGTCAATGAAGTCAAACCATCACCGAATGAGCGTACCCTTTGATTTACAATATTTGGTCTTTCGTGACTTACTTGTGCTTTTTTAAATCGTGGTTTTCGAACGCTCCTCAGTATGAGCAGCGATTGAAAATTGATTCATTTGGGCCAACTTTCTCTCCCCACTATAGTCTGAGTCTTTACCTTTTTCTGAACTATGGAGTATCGCAATACTTTCGTCCCTTTGCTGAACTATCGCAATACTTTCGTCCCTTAGCCGCTAGAAAGTGTTATTGAAATAACACGTATCTTTTTTTTTACGTGAATATAAAAAATGAACGTTTGTGATAATCATATTTTTTTCTCGGACGGAGAGATCACCTATATTACAAAGGCACCGACAACACGAATAAAATGTTTTCAGCAATACCATGCAATGAGGGATCCAGGGGGAACGTACCGGGCGCGCGCAAGGCGCCCCCTCTTCATGGAATTCCTGAATCCGCCCCTTCCACGTCGAAAACTCTTTTAACAGAGCCTACATCCATACAATGAGTCCGAGATATACGTGGTAATACCAACAGGATCGCATGAGACTGTCGGCGATTATAATCATCATGTGAATATGTCTCTTTGTATAACATGCAAGAGCACTTACATGCTGTAGCTCATATACGTGAAACCTCTTTTTCTTCTCTAAATCTGATTATATCTGTCTCTCTCTTTCTATAGTTTCTTGTCGTTTCCATCCCGTAAAGTGCCATCATGGAAATGGCGTTCTTATTGATATGCATTGCCGACTACATTACAAAAAAAAGAAGAAAAAACAGTGAGGTGGTAGAGTTGTCACTTACGTTTTTTGCAGCGCCAGCAGAAAACGACAACCGAAAGAAAGATTGCAACGATAGCTGCAAAGATAACACCAACAATGAGTCCTGTAAATGAAAAACAAAAAAGAACATCACTGATAAAGTAGGACAAGAAGATATTATGCATTATGTCCCAATAGAAAAAAATTCAAAAAAAAAAATTGCAGTGACAATTTCCAACATAATTAAACTGCCTGAATGATGTTTCAGGGTTTAAAAGGATAACAGCTGAGCTATTATTCAGAAAATCCCATTCAATTTAAATAAGTGGTCAGAGAGAAATGTGGATCGTTGTAAATAATGTCATGGGTCTGATTCCTCCAAGTTTAGCACTTGGTTGTTTTTGGAACTGCATAACGTGTGAACACAATGGACAAAACTTGGAGGGAAGGGATTCCTGACATTCTCTACAAAAAGCCTCATTTCTCTTTGACCAGTGAAGCAAATCATATGGGGTTTCCTGTAAGGTAAGGTCATAAGTTATAGTTACATTCCGTAAAACTGTGTGTGGATTGATACACTATTATTAAAGTTACAATTTATTGCGAAGGGTACCTTTTTTGTTTTCGTTCTTGTTTTTGTTTTTGTTTTGTTTTGTTTTGTTTTGTTTGTTGTTGTTGTTGTTGTTTTTTTTTTTTTTTTTTTTTTTGGGGGGGGGGTTCATACGATAGTAAGGTAATACAAGGGGCGGAGCCTTTTGCACTGTCAGTTACATTAAATTGCTATTATACGTGCACTAACGTCCATTACATGTATATGGCGCTACATCAAATAATGCATGAAGTAAAAAGAAACGTCCTTTCTGCTGTTCAAGTTTTCGGCATCACCACCCTAATATTTAAATTCAATGTTTCCACGATATCAATGTTTTCATGATGATCCTACTAGGTGGTCTAATGAGTTTCATCTAGCCCTTTTGAGAACCTTATTAGCTCAGAATACATTTATATACACCGGTCCTACATCTTGGAATTCATTGAGTTCTGAAATGTAAAAAAACAAAACAAAACAAAACAAAACAAAACAAAACAAAACAAAAAATGTCATACTATTTTAAGCGTAATCTGAAACCTTTTTGTTAAATTCTGGCTGAGATATTTATTTTCATAACTTATATAGGTTACAGCAAACATAAGGTTCATTATCAGTTATTGAGTTCATCTTTACACAATAAAAAAAGGCATTATAAAGTAATGAAGTGCGGCTTTTTATATCCATAATTTTTCAACAATTGCGTGCAGTCACTAGCTGTCCGAAATACTTCCCCAATTCCCTCTTCCGTTTCTCTTGTTCAGCGTGTAGGCATTCTCTCTCTCTCTCTCTCTCTCTCTCTCTCTCTTTCTTTCCCTTATTTCCATAATTTTGTTTTTGCTATATTCCTATTAACCGTATCCCCCTCAGTCTAGTCATGTCATGTTTTTGTATCTTCGTTGTTTGTTTTATTTTGTCTCATCTTTTTCATTGTGCATTATGTATTTGTAATTACAATAAGTAATTTTGAAGATATTTTACAGTGGTCCACAATCTACAACCAATACTTTTTCGAGGACTTCTAAGTTCTCTTTTTTTTCCCCTTGAAACAAAACTCTGTAATTCCAGTATGTGTACATATCTTTATCAGTTTGATGATTACCACTTATTGTCGTACTTTGCAATGTATAAATGTTTATTATTGTATTTTTGATTTGCTTTCTGTTATGTTTTGCTGAAAGAAAAAAAAATGAGAATGAAATAAATGAAATGAGATGAAGCTATTGTGGATTGTAAACTGCAAACTACTGCGCACTTACGATTTATCGGAAAATTAATTGGCGTAGGGTAAACATAGATCGACCAGCAAATTATATTAGAACCAGCATATTTGAAAGAGATCTGTATAAATCTATGCAAGACCCACAGTCCATGATATTTGTTTCATCTTCATTTTTCCAAGTATTCTATCGTATAATCTCTCCCTCGATAGCTTATTGTCTTTCTCAAAGCGGACTTTCAGCATGAATTGTAGTTGTTTTCTTTTCATTTTTTTTAGTTTTCAGCCTACTTTTTAATTTGTTTAGATTTTTGGGCCTAATAAATACAATATATGTTTGTGATTTAGGCCCCTCAACATCATACACATAGGCCCTACTTTTGTTTTAAGGCTATTTCGTATATTGTTGCTAACGTATACTGTTGTTACTACATGGTTTCGATTGTCTTTGACATTGTAGCAATCATTGGAAATTACTTATGTCTGTAACTTCGCCCTTTGTAAACACAAAGTTTCAATCTTTAGTCTCAGGAGAGCGGCGTGATTCTGTTTCTTCTTGCACTCCAGAGAGTATAATTGTTACATACGTCTACACTAGTTTGTATGGAACATGATCACTTTCTCTTCAAATTATGAGTAACTAATTAGAAATCAATTATAAGAAAAGAAGAACACATTTATCTGAATAACCAAAGGAATGCATTGTGATAAAGAAATTGAAAAATCTCGTCAATATTCAAGTTCCTGAACAAGGTTCAAAGTTCCCTACTCATGCCTGTTTTAAACTAGTAAAGGTCGATTTTAAATGTTTACACTTCTGAACGTAGACAGGTCTACCATTTATATCCAGGTACTGACAATCATTCTCGTTGGAAAGTAAAATAATACAACATGAACGACATAGTCAAGGTCTAATCAAGTAAAAAAAAAATGATTGAATACCAATACTGATTCCTTTCGGTTGATTGATCGGCGATTTCGTCGACGCGACTGCGACTGCCGAGATAGGGATTGGAGTCGGAATGATTACAGATATCCGCTTCACTTCGGAGTGGGTGGACTTTATTTCAGCCACGCAGGCAAATGTTCCGGTCAAATCTGGCGTTACCGTTACGGTGGCATAGATGTTCTGTGTTCCATTATTGTTGCTTGCAGTCACAAGATTTTGCTTTTGATTCACTCCATTGTGAAGCCAGTATATGTTGATCAGCTCCTGCTGCACGTTAACGGCCTGACATTGCAGTGTTGTACCTTTTCCGTTGTAACTAATGGAACAGTCTGAACCCGAACATTTATCGACCGTGAGGAAATCCGGGTCTGGAATGAAATCCAAAACAAACACACTCTTGGTACCATCAGCTAGCCCTAAGAACATGCAAGTAGCATACTGTAAACACTCACGTCATCAATAATATTATGCCAGCGTTACAAGAATCAACTACGTCATAAGAGGTGTAATAAACTTCTAACGGTATTTCTTGTTAAGTCTCTCAGCACCATTATCCTTCAAAATTTTCGTTCGGAAAATGTTTGTACTATAGTTAAGCAAGTCGATTACATCCACTGACACAAATCATATCAAACTCAGGAAGGTAAGGTCTAATTGTTGCAACTTTAGAAATGACGATTATTTTGAATTCGAATCGTCATTTCCACTACTCCGGAAATTAGAATATTATTCAAGCTGCTTGATAGCTAGATGCGATCGACCGAGAGATATAGCCTTGCAAACGAATCATTTTGTATATAAATCTTTTCAAGAATACCCTAATGGTTGCCACCTTCATCTTTACAGCCCAGACATAAATTACAAAGTAAGGATATAGCCACTATTTGCATGCATTGATGCATTGCATCTTTATTCAAATTTTATACAATACGAACAAACCTGTGACAGACACATCCGTATAGTTTTGAATAAGGTTGTTCCTGACATCAGCCACTCTGCAGTAATATCGCCCAGCGTTTTCGTTATTGACTGCGTGGATGATCAGCGAGTAATTTGAGTCGATCGTCATCTCTCCACTACGGTAACGGCTACCATCGGTCACATTCCGATACAAACTAACCAAAAGGGTGACAGAATTTGGAGTAGGTTCTGGAGGCAAGGTCAGGCAAGAGACAAGAGAAAATGAAGGAAAGACGCTCATACTGCGCCATTGATGATTTCACTTCTACTTACATTTATGAGCACATTAAATGCAACAGTAGGCACAAACAGGGAAACTTGTGTCGGAGGAAGGACATACCTTGTTTTTCTAGAGAGTCGTGTTTTTAGGGAATAGCTTTTAATCATAACCGAAGAAGTATAGTCCTGTAGAATACGTGCAGTGATGGACAATTTTACTGTCCTAACAATTGTTTTAGCGGGGTCTAGGACTTGTCCCCCGGAGGACAACTCCCCCGGGGACTACTCCCACCTGACAACTCCCCCGGAGGACGTCTCCCCCGGAGGACTACTCCCCCGGAGGATGTCTCCCCCGGAGGACGACTCCCCCGGAGGACGACTCCCCCGGGGGACAACTGCCCCGGGGGACAACTCCCCCGGAGGACAACTCCCCCGGAGGACAACTCCCCCGGGGGACAACTCCCCCGGAGGACAACTCCCCCGGGGGACCACTCCCCCGGAGGACCACTCCCCCGGGGGACCACTCCCCTGGGGGACAACTCACCCGGGGGACAACTCCCCCGGAGGACAACTCCCCCGGAGGACAACTCCCCCGGCGACGTCTCCTGGGGGACAATCCCATACTGAACAGAGATTTTTGTGTGTGTGTGTGTGTGTCCTAGAAATTAGAATTAAATTCATCTGTGTAAAAACAGTATTCTTTTTAAATTAAAGTTGGCGTTACCTAAGACACGTCCATCTTTATAACAGTTTTTGAAATCTCAGCAAAAAGTTTTTACTATTGTACACGCTACGTGTAATGTCGAAAAAAGTAGAAACGCAGGTCCATTTTATCACTGAAAATTGGTCAAGAGATAAACACATTGACGGATACACGCTTTTGAGGGGAGATTTCATTCCTTAGCATGTACCTGTTATTTTTCATTATTTTATAATATTTTAAGAAGTCCATTCTTTGATGATTTTCTTTTTCTTTTTGCAATTCATGATTATGATAAGGAATATGTTAAATGAAAGAAAGATATCATTCAGAGGGGTGAAGGCTCAAGTTTTTGAGTTTCTTCAGTTTGTCTCCCTCTACAAAGGAATATGTTGTTAGAAATACCCTTTTAATGGGGTTATGATTTTTATCTTAGATTCTTATGATAGTTACTATCCTATATGTCACTGTCAGTAATTTCATTGTGCAATTTTCGTTTGTTATGTTGACTGTGAATTTATCTGAACATCATTACAATTCTTAATGTCGGAGAAATAATTGACAGAAAAAAATATGAATATTCTGTTCCTGAAAAGACTTGAACGTGTAAAAAGGTAATATCTTCCAACCGGCATTAGGCACTATAATGCAGAAGCAGTATTAGCACTGGTTGCACAGTTACCATGCATCCTGAATGCACCAGCCACATACCGGTATCTGCATGACACACGTATAACATAACCCTTGCTGTACTATTGTTGGTAGAAAACACCAGATTGATAGCTAGAACTTGTTATTAAGAGTATGGTAGTCAATACTACTTGAAAAAATACAGAAAAAATGCAAAAAATGGCAGTTGGGGTAGGGTTAAAAGGCAAGGAAATTTTATGCCTAAATATGGGCAAAAGGTTAGTATCATGTGGAAGATTAGGTTTTACACTAAAATTATCATTATAATCCATTTCCTTGACCCCCAAAACATGGGGTTAGACACCAAAACCATCACAATTGATCAAAAAATAGCCGAGTTATAACCAGAAATGTCTTTTTAAAGCCGAAACGGCGACCAGCTTTTCGGCCGGGGCACCCTGGATTTCGCATTTTTCGTTCTTTTTTTTCAAAAATGGTGTCAGTAGGCACAAAGTCATCAAACTAAGGTGTGATGAGCATGTTCTGAAAATGTCATCCTCTTTAGCCCATCTCTAAGAGATATCAAGGGATGACGACTGTAATATTTAGCCTGTTATTTAGAGAGTTCCTTAGTTGTTTCTTTAATCAGTCAGAATAAGCACACGATCTTGGCAGTAATTTGTTGTATTACAATCATGACGAGTTTGAACAATGCAAATGCTTTAGCGATATCGATTGCATCGGATGCCCAAGGGAAGAAACGGAAACTGGTCAAAAAGTATATGTGCACATTTTGTTAACACGCAGGTGATATGTTGATATGTTTTTATTCTTCTAGGTCTTGGGTGCAAGTAAGGAAGTTTGCTGAGGTAGTACATCTACCTCCGGGGTTTCTCGAGAGGGGTAACTATAGAGCATAGCAACAGCATCATCTCTGTGGGGATTGGTTGGTGGTGCATAGCTAGGCACTAGTCTCTGCGTTCAAACTGTACTAATTTCAAACATTTGGCATCTCCCTTTTTTTAGAAAAGTAAAGTTTCTCTTTTTCACACAGATTTTTTCATTTATCAACTACCACTGAAACTTAATTAATAAGCCATTGTCTTTTTAGGATTATCATGGCAATTATTTGATACGTTGTTCACACAATATACTTGTCCTATTTGAGTAATAATGGAAATACGTCTTGTATGGGCGTGTTTGACTTGCCATATCTTATATCTTACATTCAACTTTACTACATGTGTAATCATAGCAACACATCTTATAAACACAAACATTACTGATACTTGTAAAGTGAGTAACACTTCACTTCAATATTGAGATATCACGGCTTTGTATGACACATTACAACGCACTCTTATAACGACGTAAGTTCAATCTCGCTCTTCACACTTGGAGGAATACTTGTGATTGTTTTGTAAACTGTACTTTTGTTCACTTTTAGAAATGTGTTATTTTTGTCTTTGAAGAAACGTTAATCATTGTTTCTCTTATAATAATCGACAAAGCTGTTACTTTTGATAAGTTAGATGAAACACTTTTATTGCACTCAAAATGTAACCAACTCTACTCTCCAGATGAATAGTTCAACATCTAAACATTTTATCACAATCCCGTGATCATTGTCAATTCATTTCCCGTCAAACTCCGGTATCTATCCTATAAAATAGATAAGTTTTTACACTGGTCCATATTTTTGACCTGATCTTGTGATACGATATTATCTTGAGTCATCTAGCTTTGTTGCATTAAGGATTGTTTTCCGCTGTACCTCTTCTGATGTCAATTCTGTTTTGACAGGAGCATTTTTCCTTCACATTCCACTATGCAACTTCTTGGAAACTTTGTCTTTGAAACAGCAACTCTTTTCGCTTCGATCAAAGTAATTTTACTGCACTTTTGTTTCTTGGTCAGCTTTGTTTGCACATTCTTTATTACTTTTGGTTTCAGCAGCTGACTAGCTGTTGGCAGGGTGGTCCTTGTCCTCCTCTGCATCAACAATTGTGCAGGACTAGCATCTAGCCCATCGATCGGTGTGTTCCGATAGTCAAGAAATGCCAAACCTGGATCTGTTCCAGGGGCGTCACCAGCTTTTTTTCAAGGGGGGTGCGTTTTGAGACTAAATGTTTACGAGATTTTTTGGACAGACATTTTGAATATAGGAAGCTCTCAATCCCTAGACTTTTACTGTTTTTTTTTTTAGGGAAACCAAGCGGGGAAGGGGCACCGGCGTAGCTAGGATTTCATCTTGGGGGGGGGGGGGGGTTAGTATGCGAGGGAGCGAGCAAGGGTGGGGGGAGGGTGTGGAAGTGCCGGAGGGGGTTGTACCCCCTATAAATGGATTATGGAATGACGGTGTGAAACGACAAATTATACTGGCAGCGATATCAGGAGAATGGCATAACGACTACATGCGAGCGACGGGAGCGAGCGAGCTTGAAAATTTTGACATTTTACAGTCCAAAAACTGCCGTTTTATAGCCATATTTTATTGCTTTGTAAATTAAGGGGGGGGGGGCGCACCGGGCGCAACTGCTGGCAATTACTGGCAGCAACATCAGGTGAATGGCATAATAATTAAATGCGAGCGAGCGAAGAGAGCGAGCTTGAAAAATTTGACATTTTACAGTCCAAAAACTGCCATTTGGAGCCATACTTTTTCGCTTTGGAAATAAAGGAGGGGTGGGGGCGCAACGGGCCCAACTGCCGGTAATTACTGGTAGTAACATCAGGAGAATTGCATAACAATTAAATGCGAGCGAGCGAGCGAGCGAGCTTGAAATTTTTGACATTTTACAGTCCAAAAACTGCCATTTGTAGCCATATTTATTTACTTTGGAAATTAAGGGGGGCACACCGGGCGCAACTGCTGGCAATTACTGGTAGCAACATCAGGTGAATGGCATAGCAATTAAATGCGAGCGAAGAGAGCGAGCTTGAAAACTTTGACATTTTACAGTCCAAAAACTGCCATTTTGAGCAATATTTTTTCGCTTTGGAAATAAAGGAGGGGTGGGGGCGCAACGGGCGCAACTGCCGGTAATTACCAGCAGAAACATCAGGAGAATTGCATAACAATTAAATGCGAGCGAACGAGCGAGCGAGCTTGAAAATTGTTGACATTTTACAGTCCCAAAACTGCCATTAGTAGCCATATCATTTTGCTTTGGAAATTAAGGGGGGCACACCGGGCGCAACTGCTGGCAATTACTGGCAGCAACATCAGGTGAATGGCATAACAATGAAGTGCGAGCGAGCGAAGAGAGCGAGCTTGAAAATTTTGACATTTTACAGTCCAAAAACTGCCATTTGGAGCCATATTTTTTAGCTTTGGAAATAAAGGAGGGGGGGGGGGGCGCACCGGGCGCAACTGCCGGCAATTACTGGCAGCAACATCAGGTGAATGGCATAACAATTAAATGCGAGCGAGCGAAGAGAGCGAGCTTTAAAATTTTGACATTTTACAGTAAAAAAAAAACAAACTGCCGTTTGTATAGCTATATTTTTTCGCTTTGGAAATTAAGGGGGGGGGCGCACCAGGCGCAACTGCCGGCAATTACTGGCAGCAACTTTGGAGAATGGCATTACGACTAAATGCGAGCGAGAGGAGCGAGGGAGCTTGAAAATTTTGACATTTTACTGTCCAAAAACTGCTGTTTGCAACAATTTTTTTTTTCGCTTTGGAAATTAAAGAGGGGGGGGGGGGACGCCCGGTGCGCCCCTCCCCCTGGATCCGCCACTGGTAGTCCAGGGTGTGGGTTTATGTTCATGACTGGGGGAGGTATGACCAGCGAGGTGGCGTCGAAGAGTGACCAAGCGGGGAAAGGATGTCCAAAATCTGCACTTTAGAGCATTGTTGTTGTTGTTTTATAGAAAGAAAGAAGAAAGAGAAAAATGGGGCCCTATACAAATAATTTGCCCCAGACAGCACTTAACATAAAACAGACAATATTAATAATCTTAGAAAAATATGAACATTATTAAATATATATGTATGTACCAAGTCTCCACGAGGGAGCTCATATCGTCTCCTCGAGGGAGCTCATATTGTCTCCACAAAGGAGCTCATTAAGTCTCCATGGGGGAGCTCATATTGTCTCCACAAAGGAGCTAGTTAGGTCTCCACGAGGGAGCTCAAATGATATTTATGAATACCTCAAATTCTTTAGAGCATCCCCCTAAACTAATTGTGCGTGTTTGTTTGTGTGTGTGTATTATATACATGGAAAAGTTAGGAATTAGCCCAGGTCAAGTCTTTTTATTGGCAATGCAAGACATTTTTATATAGACTAGTATGTAAAGCAACACTGCAAAATGCAATGATCTAGCTTTGATAAAACGAAGCGTATTAAAGGTACAAAGGTGTACATTCTACATCACATTGCGCAACATTGTAGCGACTCTTCGTTCGGATGTACTGAGTACACTGCGCACATCCTGCTTATATGCACAATGCCAACCAGGAATCGTAATCTTTTGTCGGGTCCGGGCTTTTTGAACAATGTTTCACACTATATACCTATTTAATTATGGTTAAAAGAAATCATAGAAAGATATCTTATTTCTGGATCACCCTTTCATTCAAAAGCAGTTTACTAACACTTGTACTATTTCGGTAATTTTTTTTTTTTTACCAGCGGATTGGGAGGGGGGCGCACCCCCCCCCCCTCCGTAGTTACGCCACTGCTTTTGGGTGAAATAATTGGACAGATTTCTTGATTCTAACAAAAAAAGCAAGAAAATCTTTTCATCGCGGGAAATATGATTATGTGGGGTGGGGCAAATGGTGCGCTTGCCTCTCAATATTTTTATTGTTTTCTTTCAAAAGCAAGAAAATCTTCTCATTTCGGGAATTATTAATTATGGGGGGGGGGGGCAAAACTAAAATATGCTTGCCCTTCCATTTTTTTTCTCTTTTTTTAATGAGGCTAAGGCTCGCTCTTGGGCTGGCAATATGGATTGGTCAGAAGTAACGTACATAGACCCTACATACTTGTAAGTAGCACACATACATGCAAACGTGTATAAGTGGTCCGTATCGTACGGATGTACAGTATACATCGATAAATAGTAAACACTGTAGAATACTAATAGATATGTATAAAATCAGTGCTGCCAGAACCAGGGGTGCGAATTGTTTTTGCCGACGATTTTCTTGTGTGTGTGTGTGTCCCTGGTGCAAAATATGAAAAAAAATAGAAAAGAATAATTATTTAGCGTCCGGCGTTGAGGTCGCTCGCAGACTGTTTTTTTTTTTTTTTTTTTTTTTTTTTTTTAAGGATCTGAAGGGGGGTGCGTTCGCACCCAACGCACCCCCCCCCCCCCTGGTGACGCCCATGTGTTCCATCTCTCATTGCATTTTTCATTAGACATTGCGATTTGTACTGTCTTTTCAACTTTCCCATTGCTATGTAGAAAGTGATGAAGACGTGACATGCTTGAATTGGTACTGACAAGCAAACTCTTTGAACTGGTCACTTGTAAACTGTGTACCATTATCTGATACCACAATCTCCGGTATACCATTACGTGCAAAAGCGTTGTTTGCATACTAACTTCAATTACTCTTACGCTAGACATTTTTTTTTGTTTGTTTTCCATGTTCAAACGTTATCAAATAAAACTGTGTGAAACAAAACTTAATTTTCAATTAATTGAAACTCGAATCATCCCATCTTTGTGGTTGAGAGATTTGTGTTGGTCGTGCGGGTGTGCTTTCCCAGGGCTGTTGGAAGATATTACCTTTTTACACGTTCAAGTCTTTTCAGGCACAGAATATTCATATTTTTTCTGTCAATTATTTCTCCGACATTAAGAATATAATGATGTTCAGATAAATTCACAGTCAACGTAACAAACGAAAATTGCACAATAAAGTATTACTGACAGTGACATATAGGATAGTAACTATTATAAGAATCTAAGATGAAAATCATAACCCCATTAAAAGGGTATTTCTAACAACATATTCCTTTGTAGAGGGAGACAAACTGAAGAAACTCAAAAATTTGAGCCTTCACCCCTCTGAATAATATCTTTCTTTCATTTAACATATTCCTTATCATAATCATGAATTGCAAAAAAGAAAAGGAAAATCATCAAAGAATGGACTTCTTAAAATATTATAAAATAATGAAGAATAACAGGTACATGCTAAGGAATGAACTCTCCCCTCAAAAGCGTGTTTCCGTCAATGTGTTTATCTCTTGACCAACTTTCAGTGATAAAATGGACCTGCGTTTCTACTTTTTCGACTTTACATGTAGCGTGTACAAAAGTAAAAACTTTGTGCTGAGATTTAAAAAACTTTGTTATAAAGATGGACGTGTCTTAGGTAACGTTAACTTTAAAGGGAAGATAAACCCCAAGAGCAATGTGGATTGAGTGAAAGCAGCAACATTAGTAGAACACATCAGTGAAAGTTTGAAGAAAATCGGACAATCGATGCAAAAGTTATGAATTTTTAAAGTTTTGGTGTTGGAACCGCTGGATGAGGAGACTACTAGAGGTTATGACGTATGAGTGGACAACAATACCAAGAAAATATAAAGAAAATTCTACAAAAATCCATTTTCCATGAAAATTACAAATTCCATCAACTTGATATTGACATATGTTAAGGGTAGCAATTATTCCCCCTGCTTTCTGAAAGCGGTTGGTCCATTGCTCTTTCATAATTCTAGAAAAGTGAATTTTTGTTGAATTTCCTTTACATTTTCTTTGTATTGTTGTCCACTCATACGTCATATCCTCTAGTAGTCTCCTCATCCAGCGGTTCCAACACCAAAACTTAAAAAATTCATAACTTTTGCATCGATTGTCCGATTTTCCTCAAACTTTCACTGATGTGTTCTACTAATGTTGCTGCTTTCACTCAATCCACATTGCTCTTTGGGTTTACCTTCCCTTTAATTTAAATTCTGTACAAAAAGAATACTGTTTTTACACAGATGAATTCAATTTTAATTTCTAGGACACGAATAAGAAACATCTCTGTTCAGTTATGGGATTGTCCCCCAGGAGACGTCCCCGGGACAGTTGTCAGGTGGGAGTTGTCCTCCGGGGGAGTTGTCCCCCGGGGGAGTTGTCCCCCGTGGGAGTTGTCCCCCGGGAGAGTTGTCCCCCGGGGGAGTTGCCCCCCGGGGGAGTGGTCCTCCGGGGGAGTGGTCCTCCGGGGGAGTGGTCCCTCGGGGGAGTTGTCCCCCGGGGTAGTTGTCCCCCGGGGGAGTTGTCCCACGGGGGAGTTGTCCCCCGGGGGAGACGTCCTCCGGGGGAGTAGTCCTCCGGGGGAGACGTCCTCCGGGGGAGTGGTCCTCCGGGGGAGCTGTCAGGTGGGAGTAGTCCCCGGGGGACTAGTCCTCCGGGGGAGTTGTCCTGATACGGTTTTAGCGGTTCTGTATTCCTCTGAACCAAATCAATGTTCGATTACATAACAAAAAACAAACAAACAAACAAACAAACAAACAGACATTGGATATCTCCTAAAGATGATTTTGTTTCCGCTCTATAATGATAATGCATAGTCGGCATGTTTTGTACTTGTGAACGGATATAATGTCATCTGCTTCTCTCCCGGCGTTGGTCCAAAAATACAGGTTCATTCTTATTCTTAGAAAAGGAAAAAAAAAAAAAAAACCTTTGATATTGCTCTTCTTTGCTGATGTATGTCTGTTCTTTCCTTGCTGGCTTGCCTTTTTGTTGTTGTTGTTGTTGTTGTTGTTGCAATTTTGTGTGTGCGTGTGTGTGTGTGTGTGTGTGTGTGTGTGTTTTAACCAGACTACAGACAAGTTCGAACTTAATTTTGCTTCACATTTTAACTATGATAGTCGGAGACGAAAAGCATGGTTATTTGAAAAAGCTAAGTTGTGCGTGATAGGAGAATGACATGTGTCTAATTCGCTCTATGGGTGCGTCAAATCGCCAAAATTCTAACAAAGAGCCAAAAATGAATATATTTATAACACTCTTTCTCTCGTACAGTAATCACCTTTGAGCCAGTACACTGCCTGTGGCACTACGGAGAACTGACACTTGAGCTTCCCCGGAAGACCTCTTAACAGAACTGAATGGCGATCAACAACCACGACGTCATCTGGAATCTGACAATCTGTTCAACAATTGAACACAAATGACACAATGAACACATTCCAGTTCAAAGTTTATGTTGTTGTACATTGAAGCCTCCATTAACCCCCCTCCTCCTCAAGTTCAATGAAATCAACTCAGTCCTGGCAACATTCCTTGTGCCATTTAAAAATTTCCTGGAAACTTTCTTGAAGTTGTGATTTTATATTTTGTATCATATTTTTTGGTTGCTTAAGACCCTATTTGACCAACTTTCACCTGGCTTCTCACAAGCTGTCTTATATGGACATCACATTCATTGAGTGCTTTCTTGATTGCTTTGTACGTAAAGGCACGTAACGAGACACTGCGGATCTGACCTTTCACCTGATTGGCTTTAAATGAAACCAAGATGTTATATATCATTGATCCTCTTCAGCGTTATTTTCATACAGAAAATTACTTATAACATTAACCTTTCCAGAGCTAAAGTCATGATTTCGAGAGGAAAAAGTAGTAGAAAATAACCATAATACAGTCCATACTTTTTTGAAACAAACATGTATGACAACAAATTGAATGTAGTGCAAATTACAACAAACAATTCTAATATCGTTATTACTAAAATAAGAAGACAGAGAAGAACACAACGTGATGTGGACAAATGCCTATTCGTCTGATTATGAACCATCGTATTTTCTATCTTCACATTCTTTCTTTCTCAATAGCAATAACTACCTTGTTAGCATTTTGTAACTTACCAATTTTTGTACAGATCACCATAAGACATGCAGTGAAGATAGCAACGGTCCTCCGGTAACCCATTTTGTTAAACATTTTCCTAACGACGAAAAGAAAAAACTCAGGAAAGAATAAATAAATAAAACGACCTTTAAGCCCTATGTATCGGGGCAAAGAAATAATAGCGCACTATGCTTACAAGTGCATTGTTCTATTCAAATATGAAGGGTAGAGTAGACCATCTTATATATGTATAGTAAAGAGGGTGCCAAAGAACTTGGGACATAATGCTAATCCAATGTCTACAGAGGGGTCAATATTCTGGTTAAACAATAACATCTGATTGCCGTTATTTATGTTCATCAATGCTTCTATTTTTTTAGTTCTCTCTCTCGCTCTCTCTTTTTCTTTCTTTCTCTCTCTCTCTCTCTCTCTCTCTCTCTCTCTCGCTTTCCCTCTCCCCTTCAATTCAATCATAACGTTTTACTTTAAGGAGGTTTTGTGCTTCAGCTCCCTTGCCACCCCTTACGAGATATTTATCCGCGTTATAATGTTCCTGGTAATTCCCGTGTTTGGAGTCACTGTATACTTGAATGACATAATTACAACAATTACTAAAGGTATAGGCCTTACCGTGGAGATTAAGGTGATAAGCACCTTGCAAATCACGAAAATTACCAATGTAACAGCGATATTTTGCTCATACATTTTCTCCTCCACATCTATACTACAACATGAAATTTGTATTTGGCAGGCAATACTAGAATTCATGTAAAAATATGTTTACATAAGCCTGAATGATGAATGATTGTTCAAATGACACGAAAACTGCTTTTTCTGTATAATCAATTGACGTCATATTCCAAAGTTACCATGAACTTCATTCAAGTGAATACTGATGCCTCCTTTTATTTCTTAATTTTTATTACTATTTTGAAACAAAATGTTCTATATAGGTGCGGTAATCTAGTCCCATTGACATAAAGATACATTAGGATTTAATAGTCAAACACTAGATGATATCCAGAAGTAGGAGAAAAATTACACTTACAGTAATGATACATATTGTTATTGTCAGTAACCCTTACCTTTCAAAATTAATTTTAGTCGTATTTTTAGGTCATTATTAACTTGAGGCAAGTGAATATGTGATGCATCCGTCTAATGCTTAATCTAAATCACTGTTTTGGAACAAAATGTTCTAGCTGCAGTTATCCACTCCCCTCGTAGTTAATATATGTACTAGATAAGGAAAGAGATGATATCACAACGGAATAGATTTTGACCTATAGGTCAATCTTTATCATGTGGTGCTGCCAATTGGGTGCAACGGTTAATGCTTTAATGTTCTTCCCCATATTTTCTTTTCTTATAAAATGGTCATCGGAGAAATTATAATATTAGGAAACTTGGATACTTAAAAAGTGTGATGAATTCGAATTTAATATGAATCGTAAGTCAGCATGAATATTGGCCTATTAGGCACGTGAATTTATTCAAATGCTCACTCTCTTTCTTTTTTCAGTGTACATATCTGTAATCGCTCACGACCCTAGTCTAGCATAGTTGCTCCGCTATACTGACAATTTCTAAAATCTTCACCCTTTGCGAAAATGTTTTATAAGAGGCCAACGGGCTCAGCGGGGTAAAGGGATCTTGCATCAACACTTATATTACCCCACCACACCCCACCCAAACAAAAAGCCACACATGTAAGTTAATTGTTGTAACCAATAATTCAACCACAAAGTAGTATTTGTCTTGAAAAGCTTGCAAAACTATGTTGGAGGTAATAAAATTGAAATGCTGTTACATCCGTCAGGTGCAGAGTGCATATAAAAGAGACATGTTGCTATATATATATATATATATATATATATATATCTGAGGCTGCATTGATGTGCCTCTTGTTGTTTGTTATGTTCCACTGATTAGACTAGGAAGTTATATACCACAGTGTATTGCTACCTGGTGAGTATGCTAACTTTGTTTGTTTGGAATTCTTGCTACTCACAAAAGGTTATTGTTCAGCATTGCAATAAAAGACGACCAAAAGAAAGGACCTGTTTCCTATGTTCACTTATTTATTTCTTTTTGTAAACAAGACTCCACTGCCGCGATCCATGCTTTGCTGCCATCATGTACACTTATACATGTCCGTGCTGTTCTAAATCAACGAAAGGTATAAAATGGATATTCCGTCATCCCCGCAATGAAGGCTACTACTAGCCCAACGCTTGTGCTCCTTTCCTCTTGGGAGGTTCGTGAAGTGGGGGGTTCTTTACACTAATCAATGTGCTTTTAATACTTATATAAAATACTTTATCATTGGTGGCATCTAGATTTGTGCAGATAAGCAGGCTACTACAAGAATGTGTCTCGTTAGCTTTTACTTACCACACAGTAGATATGTTGAGAAGTGTCGAAAAATGAGCAGCTCCAGCGAATGATAAACACTACCGTTCCTTCACATCAAGAAGCTATTGCACTGTACTATCGCGTGTCTGCTAAACCACGAGGCGCCTACGTGCGAGTTTGCAGTTCATTGTGTGACCTCACTTGAATCGTTCCGCTGTAGTTCCACACAATGGCTGCCAATTACATAGGTTTAGATCGTGATTTTAACATGAAGGTATGATCGACATCAAAATTCGACAGACGAATTGAATAATGTCTCAAACCTGAGGTGACTCACATCAAACATACATACAATTTATTTCCTACCAGTATACATGGGCTTTTCGACACAAACGGGGAATCCCCGCGAATACAGGCCATATTATACATGTACATGGATTTAGCACGAAGACAGTGTGCGAGTGATAAGGTGGCAATGTCACTGGTATAAAGGAGAGTTACGACTGATATCTGGACTTTGGACCCGAAACGGGAGTATACAAAATTGTCTCATACTTGAAAATACAATTAGACCGGGGGCCCAGAAGATTTATTCAGCTGAAAAGGGTCACACTTTTAAATGGTCTCATCGTATAAGGATGTGGCCAAGGGTCAATAAAATGAATTGCTGGCAAGTCACATCCTGTACCGTAAGCCTAGGGACCACAAAAAGGGACCCCGAAAAATGGATTTATTCAGCCGAAGGGGGTCACGGATAAAAGTTGGTGGATATTGTTCCTTTGGGTGTACTTATCATGAAAACAGCAATGCCAGCTATTTTATCCTGTACGGGGCCCCAGACAGTAGCCCCAAAGGGCCTCACAAATATGGTGTTATTCAGCTGTAAAGGGTCACGGCTAATTTCTTTTGCAATGGAAGTAGTTCCCATCAGAGATATCCCAAACACCAATGCCAGCTATTGTATCCTGTACGGGGCCCCAGACAGTAGCCCCAAAGGCCCCATCCCCATAGGCCCTACGTACAAACACACACAAACATTGATTTTATTCAGTTGAAACGAGTTACGGCTAATTTCTTTTGCAATGGAAGTAGTTCCCATCAGAGATATCCAAAACACCAATGTCAGCTATTTTATCCTGCACGGGGCCCAAGACAGTAGCCCCAACGTGCCCCACCCCCATAGGCCATACGTACAAACACACACAAACATTGATTTTATTCGTGCAGCTGAGAAGAGTCACGGCTAATTTCTTTTGCAATGAAAGGAGTACCCATCAGAGATATCAAAAACACCAATGCTAGCTATTTTATCCAGTACGGGGCCCCGGACAGTAGCCCCAAAGGAGCCCCCCCCCCCCCCCCCTCCCCCGGCACACACACACACGCACACACATTAGTTTCATTCAGCTAAAATGGGTCACGGCTAATTTCTTTGGCAATTTAAGAAGTACTCATCAGAGATATCCAAAACACCAAAGTCAGCTATTTCATCCTGTACGGGGCCCCAGTCAGTAGCCCCAAACCGCTCCCTCCCCCCCCCCCCACACACACACACACATTGATTTTATTCTGCTGAAAAGGGTCATGGCTACATTCCTTTGCAATCGGAAGTAGTAGGCATACTCATCAGAGATATCCAAAACACTAAAGCCAGTTATTTTATCCTGTACGGGGCCCCAGACAGTAGCCCCAAAGTGCCCCCCCCCCCACACACACACACACACACACATTAGTTTCATTCAGCTGAAAAGGGTCACGGCTAATTTCTTTTGCAATGGAAAAGTACCCATCAGAGATATCCAAAATACCAAAGCCAGCTATTTTATCCTGCACAGGGTCCCAGTCAGTAGCCTCAAATTGCTCCTCCCCCCCCCCCCCCCCCCCCCACACACACACATTGATTTTATTCAGCTGAAAAGGGTCATGGCTACTTTCTTTTGCAATCGGAAGTAGTAGGCATACTCATCAGAGATATCCAAAACACTAAAGCCAGTTATTTTATCCTGTACGGGGCCCCAGACAGTAGCCCCAAAGTGCACCCCTGTACACACACACACACACACACACACACTCACATTAGTTTCATTCAGCCAAAAAGGGTCACGGCTAATTTATTTTGCAATGGAAGTATATAGTACCCATCAGAGATATCCAAAGCACCAAAGCCAGTTATGTTTTCCTGTACGGGGCCCCAGACAGTAGCCCCAAAGTGCCCCCCCCCCCCCTCTCCACATACGCACACATACGCACACACACACACACACACACACACACACACACATTAGTTTCATTCAGCTGAAAAGGGTCACGGCTAATTTCTTTTGCAATGGAAGTAGTACCCATCAGAGATATCCAAAATACCAAAGCCAGTTACTTTATCCTGTACGGGGCCCCAGACAGTTTAGCCCCAAACACGGGTAATTTCTTTTGCACTGGAAGAAGGACCTATCAGAGATATTTAACACACCAAGGCCAGTTATTTTATCCTGTACAGAGCCCCAGACAGTAGCTCCACAGTGTCCCATCCATTATACATGTACTGTGAATCAGCTGAAAATTCTAAATGGTCTTACAAATCCTTTTGTAACGTAAATATCAGGGCCTACTGAACAGAGATATCACAAACACCAAAGCAAGTCATCTTATCCTGTATACGGGGTCCTATAGGTTACAGAAGCAAAACACCCAAGAAATTTGCAAAGGAAGCATACTTCTGTATAGTGCACAACCGAGATGACCATATTACGAAAACCAGTCATTTCATCTTCATTTGCATACTGTACTGGGCCCGGTACAGTAGCCATATAGTGCCCCTCCCCCACATAATTATTATGACATCATTTAGCTGAAAAGAGTCATAGTTGTTTTTCTTTTACAATCGAAGTAGGCCTTAGTTTACATCATAGATACCCAAAACATCAAAGCCAGTTAGGTTTTCCCAGCCAATTTCGCACTTTTGTCGGTTCATTTGATAGAAGGTTCGAATTCGTAAAATGGGTATTCAAATTGGCTAGTACCCTACGTTCATTCAAATTCGCCTTGACTTGATGAGAAGGGTATTTCAGTCATTAAATTTCGCGAAAGACAGTCAAATTCCAAACGTGTTCATTCAAATTCAAATCATGCTATTTCTTTGTCTCAGATCATTTTAACGTGTCTTTCTATGTGTGTTTTCGTTTCATAACTACTGTTATAAAGCAGTAAAAGTATTATATTTCTTATCTAGTATAACTGGATTTGGTTGTTCTGTAACCAGACTGGTAACACTCCTTCATGTCATTATAGGCCTATACGTGTACCAGTAATGCAGATTAACTTCATATTTTATAGTCATGACAGCACAATACATACAGACGTATATCTCTAGAAGACATAGAAAGAATTATTAAAAAAAAAAAAAAAAAACATTTGAGGATCATAACCTTGACTTCCTGAACTGGCCGACCGCTCGTAATAAAGCGCTCGTAACGGCCAGATAATTTGTGGCTTCTTACTTCTTCGGATTCAAAAAGGACGTTAAAAAAAAACCAAAACAAAACTGGTGTCAAAATCTCTTAAACGAATACGAAAACATGAAATGCTATGATGCTTACAAAACAATAACTACGATGAAAGAAAATAAGGAAAGAGGTCAAGCATGGACATATCTGTTTAATTGACTTCAGAACATGTTAAATTAGATGGCCAGAAATCAATTTGAATGAACGAGCGCAGCATGTGATCACGTGACTATATCATTATGAATTTATGAATGAACGGATAGTGGAATGGTGTTTGTCTTATATATGGATTTCAGTTGAAAAAGTGTTATCTAGAATAAGGTTAGAGGTAATGTGAATGTTTCAAAATGAATTTGAATGAAGAGATTATGACATTGAACTACTATGTCATCTAGGCGAAATTTTTGCTAAATTTAATTCAACATTAAAAAATTCGATTAAAAGAGGTGCGAAATTGGCCCGGATGCAGGGCCCTTGACAGGTATAGCCCCAAGGTATTCCCACCCCATATGAATTAAGTGTTTTTAGGTGAAAAGAGTCATGATTGTATGCCTATTTTCCTTGGCAGTGGAATTAACAGCTGAGATACGTAAAACACAAACCCATCCAGTTATTTTTAGTCTTTCAGGGGCCCCCAGCCAGTAGCTGGAAAGTGCTCCCGTATTATTTTATTCTAAGTGAAAAGAATCACTGCTATAATTTCTTTTGCAATGGAAGTAGTACTCAACGAGGTATCAAAAACACCGAAACCAGTTATATACTGAACGGGGCCCCACGGAGTGTTCGTATTAGTGTCCCCACATGTAATTCCACTATCAAGATCTGCATCCCGATCTATTCAATCTGTCAGATCGGGAGAGAGCGGCAAAAGTGTACGGGGACCGGGAGCATCGTACCAGCAGCGTTTGGGTGATGGGGTTGGATCTGGCAATTTTACAGATCGGGAAGAAATTTTGAACTGGTTCAAAATTTCTTCCCCATCTCCCCATCAAGATTGACCTATTTTGAATCGTAGCTCAAACGGGGAGAGAGCAGTGACAGCGTAAATACCACGGGATGAGCGTAACAATTCCAGGTTTTTCTGACCGTAGTAACAGCGGCACAGGAACGGGAAGTAGTCCAAACTAGACACCGACGACATGGTCCCGCTGCTGCGCCGCTTTCTTGATCAAAGCACGACCTTCCCGCTTTAACGACGCTCTCACTAAGTTCTCTACTCTCGTATAAAATCAAGGCCTGTTCCTACGACGCTTCATTCCTGCTTCGATAACGCTATTGGCCGTTTTAGCTACGCTGTTCCTACGCTTTCCCAGACTTAATTACGCATGTCTTCCACAAGCGCATTCGTCGCTCTAAAATCGAACGTAGCCGATACGCTTGAAAATGTTTGCCAGAACAGCAAAACTGATGATGATGAGGAGGACGTTGTCGTTGTCGCGAAAATGAAGACGAAGGAGCGCATATTTAAGAAGAAGAAGAGATGCAAACAATAAAGAGAATAAAGCAAAACACTTTGGAGCTACTGTCTGGGGCCCCGTCAAGGATAAAATATCTGACTTTGGTATTTTGGATATCCGATGGTTACTACTTCCATTGGAAAAGAAATTAGCCGTTACCCTTTTCGGCTGAATGAAACAAATATGTGTGTGTATGTGTGTGTGTGTGTATGTGTGTGTGTGTGTGTGTGTAGGGGGCACTTTGGAGCTACGGTCTGGGGCCCCATACAGGATAAAATAACTGGCTTTAGTGCTTTGGATATCTCTGATGAGTACTACTTCCGATTGCAAAAGTAAGTAGCCGTGACCCTTTTCAGCTGAATAAAATCAATGTGTGTGTGTGTGGGGGGGGGGGGGGGAGGGGGTAAGGGGGCAATATGGGGCTACTGTCTGGGGCCCCGTGCAGGATAAAATGACTGGCTTTGGTATTTTGGATTTCTCTGATGGGTACTACTTCCATTGCAAAAGAAATTAGCCGTGACCCTTTTCAGCTGAATGAAACTATTGTGTGAGTTGGTGTGTGTGTGTGGGGGGGGGGGGGCACTTTGGGGCTACTGTCTGGGGCCCCTTACAGGATAAAATAGCTGGCTTTGGTGTTTTGTATATCTCTGATGGTACTACTTCCATTGCAAATGAAATTAGCCGTTACTCTTATCAGCTGAATAAAGTCAATGTGTGTGTGTGTGTGTGTGTTTGTACGTAGGGCTTATAGGGGGTGGGGCACTTTGGGGCTACTTTCTGGGGCCCCGTGCAGGATAAAATAGCTGGCTTTGGTGTTTTGGATATCTCTGATTGGTACTCCTTCCATTGCAAAAGAAATTAGCCGTGACTCTTTTTAACTGAATAAAATCAATGTTTGTGTGTGTTTGTACGTAGGGCCTATGGGGGGTGGGGCCCTTTGGGGCTACTGTCTGGGGCCCCGTACAGGATAAAATAGCTGGCATTGGTGTTTTGGATATCTCTGATGGGAACTACTTCCATTGCAAAAGAAATTAGCCGTGACCCTTTTCAGCTGAATAACACCATATTTGTGGGGCCCTTTGGGGCTACTGTCTGGGGCCCCGTACAGGATAAAATAGCTGGCATTGCTGTTTTCTAGATAAGTACACCCAAAGGAACAATATCCACCAACTTTTGTCCGTGACCCCCTTCGGCTGAATAAATCCATTTTTCGGGGTCCCTTTTTGTGGCCCCTAGGCTTACGGTACAGGATGTGACTTGCCAGCAATTCATTTTATTGACCCTTGGCCACATCCTTATATGATGAGACCATCAAAAAGTGTGACCCTTTTCAGCTGAATAAATGCTCTGGGCCCCCGGTCTAAATGCAGCCACAAATAATAAAACTTCATGGAGGCAGAGCTGATCTCAATATGTAAATTCCAGATAGGCGGAGTGCCGAAGTGATTGAAAGCCTGAAGGAGCAAGCCTACAATTGCCTTCCACAGCCTCACGTTATTAATGTGATAAATGCGCATCCGTGTATAACGTGTGGCACGCAAGATTCAGCTAGCTATGTGAAATTATAGTAGCTGGAGTCCCATGCCCGGAGAGTCTGAAAGAATAGTATAACGATTTTTCTTTTCTTTTTACGTTTTCCCCTTCATTTTCATTTCATTTCATTTTCAAACTATTTCATTCATTCAAAGTAATACATTTGTATTTCAATTTCTTCCCTGGAAATCTGGAATATGTCAATACTAGTTCAAATTCTTCTTTTGTCGATTATTTCAAACAAAATCTATTCACTTTGATCAATTTTGTCACACATTCTCGTCATTCGTCCGTCTCACATCAGTTCGAAGAGCCAGCGTCATGATCGGACGTGTTTTTTGAAGAGCTCCGCTCAAACGTAACTTGTCATTCATTCCTTGTCACCAGAGTGCATGTGAAATCTGTATTCTTCCATGGTTCTGTGGTGTCTGTGGTGTTAGTCATGTTGACAGGATGACTTACCAATTTATACCCGCAAACTAACGTTTCTGAGATATTTTGAGGACATTTTGGATTTTGGATTTTGGATTTTGCTCCCACAATGGCAAACACTCGGAACTCAAAGCTTCAAGCCGAGGAGCTGCACAATACCATCCGCACAGAAATCGACAAAGTTTTGGAAAGTAATGCTGTTGCTTGCAAACTGGTGAGTGCCATAAAACAAACTTTAATTGATGAAGTGACGCCAATCATTACGGAAAAGGTGACTGAAAGTTTGCGGGAATATATTGATTTTGAGATGCAGACGAGAGATACTCGTATAGCTTCTCGCGAGAAACACATTGAGTCTCTACTCGACCAGCAGGACGAGTCGGACCAGTATTCTCGAAGAAACTGCCTAATATTTCACGGGATTAATGAGAATGTGAATGAAAACACAGACGAAACTGTGATAAAGTTGTGTGCTGACAAGCTCAATATTGTCGTCGATTCAACAGACATTGACAGGAGTCACAGATTGGGGCCAAGTAAGGAAAACAAAACCAGAGGAGTGATTGCAAAATTCACAAACTACCGTATCCGAAACGAAATCTACAGAAATCGCAAAAAGCTGCGAAATCTTCAAGGGGGAGGTATCTACGTTCACGAAAGTCTCACAAAGACTAGGACAGAACTCTTTGGAAAATCAAAACCAAGTACAGCAATCATATCGAAGCCCTGTGGACCCAAGATGGCCGAATTCTCGCCATTTTGAAAGACACAAAGAAACGAATTGCGTTCACGAAAGAAAGAGATCTGCACAAACTGCCTCCGCATAATCCCTCCGGCACAAAGGATGGAGTCAACTAACTTCCACTGAATAATTACATCTTCTATGGACAAGTTCGATAGCCGTGGCTTGCCTTTTGTTGAACCATGTCTATACGCGCCTCTTTCACTTCAAGATAAATCGCCTGGTATTCTGCTGTCAATTGAGCCAACTTGAGGGAATCTTCTTTCGGTAAAGTCGTTTGTGTTTAACTCTATACAGTTGTGTGAAGCACTCATATCGTCTGAATTGGAAACACCCCTGCCTGCAGGACCCCCACGTTCTAGCTCGTGGTTACCATGACTACCGGAAGCTGTTCACTGCAACGTCGCCCCACCCCTTTCACAAATTCCACCGAAAAATAGCGCCATCACCTGTCGGCTACAATACCCCTCTCCCCTTTCGCTCTGCTTTTAATTGTGTTCTAATTGTGTGTGCTAGCCTTGCTCTACTGGTTGCGGTGCAAATGGTTCCAGCTGACACCCTCTCGCCATATCTGAATAGGATACACCCTGATTACAGTACATTACGCCGTAGGCCACGGTATTCATGATTGCCAGACGCCGAGTAGTGTATTGTCCCCATATGTATGAGTGTAATCGAAGAATAGCGCCATCACCTGTAGACACATTACCCCACCCTGCTCCGAATCGTGCTCTTTTGGCTTGCCCTCTGATTTTCGGCCGCTATGTCTCCGCTTATGATAACTCAAATATTGTGTGATTTCAGCCATCGCATTATCTGTTCTAGGATTAACCCTTGACTGTAGCACTTTATGTTCTGGCCAAGGGTTTCCACTGCATTTCCGCCCCCACACCCCTACCCTCACGAATTTCATAGATGAAGAGCGCCATCACTCGTCGATGTATAGCAGCAGTTGCTGCTTTACCTCACCCTTCCCCGGACGCGTATTTTCCTACTAACTGAACAGTTGTTTTACAGATCAGATTTTTGTTCTCCATTATGCGGTCGGCTGGTTACTGTTGGTAACCATTTCAATCATATTTAAAGTTTAAACAATTTAAAAATTAAACTATTTTTGTGAGGTCGTACAACGTATCTGATGAATGCATAGGGATCACCAGAGATCACTTAGCATGCTTAGTACACGTGTTTTTAAAATTAATGTAAGATTTTGAATGATTTGTGTTTTAAATCCATAATTTTAGAACACTCATGCATATTGAAGTCTATACATTGACATCCAGTTGGAATATGACATGGTTATTTTGAGGAGTCTTTGAATACTCTGAATACTTTTATATTCTCTCTGCGGAACATTGTGTTCCTATACTCGCGATATACATGCGATTATACTTGTTTGTGTATTTTTTTTCTCATGCTTTTGTGTTCTGCACAGTCAATGTGTCATTTTTGTTTCTTTTTCCCTGCTAAATGAAGTCTAGTATTTATAAATTTCCATGTGTTTGTTGTAAGAAACCAGTGAAAAAAAATCAAAAAGGATTGAGATGTACTAACTGCCAGCAGTGGTTTCATATTGCTTGTTCTGGTATTTCTGAAGGAGTTTATGATGATTTGACAGAAACTTTTAACGACTGGCAGTGTAATATTTGTTTATTTAAGCAGATGCCTTTTTATATTGATTGTGAAACTGCTGCAGATGTTGATTTACATGAGGTCAATATGACACAAAGAAATTTGCCTACTTCAGGGGAACTGCATCAAGATGTACGAGGTAACGGTCTAAGGATTGCACATTTAAATGTCAATAGTCTCTTGAGACATATAGATGAAGTTAGAGCGTTTGTGACGTCAAACGACATACATTTACTCGCTCTAAATGAAACTAAAATTGATTTATCTATTTTCGATCATGAACTCAATATAGAAAATTACTCACTGGTGCGAAAAGATAGAACTCGTCAAGGTGGAGGAGTAGCGATATATGTTCATAAGTCGATTCATTTTGAGAACCTCATACATGAAAGTTTGAATGAGTTAGAAGTGCTTGCAGTAAAGGTTTATTTGAAGCGTTCAAAGGCAATGGTGTTCACTACTTGGTACCGACCCCCCTCTTGTAATATCGGTGTCTTTGATTTATATGAAAATTTCCTTAGTTATGTAGACAGTTTAGGTTCTGATACAGTCCTGGTAGGAGATATAAACTGTGATTTACTGCCCCAGCCTTTATCTGGTGTCACCAAAAGGTATATTGATCTTAATACTACGTACGCGTTGACACAGATAAATTGCACTGAACCGACCCGGATAACTAATCTTTCTGCTACTTTGGTTGATCACATTGTAACTAACAATCCCTTTAAAGTGAAGAGTTTTGATGTAATTCACAATGGAATGAGTGATCATTCGATTAGTATTATGACTTGGAAGTATGATATCTCATTTTCTTCAAGAATTATAAATTTCAGAAGTCGGAAAAATTTAAATATTGATGACTTCAGAATTGATATTCACAATCAACCGTAGGAAAAGATTTGAGAATCTGAGTCTATCGACGAAGCTGTTGAATTATGGCAGAATTTGTTTCTAAATGTTATTGAAAAACATATGCCTGAACGGTGTAAAAGAGTAAAAGATAATTTTTCACCTTGGATGACTTCTGATATCTATAGACTTATGAAGAAACGAGATAAAGCTAAAAAGAAAGCATATAAATGTAAAGATGAAAATATGATGAATGAGTATCGAAAGTTACGAAATAAAGTTACAGCGGAAGTTCGGAAAGTAAAGAAAAAATATTATGTTGATAAATTCTCCCAAAATAGTAAACATTCCAGATCTACTTGGAGTTTGTTGAAATCTATCATACCAAATAAGAAATGTGATAGCTCAGTCCATGTGAATTCTGATAATTTTATTGAAACTGCTGATCATTTTAATGAATTTTTCGCCACAGTGGGAAGTACTTTAGCAGAGCAAATTCCTGATGCACCTTTTATTCACAGTAAAGCTAACTCTGTTAATGATATATTTGAATTTACTTTGGTGACGGAAAGTGAAGTTTGTAAAATCATTCGTAATTTGAAAGAGGTTAAATCCATTGGTTTTTATAAGATATCTGTTTATATGCTGAAATTATGCGCTTTTGATATATCACATAGCATTGCTGATTTTATTAATCTATCTCTGTTAAGTGGTAAGTTTCCCAAGCCATGGAAAAGGGCAAAAATCATTCCAATTCATAAAAACGGGCATAAAGATTATCCCTCAAATTATCGACCTATTTCAATATTGTCATGTGTTTCAAAAATTCTCGAACGAGTTGTTCAAAGACAGATACTAGCTTACCTACACAAAAACAATATTCTGACGTCTGTGCAATCTGGTTTTAGACCACAACACTCAACTATTACTACCCTTATGAAAGTCACGGATGACTGGCTTCATGCAATTGATAGAAATGAATATACAGGCTCTGTTTTTGTCGACCTCAGAAAAGCTTTCGACACAGTGAACCGTGATATACTAATGAAGAAGCTTAAGGAAATAGGCATTGATGGTACCCCCGGAGCTTGGCTGAGAAGTTATATGACGGACAGAGTCTGCCAAACATTGGTCAACTCCAAACTTTCCTCCGAATCTAATATAACGTGCAGGGTCCCTCAAGGGTCCCTTTTAGGACCACTGCTTTTTATAATCTATATCAATGATTTGGTACAATATATTAAAGTATGTAAAGTGCAATTATATGCCGATGACACCGTTTTATATTTTTCTCATTCTTCAGTATACAACATTGAACTTGCTCTTAATCTGGATTTAGAAAATGTGTATAACTGGATGTGTCAAAATAAGTTAAGTGTAAATTGTCAGAAAACTGTATGCATGTTATTTGGAAGCAACCACATGATGTCCAAACAAAATGTTTTACGAGTCTCGCTACACAACACTCCTCTGAATCAAGTACGTGTTTTTAAATACTTAGGTCTGTGGTGTGATGAAAATTTAAATTGGAAATATCATATTGAAAAGATGTTGATGAGTATTGGAAAGATGGTAGGTTTTCTCTGTAAGTGAATCGATTCTGAAATTAATTTATAAGTCATTGATTTTTCCTCACTTTGATTATGGAGACATTATATATGGGTCATCGTTTAAGAAACACCTAGATATTTAAAGCTACAAAAATTACAGAATAGGGCCGGCCGAATTACATTAAGATTACAACCTGATTCTCATGTTTCTGTTCTTGAAATGCATAACGCTTTGAATTGGCAACTCCTTGACCAAAGAAGGCATCATCACTCCCTTACTCTTATGTATAAGATAATGAACAATTTAACTCCTTCTTATTTAAAAGATGAATTTGAAATTGTAATTCATTCCTACCCCTCCCGTTTTGGGCAAAAATTAAGACTTCCCAAACCTAGAACTGAATATTTGAAGAAATCATTTAAGTATAAATATGCTAAGGAATATAATGACCTTCCCATGGATATTAAAATTTCCCCCAGTTTTCATATATTTAAATCTAAAATAAGTATGTTTAAGGTCACTGCCCCGTTGATTTATTTTTTTTATTTTTTTTTTTGCTGATGAAAAAGAGTTATTACAGAATTATTTGAATTAGTACAGGTTATTGAAAGTTATGATTTATCATTTTTCCACTCCCTTTCATTTGTATCCTTCTCTTTTGCTATTCGCTATTCGATGTTGTTGTTGTTGTTTTCTTTCTCTCAATCTATGTATACTGTATTTCAAATATGTACATTTTTACAAGAGTTATGTATTTCACAATGTCACATTGTATTTGTATAACTTCCATGTTCTGGACCCCATGGAAGACCAGCGATGCCATGTTGGCATCGCTGAATATGGGCCATCCAGCCGTTGTTGTTTTTATACGGAAAATAAAATCAATCAATCAAACAATCACTCGCTGCACAAATATCAAAAGCAATTTCGTCTTTTAGCGGTCATTTTCGTCAAAGTTTCTTTCAAATTCATTAAATATCTTGTCTGTTGTGAGTTCTTGGTTTTTTTTTTTTTTTCTTGTAAGCGTTCGCTGTTTTTTTACCAAAGAAAAAAAGAAATACATAACACTGTGATTATGTGAAATAACAATATGTTATTATAGGGTTTACAAGCAAATTTCCTACATGAACACTGATGGACAGCTCTGCTTTTGAGCTTCATGCTCTCATGCTCTCATGGAGTACTTACCCCCATTTTTACGCGCTGTCTCACTGTGCCGAATGCTTCTTGCTGTAGATACCATATTACTCCAGGTCTTATTACGATTATAGATATTAAATAATTGGGACGGCATTTGTAATGGCCTATTTGATAGGGAAACTCTCTTTTTCCATACTGGATATCATACATGGAGCTTTTCGCCAATTGTAAAGGTCTCCGCATAAGATTGCATAAACAGCACTCACAAACGTATTTAATCATCCAGATGCTTGCCATGTAAACGGCGGTAGAAGACTCATACAGACTCCAAATCAAGACAGCATAACATTGAAAACTTTTGCCGGGTGGACTGTCTGAAGTAGAAAGTCATTCCGCATCCTCCTCTTTCCATCCTCATTCGTTGTTAAAAGAAGACGACTCTGTATATGGCTTCTTAAAGGGTTGTATGTGTTTGTTTGTTTGGGTTTTTTGTCTTTTGTTGTTTGTTAGTTTTGTTGTGGATGTTCGATGAGCTGTTGTTATAAATACGTTTCTCCGAGGGCAACATTTTTCTGTCCCATATCAATAACAGTCTCGAGGGGTTCTTTTTTTCCGCTTCCTCTCCATTTCATACATCATTTATAAAGTATAATGCATCTTTGCTTCTCAAATTAGTACGTGACTTTTATTTTGTTTCTCTGTATGTTACTTTTGTAAAGTTCTTCGTGGAAAATGAAAATCAAATTACTTCTGTTTTCGTTGCATCCTCCCCCCCCCCCCAAAAAAAAAAAAAATCAAATGTGAAAATATCCCTGCCAAACGGACGTGTATCCTCCGAGTCGTTAAATTGGGAATCTAGCAACTAAGGTGGGAAAGAAATTGGTGCTTGCGCTTTTATTTCAGGCAACTACATAAGAATATCTTATTCGGACTACCAAATTTTCAATTTTAAAGATTTTTAACCCGAAACGGGCCACTAGCCAAATTTTTACATACGTATGAATTTATATATTAAGGTACATAATGATTATTCATATTGAATATGTATATATATATATATATATATATATATATATATATATATATATATATTGAAAGAAATTAGACTTCAGACGAACATTGCTCTCGATCATGTACTCTCTTTTGATTAATCAAGCTTTCGGCCTGCCACCAGGCATTCATGAAGATCTACTAACAGAACAACACATCCTGATGTCATAATGTGCCATGATATATAATGGAATGTCATATAACTTAGAAGATGTATTGTTCCGTTGGTAGATCTTGATGAAGGCCTGATGACAGGCCGAAAGCTCGAGTGATTAAAATAGAAAACAACATCGAGAGCAAAGTCCGCATCAAGTCTAAGTTCTTTCAATATATGCTACCCACAATGAAGCAATGTGTACGTTTGAGAAGGGAACAATCTCTCGTACTATACATAATTATGTATATATATATATATATATATATATATATATATATATATATGGGTGAGAATTTTGAACGATGTACAATTGCCAATTTTCGTACCTTATGACATTCTTTCCCTTAGAACACGTCAGGATGATCTAAGAAACCAAATGTTTTCATGTCATCTCAAAGATTGGTAAATTTCCTTTCAGGAAATACATGGTTTGGTTGACTTTTGCCTGATATTTTTCATTTGACATGGACTTAAAGCGTAAAAATACGGTAAAAACGCTATTTTGACAATAATTTTTGTTTTTCAAACTAATGATGTGCATTTTTAATGGTACGTGGCATCTAATATCTGACCATGTTCTGGATCTGACATATCATGGGTATGTACCAGAAAATTATAAGAACTTTATGATCACGTATAAAATCACAGAGAACAATTGAAATATCAAAGTCCTAAACAGACGAACGTCCGTGATTCTTTTATTTCTATCGCTGCTGCAAATTCTACTTTGTTGTCCCAACTGTAACGTATACGAAAATTTGGTGTTCCACCTAATGAACATATCCTGCAAAAATTGTACGTCTGCTGGCTGTACATGGGACGTAATATTCTTTTATGCAAAATTATACTCAGTTTTCGTCACGGACGTGCCTCCGCTATTTCCTAATAAAGATCGTAGCCCATGAAACGTTATTGGCGATATCGTTCTGAGTCGTAATCAGCTAAGATCTAGCAACACGATAATATGTTTGTTTTGAGTTTCTGTCCATCCTTTGTCAAATAGGAACCGAAATTATATTTTTAGACGAACCTCCAAGAAAAAAAGAACGTCCGTGATGATTAAAACGTTTTCGAGTGGGACACCATCTTGCTTTGATGGCGAAGGTGCATTTTACCTTTGGCTCTCTAGCCGAGGAGCTGCATGCCATTTTTGGAGCGGACTGAGGTTCGTCCGCAGTTTTTGGACCATGCAATTCACAAAAAACCAAGCAAATAATTAATATTTTCTCTGAAAATTCACCTCCTGATCCCCCTTTGAGCAATACATATGTTGTAAGGATGTCAAATTTCTTGTAATTTGCATTGACAATACATTTTCACATTTTTGAAAGAGTTAGGAAGGCTAGGTACTCTCTGCCGATTAGTTATCCGTCCTGGAACATGACCCTAGTAGTAGAACGAACGTCCGTGATAATTCCAGAGAACGTCCGTGACGTATGCAATCCCTCCGATAGGGATAACTTGTCCCGAAAGTGTCCTGTATTCTTTAAAACTTTTGGCTCGAATAGCAACAAATAAAGTTTTACAAAGTAGGAAATGAGTTTAGAGCAGTAGTTTAAGAATTTTTAAGGCGTTATGTGATCATGATGAACAAGCAATTGAAAATTTACTCACAATTTTACGCTTGTTTTCTCTCTAATCATACAAAAAACAGCTAAACACTTAAAACAAAGTTATAGGAAAATGGAATTTTGCGTAATCTTTGATTTCTGTGCGTTTAAATTTCTTTCTAATGAGGTTCTGGAGACAATTTGTACTGTTATAGGTTCTGAAAGTTTCGCTCACGGACGTTCTGTCCGAGAAAGGACATTTCTGACAATTACAAATATATCACTGCACATAAGATTAATGTTAGTTGAAAATATTACCAAATCACCGAGCCGCTCATACCCGAAAGTGAATAGCGTTCAGCACTCAATTTACCTGTAATAACAAACGGAAAACGTTTTTTTTTCACGGATGTTCGTTGGTTGAATAAGTCAGTGGATTACATAGAAGGAGAAAGAGGATCAGTGCCACTTTTTAGTGACAGGTGCTCTAAGTGTTTATCTTTTGAGTATGGTAGCTGCCGTCTCAAACAGAACACATCCAGTTTTGGTCTCCATAACGGACGTTCGCTGTAATTGTCATGATATTAAATGCCTTAATTCGTTCTTATTTTTCTCTTCATGACGATTTTTATCTCATTCCCTCAATAGCCTGAACATGCTGCGACCAAACAGAAAACAAAAACAAAACAAAACAAACCAAAACATATCCGAAAAGTGCTACGCAATCACATTCAGGATAATGACGTAAGAAGTCTGTAATGAGCATGTGTTGAATAAGAAACGGAAAAGTTTCAAAAGGACGTGGAAGCAGTTGAATGAAAATGACTGAGAAACAGAGAAGGGATCGAGCTCCAACACACAGAGAAAAGAATTGCCAGTGCACTCCCGTTATACCAAATTCCTCTGGAGAAGTTTTTGTTTGTTTGTTTATGTTTTTTATTCATCGAAATGCCGTCACAAGCGAACAAAAATCATGCAGTATACAATTATTGTCTAATGAAAACACACAAATCCTCCGCTTATCATCACATGGTGTTGTTTTATACTCATCAATGAAAAGCAATATTCATTTGTAATTTTTCCCAAGATTTTTTTTTTCATTTTACATTTAAGAGACAGAGAGATCGTCAATTTGTTTGTGCTTTTGCGCTTACTTTGAAAACACATGTTAAACAAAGTAATGATTAAGAATAGGTTTAAGGTTGCACTTTGATACGTTCGCTCTTCCTAAGATTCGTTCCTCCGATGTCCAAAGGTTTGTTATTCCGAAAATGAAAAAAAAAAAGTTTTTAGTTAATTAAGGAGGTTTGTTATTAAAAATTTTCTTATTCCGAAAGTTTGTAAGTCCGAAAAATAAATATCAAGGATCATTATTTTTAGGTCCGTTCTTGTAAAAGTGGAGAGGGCCTGATATTCGTTAAGGTGAAAACGGTTATTATGAGGTTTTGAAATTTGGAGGATTTTAGTTGTTAACTTGTTTCTCCACATTTGGATAAGCGAACATGATTTTTCATGTTCCAATTAATAAACCTTTCGATTAACCTTCGGAGATTCCTATCATTTACCGATTAAAAAAGCTTCATAATTATACGAACTCTATCAAGTTTCGTATTGACAAACTGTATGAATAACGAGCCTTCGAAATGACGCGCTACAAAATGTTTGTTATAACAAACCACATTGTATGATATCGAAGTCACAAACATCCATCCAAGTTATATGGACTTATTGTGTCTTGTTATGACGAAACATCGCAGTATCGAACCTATTATCATTTCTGACTAATATAATAATACAAATTCTCCTCGGTAACAGTGTGTAACACAAGGAGCAAACATAGAGGGATTTCTTCCCAACGTGTTCGTTTGCCCTCCCCAGCTAAACTTCGTATTTCTATAACGGAGCACATTTCTGTTGTCTTTTTATGTTAATTCTTTGTCAAAATTTTAGCTGTGACCATGTTCGTTATAAGCAAAATTTTGCATTGTAGACTTAAGATAACAAATTTAGGACCTGAATCTTTACTTCATGATAACGAAATTTTGATAAATATATTCGTTCTCAAGGATGGACTACGTCACTGAGATTACACGTACGTTTGTACATTCATTTACGAGAGATGGAAAAATTGTTTTCTTTGATACCTCAGTATGAGAAGATAAACAAGCTTATATAATTGAGAATTGGTAATATCTATTCAGGATTTTGCAGAGGAGTTTGTTCTCGACATGAAATTGCTGTTTGTTGTGAGTAGAATGCGTTTCCAACTCAAGAGAGCTGCATCTTGTTTGTTCCGAACGTCCGTGAGCTACATGCGAACCTCCGTGACGCAAAATATGCTATGTTTGTTGGGTTATAGAGACTGCCTAGATCAGATACATCTTAAAAAGGTATGTTATTATTTGGGAGTGAGGATTAAAGTATGGGATAGCGAAATAAGAGGTCAAAATATTGAGTTTCTGTAAAATGCGCGTAAAGTGGAGAAAGTGTTTAGCGGAAGAGCGATATTTCAACAGAAACGACGAATTTAGTTAAATCATCAGTTGTCTACTATTACGTACAGGTTAAGAGTACAAGCTTAATATTCTGCAAGCACGTACACGTGTCCCTAAAGATATTTCGTTAGGATTTTGAGCTGAATCAGATCTTTGCAAACTATGTTAAATGGTATTCAAGCGTATGTGCAGTACTATTTTTCACGGACGTTCGCTGCTCTGGACATGGTGAACTTCAGCGATGAATAAAAACTTGTTCCTCTGGGAAAATCCTAGTATAATTGGGTTCATATTAAAGGTTGAGTTATACTCTTTCAGGTAAGATGAATAATTTGGAGAATTTCCTACTTTTTAAATTTTGCCTTGTTTTGGCTCAATTGTACATCGTTCAAAATTCTGACCCATATATATATATATATGCTGTACACACATATATTACGACTTTCCATTATAAATGGTGCTAAATCAATTTTCCATCAGATTCGGATTTTTGACCCCAAAAAAAAAATTATATAATCATCTTTAGCTCATAGATAGGCACCTCTCTCTGTGAAGAGTGCACATTTAGGGTATTGTACCAATCTCTTTTACAGACAAAAATACATTAATCTTTCTTCAACCGTATATAATAATTGATATTTGATTCACCACTTCTCCTTGTGCGACATAAAAATACAATGCTAACACAGCACAAGATTGTGATTCAACACCCTTCGAACTTATTCAATCGTTTAGTTTCTCGCGTTGATCAGCTAGCTAACAATATGAACAGGCGAGCTAATATTCCTTTCAAAATTTTGTAGGACATGTCTGCAAATTCAGCATCATCTACTCCATCGTTCAAACTCATATTCATTCTCTTGCGAGACTCTGTAATTGTAGATATACGTCGGTGAATATCAACATGCAATGCTGTCAAATCAAGAGAGTTGTTAGCCAATCCTTTTGCGTGTAGATAATATTCGAAGTACCGCCATTACAGAAGAAAATCCGGAAAAAGAAAGAAAGAAAGAAAGAAAGAAAGAAAGGAAGGAAGGAAGAAGAAGAAAAAAAGAAAGAAAGGAAGAAAGAAAGAAAGAAATATAAGAAGATGGGTTAAAAGGAGACCCATTGGAGCCACCCATCTCTTGAGTATCACAACTTAACCTTCCACATTAAAGCTAGTATCACAAGCTTCATTCTGCGTATGACTGTGATATAATAATTATTCATATAATCCCTATAAATGACTCTTGTCACCCCGTCCAAATGACATCAACGAAGTGTTCTTTGAAAGTCGTTTGCACCAACTTGCACATGAGCTAAATACTAACTGGCTTTTTTCTAGCAGATTATTATTCAAGAAGAACACTGCACACCAAATTTGGGAGCTTTCGGGAACCTCGCGTAGGACTTGGTTTCCATTTCCATTATTCTATCAGACTGGCATTGACACCTGCCAATTTTGTTGAAACCTGTTTACAAAAATATATATATATGATAATAATGATAATAATGATAATAATAATAAATGAATAAACATGTCACTATTCTCCTCCAAAAGTGTCGTGGCATTGTCACCACACTCGATCGGCCAAGGACGCATTTATGAAATTGGTTCGGAACAGGAGGTGAAGAGTTTGTTTGCAAAAACCGATAAGTCCATATTTGCCAAACGGAGATATTTCCGATTAAAGGTCAAGAAAAATGAAGAGAATAATAAGAAAAAATTGTTGCTTCTTTTGACAATAACTTCAAAAATGTACATTTATATGTAGTGACCAATGTATCATTTAAAAGGTATTATGTTGTACTTTATGACAGAGATCGTACTTTAAAATCGTCAAAAATGGACTTATCGGTTTTTGCAAACAAACTCTTCAAGTGTTCATCGAGCATCTTTTTCAAAAATGTACGGTAGGACTTGATTCAAACCCAGGTGCCCGGATTATCTGATGAACTATCCACCATTTCAAGTAGTCCCTCAGCCTCTCTCACAGATGTTTGACGCTCGACTTCTGTGAGAACCTCATTTTTACCACGGACGCAGTCTCTATAGTCTCCTGAGGACAGAGATAACAAAGATATTCGGCAGTCATTTGGTTGGGAAACAGAAGAATAGAATAATTCAGAGGTTAGACTGATAACGGAGGAAACGTGAACTGGTTACTGCCTGTGTACAAGGAGCTGGTAAGACAGTATATTTATGTGCTGATGTACGATAACTCATTTTCTACTTAGAATTACTATACTTAAAACAAATGCATACATTCATACGCACTGACCAAAAAACAGGAAAACAGATCCTGTTTTCGTATTGAAATATGGTGGATGAATGGCCTAATGAGCCACTTCTGGATTATTGATAATATATTGATAGATTAATGAAGGGAATAAAAAAAAACTATTGTCTGTATTATGTTAACATAGTCATAATCAATGATTTTATTTTGATTTCGGTCTCCTTACTGCAGTGTCATGCAATGAACAAACTGACGTTGAAATATATCATTTTTTTTTTCTTCTAAGCACAGCAATATCAGTCCCAGTTAATTGAAGACTAAATGGCCATCACCTAGTTGCGTTTGAATCATGTGGCTCTATTATCAATATTTTTGTATAACATAACGTTTGATTTAGGAATGGCAAATTGAATGAAACGTTTTATATCTATCTATCAAAATGAACTGCAACATAAAGTACGGCACCAATGTAAGAGAAAGGTAAAAATACACATCACATCGGATCGAATGGGGAAAAATCGTTGGTATAATTGATGGACACGAGGAATTTCGTACACTCGGTTGTATTCATTTATTCAGGGCATTTCCGGTTACATAGAATATTCAGTTGTATGGATCCTCTTCTAAATTTGGGGACACTGATGGGGTCCCTGGGGTCGGAAGATAGTGCCGGTTTGTATTTCGCAAACACATTTTTTTTTTTCACCCTAGCGATAATGCTTGCCTAGATTTATGACAAGCATAATTATGATATTGTGTTTTTATAAAGATGACAATTTCAAAATAGGGAACCAATACCCCCCCCCCCCCAAAAAAAAAGAAAAAAAAAGACCAACAATGTCTGAAGCTAGCACCGTGGATTTACCACTAACTGACTTGAAATCATACTACCCAACTCTGTTTTCGTTTGTTTTTTACACTCTTAACATTTTTCACATTCTCGAAATAATGAGATGTCTAGTGTCACTTACGTTTATTGAAGAACCAGCAAGTAACACCAAACATAGCAGCAAAAATAGCACCAAGAATCGGTGCTATGACAGAAGCTATGTGAACACACGTGAGACAAAAAGAAAAGAACAATTATGCAATTATTTTTTTTCTTTTATTGTGGCATTACAGTATCAGCATTGGTTTAAAAGGGTTAGATCCTAAACAAAGGTGATGTTGAATTGATGCAATCTTGTTAATTTCAGTCTAATTTATTTATTTTCTTTAGTGAGCGTGTGTGTGTGTAGGTGCTGTTGTTCAAGTCCAACTGCCTTATAATATCTGCTGTACTTCCATTTCGAAAACGCCTAATTTTTGGCTGGACAGTCCGGTCACTAAAATTAAACTGGCAAAACTGCGTTATACTCCCTTGTACAGAATTTGAACGATGGTGATAGAACCAAGCACGCACATGAATCTCTCTCTCTCTCTCTCTCTCTCTCTCTCTCTCACACACACACACACACACATTACACTATACTGCGTTTGATTTAACTGTCTTTACACCTCCCTAGTAAGCAATGCAACCAACTGACGTACTAGTAGTCCAATAAGCAGGGAAGATCCTATTAATTTCTTGGACGGGGATGTAGCTAATGTCGGTATCCCGGTTGATGAAGTTGGAGTCGCAATGGTCACAGATATCCTCGCCAGTTCTACCCGGGTAGACGTCATTTCAGCTACACACGTGAAAACGTCACTCCGTTCAGGCGTTATCTTTACTAGTGCTTCAATATTCTGCGTTCCGTTTTTGTGGTAAAACGAGTTGTAGGCGATCGGGGAAACCTTGCCTTTGTTCGGGAGCCAATAAAGCGAGATGATATCTTGCGGAACGTTCTTCGCCTTGCATTGCAGCATTGTATCTTGCGGTTCGTATGCCAGAAAGCAGGCCGTATTACTTGAGCATCCCTTGACAGAAAGGAAATCTGCAATTACAGGAGACAGTCAAGTCATCGATGAACATTGTTTACTTATGCAGCTTTGTAGAATAAGCAGATGAAATGATTACAATGATAATAATAAAAAGATGATGATAAAAATTGCAAGATATGATGTGAATTAATTGCCTTAGGCCTAAGTAATATAAGCTGTTCGTTTGATTTAGGCTACCCCACTTTGGTTATCATGATTTCTACATATTTTCAGTTCATTTTCAGTTCCAGACGCATATATCATTATACGTTTCGATATTTTGCTTATACGCAAAAAGAAAAATTAAATATTGTTGTTTACCATTCAATGACAATCATTGTAACCCATTAATGCTTGTTTTTCACTTCGTGAAAACGAAATTGAAATACCAGTAATTCTGAAACAAATAATCAATCTATCTATTTATCTAATCCCCCTTATCTAGACATGACATTTTTAGAATGGGTATATTCTTCTGGATACCCATTTATTAAACCTTCACAGAGAAAACTCGTCTTGTTCAAGAACATGAAAGCATTACAGTGCTCGAGATAAAAACACTCTCAATGAAGTGACGGTACGGTTAAAATACATGGGAAACATGTTGCAACATTGAAGCAAAAGAGAAAAAAAAAAGATAGTGGGGGAAAGCGAAGACAAAAACAAGAAAGACTGGTGAAAGGTTAAGGTAAATTTGATAGGAATAACTGGACGGCAGAGATTGCATGAAACTAACCTGTCACTGTCCCATCGGTATCGTTTTGGGTAACGTTGTTTGAAAAGTCGGCCACTCGGCAGAAATATCGGCCAGCATCGTTGTCTTTGACTGTGTGAATGATCAGCGAGAAATTGGCGTCAATCGTCATCAGACCATCGCTGTATCTTCTTCCATCTATCTCATTTTGGTACCACTTGACCAGAAGGGTGACAGAATTGGCAGCATGTTCTGAATACAGGAGTAATTAGTAAAACAAAAATTGAAAAAAAAATACCTCGCAGTAGTCCTATAGCCTACATAGGTAGCGTGAAAATTTCGTAATGCGCTGATAGGTCATATGTCATTCTGATTGCGTACAAAGCCTATCTTTTATTCTATTTGACAAATTTCTAAAAGCCATTGAAAAGAGACTGACATTTTCAAAAGGCAAAAAAAAAAAGGTGACACACTACCCTACAAAGCCTGTATCTAATTGTGTATTACAGGTACGTGAAATCGCAAACTTTCTACCAACTGCGACAGATGAAGTCAACACTCTTCAGTCAATCAGTAATCACCTTTGAGCCAGTACACTGCCTGTGGCTCGACGGAGAACTGACACTTGAGTTTCCCCGGAAGACCTCTTAATAAAACCGGACCAGCATCAACGACCACAATGTCGTCTAAAATCTGGCAATCTGTTGAAAAATTGAATAGAATGAAACAATTTCAAAATCCCATTCCAAGACCTATTTTGAAGTAGGCCTATGCATACCTTGGAACCTGTCAATTCCCAACTCCCCTTTCTCACGATTCTTATGCATCCTTATTCTTGACATCATTCTGCTGGCCGATATTCACGTTACGGTCGTTTCTTAATTATCCCTTGTGTGGCTTTAATACATCTGTATTTCTGTTGTTTTGGGTGATTCGATTATCAAAATCGTCTTCCATATTTTTCAAAGTTATTGGTAAGTGTCATATATAAATATTTCTTTTCATATGATACAACATTTCATATAATATTTCTTTTTTCTCTCTCTCTCTTTACTTAACCGTTGACCCTATTTCGTCGTCTCGCCGACCTTGCTGACAGACTTATTTTTATATTTTACTTACGGATCATTTTTTTTTTCATTGTACCCTAAACCGCTCATTGAATGACATGTATCATGACACTGCTGATCTCACCTGTCAGGTGGTTGGCCAAGTGCATTATAAATGAAGGTTTCTTTCTTAGGACAATATCATTGTAATTGTCATGAAGATAATACTTTCTGACTGACTGGAACTGAATGGATGATTCTGAAAGAAAGCATGATTCGCTACAGGAAAAGGTATGGTAATGTTCATGTTACACATATTTTGACACAAACTGTAATGTCAATGTAATTACTTCTTTTGTAGTTTTAATAACACAAAAAATTAACTGGCTGTTGTCTCTACCAGGTAAAGAACCGCGACCGAACTTACCTAAGTAAAATAAGGACAAATATTAATCGATTGGCGAGTGTTTACCAGTTGCGTACAATGTATAATCTTTTAATTATTATTTGTTTTTGTTACAGTAAGTAGTTAATGACCATTTGTTTTACACTTACCGGTGTCTCTAGAGATTACAATTAGACATGCAGTGAAGATAACAATAGTCCTCTGGTAACCCATTTTGTTAAACGTGTTTCTCTCGAGAAAAACCTGCCAAGAAAGAATGAATAACTCGATAAGGTGGAGGTTATCATTCAGCATGAGACGCTTTAAAACAATGATGAACTTTAGACGCTTTTAACAGTTATTGTTCTTTGATTATTCTCAATATTTCACTTATTCTCCTTTGCTATTTAAATGGCATTTGATATTTATCGTTTTTAACCCGCATCTAAGCGGTTACCAAGTAACAAAATAATGCGCAAAGCACAGAACACTTGAAAGAAAAAGAAACAGGAATGTGACATAGTGCAAAGGTAAGGGTTGCCAGGGTAAGGAAACAGAAACATCATATCTTGCAGATCTCATTACATTTTCCATAGAAGCTCTCTTTCATGATTCTAATTTGCACAGCCTTTCGGTGTTCAATCTAGTTCCATAAGGGTGCACGTCACGAGACCGACACTCAAGAGTCATACAGCCCGCAAGTCATACAGCTCACAAGTCACACAGCCCACCAGTTCTACAGCCCACGAGTTCGACACAGTGTAAATTAAGCCCATGAGATCGACATCAAGTGAAATAAGCCCTCTAGTTTTACAGCCCATGAGTTCGACATTACGCACAAAAGGCTCACGAGACAGACACTAGGCGAAAGACGTTCGCGAGACCGACACTGGGCAAAAGAGGCTCACGAGACCGACACTAGGCAAAGAAAGCCCACGAGACCGACAGGATGAACAGCGCCCCCTATTGACCAATTAATTGTACAGGATGTCCAGATAATGACATAAAGAAGGTATAAAAGATGGAAAAGGAGAGTTGCAGGGTATTACCTCGTCAATTGCCCTCCATCACCCCCTGAACGGTTCAAGATCTTTAATTGTGTTTGCGTATGTGAGTGTTTGTGAAAAAAATAAACAAAATTCAGAAAAAGGGCATGAGATGTTTCAACTTTACTTTCGAAAATGCCAAAACACCCTCGTTTCCCTCTCTGCAAAGCCCATACCGGTTTATACCTGCTTAAGAAAGAAAAAAAATAATAATATGGACATTCAGATCAACCAACTAGAAAAATACCCATCAGGTATGAAATGAAGTTCACTACAAGAAAATTATTAACAAAATGTCCAACGTTGTAGTGCACACCTGTTTTACATGATATGGGGGGGGGGGGGCTAGTCATCTGCAATGGTGTCGAAATAATGAAAATCACAGATAATAGTAACTGTCAATTAAGGCAGCGTTAAGAATTCGGGAAAATGCATCTATTAAAGTGACTTTTCTATTTTATGAAATATGTACTGTTTTGAGAAGAATAATTTTACAAACGCAAACTACTGAAATCGACGTGAATCGTTGCGATTAAAAAAAGGTTTTCATCCGTTGAATTCAATACATTAAAGTTAAAGAGAAAATTACAAAGTGATTTCTAAGCAGGCGGGTAAAAGCAGGTAGAAAGGATATTTAATAAGGCGTACATAACTTGTGAAGCGAGAAAAAAGGGCAAAAAAATATATTGGTCACCACATATAAAGGTACATTTTTGAATGTATGGTCAAAAGAAGCAAAAATGCTCTTATTATTTAATCGCAAATGTCTCCATTTGGCAAATATGGACTTATCGGTTTTTGCGAACAAACTCTTCAAATATAATAATGTAGCTCCCCGTAGGGTGACAGAACTGCCCCCTAAAAGCCACACGTGTAGAGATACATACTTAATGTCGTTGATATGTAGATGGTGCTGTTATTAGTTAGTAACAATCTCTCGCTCGACAGCGTAATGAAATTGCACTCGCCAGTATGTAATTTTCCCCTTGATTGAACACCCTACAGGTATATACTTGTAATTGACATGTAGATGGCGCTGTTCATCCTGTCGGTCTCGTGAGCCTTCTTTGCCTAGTGTCGGTCTCGTGGGCTTTCTTTGCCTATAAAGTGTCGGTCTCGTGAGCCTTCTTTGCCTAGTGTCGGTCTCGTGAGCCTTCTTTGCCTTGTGTCGGTCTCGTGGGCTTTCTTTACCTAGTGTCGGTCTCGTGAGCCTTAATTGTGTTTTTTCCGTCTCATGGTCTTTCTTTGCTTAGTGTTGGTCTCGTGAGCCTTTTGTGCCTAGTGTCGAACTCATGGGATGTATGACTTGTGAGCCGTATAACTCATGGGCTGTATGACTCATGGACCTATTTTTGATGTCGGTCTCGTGGACCGTATGACTCGTGGGTGTCGGTCTCGTGGGATGACCTCTTCCATAGGGCTATTATTGCGTATCTTTTGACTGCAGGCGAGCTCGTTGGCTTATCATTAAACATGTTTCCTATTGAAATTTGAAATCCCCGTTATAGACATAATACACAAGCCATCAGGTAACCGTAACGAACAATTTAAATTCATTTAGTTTTTTTTTTTTTGATATTTGAAATAGCCAAAATAATCTTGCAACCTATCTTTATGATCTTTCCTAGACTAAGATGAATGTATTAACTTCATGCAATGTATGAAAGTTTGAGAAATTGCTATCAGGGCAACGCCTTTGTTCCCACCACCCCCATTTCCCCTCCAGATTAATGAAAGTTGCATCCTACAATTTCGTGCAAACAGTCACTGCTTCAGGATATGGAAATTGATTAGACATTACATTCCGGTTAGTTATCGATTACATATCATTTACAACATACTTCTATTTCATATTCCCGGTCACTTTTACGTTGATGCAAACTATGTGATGTATCATTCCAGTACTCATTCTAAACTATTGTTACATAATAACAATGGCTACCAGTAATACGTCCACTCTCTGTGATCATTTGCCCGTAGTGGACGATCACATGTAGAAAGCCCTAACGTTCAATACGCGGTGATAGAAAGCTTGGTATACTGCTTCAAAGATTTTACTAAAATTGTAACCGATGTAAGCAAGACATTATATTACATTACATTTCATTACATTGACACTACATTATTTTTTTTTCTAAGTATATGTTCGTTTTTGTTTGACCCGTTTAAAGGCATTATTTATCATTTGCAGATAAAACAAAAAAAAATCTGATTTTGTGCTTCAAAATACTTCTAACATGTGAGTTAGGGAAAGAAACATGCAATGTACAAATAATGTTAGTCAGTATAAAATCAATGTTAAGTAGTATTAAATATACAAGGTATGAACATTAGTTATAATAGATGTTACAGTTTCTAGAATGAACCGTCTACAGTAATAGTACGGTCTGCTATGTCGAAATATTGGATCCCGTGAGATTTTCGTGCCAAAATTGATTTTTTTAGCTAACTTGGTCAATTTGGGGGTGCTGAATCCAAAAAACTTTGGTTCCATTTTTTTCGACCACGTCTTCAGCCGCCATTTTGAATTTCAAAATGGCCGCCATAGCAAACTGTATTTTGACCCAGATCTCATAATGTGCGCGTCATGGAAGGTTCAAATTTGATGCAAAAAGCATGTTTATAACGTCAGACATTGTGATACACCATTTCCTGATATTGTAGATTGTTTTGATACAATTTGAGGGCTGCCATCTTGAAATTCAAAATGGCCGCCATAGCTAAATGCATTTTTACCTGTATCTCAGGCACAGAACTCTTACACATAGAAGAATCACACCCATTCACAACCCGCTGAGCTCGGTGTCGCCACCGCGCGCCCCGGATGTGACGCCTCAGTGCACACGCCGCCATGTTGCTTAGCGGAACCTCCGCAGCTCCCCGAGTATGGTACGGTCAACTCACTGATCGGACAGTATGACAGCCGCTATAGCCCTTGATATTTACTTGAACTTGTAAACTGTCAAACTGATACTTCTCAATCCAGCGTTGACCACAGATTCATGTACTCATTTATGTTATTTATTTCACACTCTTCCCTGAAAATTGTCTGTATTGAAACAGGTGTTTTTTCCCCTTTCGGATAGATCTATTTGACTTCGGAGACGTGATCTGCTTTGGTATAAAATAATCTAAGACGCGCGCCTGTCCTTGTCTGTGTCCTGCCATTTTTCTGATACCCCTCTCAACCCTATGTCTTGCATTTTTTCCCCTCCAATGATATTGCAAGAAGATGTGTGTTCGTGCTTTTGATTTTTCTCCCATTAAACAGGTCAAATTAATTTTCCAGTCAGTCCAGTTGTAAAAATCAATGATTTGTGGATATGATCATGTAATACATCTTCCCCATCTGACATATACTCGTTCAACATATTAGAAATTTGGAAGACAACATCACCTTAATTATCTATATTCCTGCTGTTATCATCATCATTAGTAGTGTGTAGTACAATGTAGTTATCACTATTGCACATATTGGTATAAGAAGCAATAGGCCTATAGGCATATATACACTGTATATCTGTATACATGAAATAAAACAGAAATCGAGTTCATGCTAATCACCGACAATTTATTTCACCACACCAATTTTTGAGCGATTTGCAACAACACTTGAGAAAGAGTGAATCACTCAAATATTTGTGTGCTGTAAATAAATTGTTGGTGATCAACATGAACTTGGTTCCTGTTTTACTTTCGATATTGCTGCACCAACATGTCGACTATATATATATATATATATATATATATATATATATATATAATATATATATATATGTATATATATATACATATATATATGTATTCACACACACACACACACACATTACAAGAATGAACTCCTTTCAAGATTGTCTTCCCACAAAAAAAAAAAAAAACAGGAAGTTAAGTTGGACAGAGTTAATTTTCCTGATTTTTTAAAATTTATTTGACATTTATCAAGGTCAAAGTTGATCGCTGAGAATCAACCACAGTACAGTGATATACCATTTGCTTGAAGTACACGTACCATTATCATACCTAATACGGCGGCTATAATCACAGGCAGTACATGCGTCAGGAACATATTATGCAAATGATAGGCAAGACCACCAGTGTTGCAAATTTGTGACAACTATTGTAATCATAAAAGCAAATGCATATATTTTGTACATCTATAATGGACATGCAAAAGGGCAACAACATAAAATTCATGAATAATGAACACTGTCTGGCAAGATTATCTAAGGCAATACATCAATATAGTGCACAATTTCACTCGCCCTTGATAGCTTCGAGCGTGATTCAAAAAGAAAATCCTAATGAGTGTAAAAACGCACTATGGTATAGTATGAAAACATATTGTGTTGATCCGCATGCACTATGGCAATATAAATCTACGAATTATGGACACTGAAAAGAACACCAAAGGCATTCCTGGCAACAGTATTAAAGGCAATATATTTGTAAATGTAAGATTTCACTTGTACTTGTTAGCTCAGCATGATTCAAAATTAAATCCTTAGTAATGAGTTTAACAAAAAACTATCCCATACACTGTGTAGTATGAAAACAAAATTTTGTAACAACATGTAAAGCAAAACAAGTATCACAGATATATACAACAAATGTTGTATATCACGAAAGCAAATGCCTGTATAATCAACTATCATGCAATATAGCAACAACATAAAATCCATAAATAATGAACACTGTCGGGCAAGAATATCAAATGCATTCTTGGCATAACAATATCAACTAAAGGCAATACATGAACATCTGTATAATGCAAGATTTCACACGCACCCGTTTGCTTCAAACGGAATTCAAAGTGCAATCTAAAGAGTGTGAAAACATACTACACTGTATCTCAAAGTATGTACATGTAGGCAAAACAAGTGTCACAAATATGACAACTACATGTCTTGTATATCATGAAAGCAAATGCATGTATGTACAATCACTTAGCATACAATATGGCAGCAAAATAAAACCATGAATAATGGACACTGGCAAGAATATAAAAAAAACATCAAAGGCAATACTGTATAATCCATGATTTTACTTGCACTTGTTCTCTTCAAGCGCAATTCAAAATGAAATCCTTATGAGTGTGAAAACATACTATGGTATAGTACGAAATGTTAACGTGGCAACAATATGTAGGCAAGACAAGTCTCGCAAATACATGTATGACAAATATTGCATATTGCGAAAGCAATGTTTCATGAACATGCATTAACTTGGCAATGTGGCAACAACATAAAAATAAATCCATGAATAATGGACACTGTCTGGCAAGAATATGAAAGGCATTCTTGGCAATGATAACAAAGGCAATACATTCATATACACATGTAGTGCAAAATTGCACTTGCTCTTGTTAGGTTAAGCACCATTTAAAATGAAATCCTGCAATATAGTTTGAAAGAACAGAAGTGAATGTGATAAAAACCTAAAATGGCAATAGACCTCAAAACGCTTTATCCTGGCGAGGAAAGCGCATTATTTAGAAACAAGACACCAAACAGGTTAGTCATCGCATTCTTCATCAGCGACCAGGATGCGATGTGATGGTAGATTAAAATCCGTTTCTGAAGCAGACATACACACAAGGGTATATGTCTGCTCCTGGTCGGACGGATTTCAAAACTAAAACTCAAATTTCAAACACCTAACATGCAAAATTAAAATTTGTTCTTCTGCATGTACCCTCATGAGATGTTGTGGAAAGTTGAATAAAGTTGGTACAGCATCTGCCCGCAGCCTTGTTATCTGGCCGGTGCGATCGAAGTACTTCTAATCTATACTAGAATAGTTAAATTTATTCAGTATTATCAATATCATTGGAACTTCAGTCTACCCTGCAACTGTTCGTACTACTACTACTACTGCTACTCTACTTTAATACTAGAGTACACAGTCAGTCTAGACAATCTAGTATCTAAACGACTGTAGTGTTGTCACTGACACTGACCCACCACTGGTACTGTGACTCTACATGTCTCTAGCTAGACAAGAATAAATCTACGTGTAAAGTTAACACCTAAGCTCAAATTTACATAAATAGATAGTACTTTTTTTCATGTACAAAGCTGCTTGCCCCAACACACAACGTACAGAGTGTATAGCCCCAGGGCCTAAATTAGGCCTACTTGATCTTTTTTATTTCGCATATTTTGGTACTAGTAGTTGGTGGTAAACAGATATGTCGACGGCAAACACAAAATCCAGTGTCTGGGACTACCTTTGCTACTGCGCTCACAAGAAAGCCAACATACGACCGATCCGCCTAATTGTAACGTTACTTGGGGAATTAATTACTTGTAATTCTCATCATGGCTTGGTGTCAAACTTACCTGTTTCCAAATCCTTTTGTCAAGTGATTTGTGCAGTTTACAGCCGCACAATACGGCATTTTAATGCCTCGCTCAGGGTCTCGGAACGTCAGAAAAACACGCTACAACATGCAGTCACTGTATGTGGATAGCGTCTGCTGGGATTTGCACGCAAAAAAGTTCCGCTAAGCAAAATGGCGGACGTCACGTGACAATGAGTCGAGCGACGGCGACAAAACGGGTGGCGAGTGATTCTTCTATGTGTAAGAGTTCTGTGATCTCAGGTTGTAAGCATTATGGAAAGTATAAATTTGGGCCAAAAAGCATGCTTATGATGTCAGATATGCTAATATATACACATTTGTTTTAAATGATGGATAATTTTGATTGGCGACCATCTTGAAATTCAAAATGGCCACCATAGCAAATGTAATTGGGCCTATATCTCATATTGTATGCATTGTGTAAGGTTCTAACTTGGGGCAAAGAGCATGTGTTTGCTATCATACTTTCTGAAACATCTTTATCTGAAATGATGGTCCATTTTGATATCATAGGTGGCCATCTTGAAATTCAAAATGGCCGCCATACCAGAATGTATATTTTGACCCGTATTTCATGCAGTAAACAATACAGAAAGTTCACATTTCGGGCATAAACCGGGCTCATGATGTTGAACATTCAGATGTACTTTGATCCCCTCTCTAAAATTGCAGATCATTTTTGAGGCTGCCATTTTATCATTCAAAATGGCTGCTTTTCAGCTAATATCTGTGGTCGACAAGCAACTTTTAGGCATATCAATGTTTATGGTGGTGTACATTGTACATCATTTTATAAACACAGACACACACACATAATCATATACATTCTGTAATAATGGATTATTCGCATTGGCTGCCACTCATGAAATTCAAGATGATTTCGACCCATATCTGGTACTGTAAGATCTGTACCCTGCAAACTCAAGCATGCTGGAGCACTTTCATGTAGGACCTATGTGTAAGTAAATCACTTCAATAAATAGTGTTATCATTGCATAGGAGGGACTGCTTCCTGTAGGTACACTGCCATGTTGAAATTCAAAATGGCTGCCATGGGAAACATTCCTTTAAGAGCATTGCATTTGGGTAAAACTTGTGAATGGGAAATCATGTGATTCTGGTGTCAAAGCAAATGACTTTCAAAAGTTCCTCAATAACTGTGTCTGGGTGACTAAATGCCCCCATTTAGACGATTTGGTTGTAGAGTTTAAATAAACAATATTAGCCGTGTACTAGAAAATTTATTGGAAATTTACTTTAGTTAATGTCTTCTAGGCTCTGGAAAACCCTACTCATTCGCATTCCTTATTCATTCTGTGTTATTCCAGAAATACATCCAGCAATTATGAGCTCCCTGATGAGTTGTTTTATTTTGTGGTCAACAAACAAGTTTGTGAATGGGATGCCTGGTAGGGTGACCATGGCATTTCTTGACATTGCGAGACTTTTCAGTGTTTGTCTTCATTCTCTCAAGGCAGCATCAAGTTTTTGAAGATCACCTTTAATCGTATCAATGCTTACTTTTGTACAAATATTTAATAACTGGGATTGAATGTAACTATTGACGAGGTTCCACGTAACCAGATAATGTTTTGCCTGAGAGGCAAAAACAAATCACGTGTAAGCGAATCACATACCCGCTTGGCGCTATTATGGGACGTGGGATGTAACGCTTACACGCTTGCCCACACTTATGGGAAATTGTATGGGACTCCTCCCCTCTCTCTCCCCCCCCCCCCCACACACACACAGTTTTTGCCCCTCAGGATGGCTTGATGACGTCATTAGAACCTCGTCCTTACAGTCTGAATTTATGGCGGCCATTTTGAATTAAGAGATGGCTGTCGTTCTGCGTGACCTGAAAGTGAATTCGGTCTAACTAAGACAATTTTGGCAAATATGTAGGGCGCTTACCACAGTATCATATGTTTTTCTATGGCCACCATCTTGAATTTCAAGATGGTGGCCTATCTAATGATCGACAATAGGAAACAGCTGTATTGGAACGTTGGACACCACTAGCATGTCTATTACTGAGAATTTGATGCTCCTACAATAATTGCAACATGAGATATGGGTAAAAACGCTATGGCGGCCATTTTGAATTTCAAGATGGCAGCCTATAAATTGTATCAAAACAAGCCACAATAACAGAAAAATTAATGATATATCAGAGTGGCTGACATCACAACCATGCATTTTGCACCAAATTTGAAGCTTCTACAATGCTCACTGCATGAGATATGGTTCAAAATACTGTTTGCTATGGCGGCCATTTTGAAATTCAAGATGGCAGCCTACAAATTGTATCAAAACAATCCGCAATATCAGAAAAAGATATACCAGAGTGTCTGACATCACAACCATGCACTTTGCACCAAATTTGAAGCTTCTATAATACTCACTTAATGAGATATGGATAAAATTACAGTTTACTATGGCGGCCATTTTGGAATTCAAAATGGCGGCTGAAGACGTGGTGGAAAAAAATGGAACCAAACTTTTTTGGATTCAGCACCTCCAGATTGACAAAGTTACCCAAAAAAATCAATTTTGGCACAAAAACTCACGGGATTACATAGTAGCCTCTATTATAATGGTTTATTGAGAAAAATAGTTAAATCTCCTTAATATTATACGCTCTATTGCAAAGTTTCTAATGCAAGATGAATTGTGAAACAACTGACCTAGACATATGCCTAAAATGTGTTAACTCGAACATATCTTTTTAATCACTGTTTTCAATGGCAACGATACCTTTTTCCATCAATGAAAAGAGACAACTGGCTATTCCGACATTATCGTTATACTATGTAGGGTATGGATGTACACAGCAAATGCTTATGCACAGTTCAAATTGGCAGAAATTTAAAAACGGAACATCCTCACCACTTACTCACAGAGACAAGTGATGGACTCAAATACTTAACTACGTTTTAACTGGTGTTCATCGAGGCACAACAAGTGTTACAATGGCGTGTTCCGTCAGCTTTAACTTACCATGCACACAGTAGATATGGTGAGGATTGTCGTACTGAATGAATTAGGCTGCCAAATCACGAGGCAAAAACAGGAGATTGCTCAATGATCCTATGACCTTACCATATCCGTATCCACAAAATGGCTGGCCCTACCGTTGGCAATAATTGTTGCACAATATGCGTTTCTTTGCAATGTTTTTACTCACGAGTTTAACATGGAGCTATGATCACTATCAAAATTAGGATGGTGTTGTCTTTAACTATTTTCTGATTTCACATGATTTTCAATTCTAGTCCTCTCTCAAACTTTGTTTAAATATAAACAAAGGAATGACAAAAAAAGAACTTTGTTTAAGTTTCTTAATTTCTGTTTTATATACCTTGAAAGTTTGCTATCGAATCGAGGTGTGTCATAGCTTCATGGTAATAAATATACCTCTACTTAAGAACGCCGCGAAAGTTTAATGAATTAAAAATCGCGTTTGCTTACACTTACAACTGTGCCACATCGTCAGTTAAGTTCATTTGTGGGGGGTGATAAATTTTCGTGTTGGAGACCGTGATATGAATTAACTGGTTTGAGTTGTGCGGTTATTGTGTTGCCATGAATCGTGAGGGACATGTTCTTGCTCATGGGGTAGGTCATAGTCTACAATGCTATATTAAGAAATGTGAGTGTATGTTTTTGTTCGTGTGTGTTATGTGTTTGTAAGTGTGTGTGTCTTGCTTGTAAAAACACCTGTTTAGCAACGCGAATTATCTAAGTTGTTTCTCTTGCGTGGTATGCTGAATTAGGTATTCTGTTTCCAAGATCTTCCTGATTTACTACAATCCCCCTAAGGAAAGTGATACCGACAATATAAAAAAAAAGTAATTAGAAAATACAAAACAAAAACGAGCAGACTGGAAAACAAACTAAGAATTCGGCAGAACGACGTTTCAGGTATGAAAATAATGACAAATATGATAAGAACCATAATCTCTATGTTTTTTCATCTGTTTTAATACTTTTTTATTTACATACATGTATATTTTTCTATGCCAAAGTGAAAGCTGACACCGTCTATGCCACCATCAGTATACATAAAACCGCTACACCGACCTCTTCCTCTTCCTGTAAACCAACATGACACAGATACATGGAAACAAAGGAAAACATTCAAGTTGGATTGTACCCACCAGTTAGCTAAGTTAAAAAAAGCTGTTCTGATGTGTGTGCAGTCATAAATACCTGAACAAGTGATGTCTATTTCTTGTTAAATTAATGGGGCAAGTGTGAATATTGATAACAATAGTTACAATAATAATGATATCAATAATGATCTCTGAAAGGGTTGGAAAGGGATAAATTTTATTTTCGCTATTTGTAAATATCAAAATCATTTCTGAGTACCTCGTCTATGAAATAAATTTGCGTAAATCGACATATAAATAAATTTTGTTTCATTTATGTATTAAAAGAAGTAGCATATTAGATTTTTTGCGCATTTGTGTGTATTTATGCAATAAATAATCCAACAAACGAGTAGGCACGCATAGTTAATCAGCATACTTATAGTTGTTCAATAGATTAGTTTTCACACAAATACAATTATTACCTACAAATTTGCTATAACATGGTATTACTTAACACATCTGCACCGAAAATCTGCTTTAAAAATTAATTGGCGTCGGCAAGAAATTCTGTATCATCCTAGGATCTTTTTAATCCACCCACTCATATTCTTTTTGAAACTCCGAAACTAGTCTTTTCGGCATGGTTAAGGCAAGAATCGGGCTATAAAGGCACTTCAGAAATAAACAGAGGATGTGAAGTCAATGCGAGGTGACGAGGTGACTCCCCTATGAAAGGGATATATACCAATTGCTTGCTTGATTATAAACAATCATTGCTTCTACGCCAGGCACGGAAAACAAACCAAATCAATTACCTAAGCAATCGGCGATGATGATCGTTAAAATAAATTCCATTTAATTTACTGATTCTGTTGATATTGATGCTAGTGCATCTAATGATGCAATAAGATATGATGATGACCTTGATTGCTATAATAATGTTGAAAATGGTGGCGTTGATGATTTATCAGCTGATTCGACGATTCGGCTGATCGTCCTCATATAACTTGTTTGAATACTGTATCATATCTTTTTTCCTTTTTTTCCTATCACGTATTATCATTGGGCTAATACTATCCCTTTTCGGTTTTTGTGAGATTATGAAATTTCTGTCCATTGCATGAAAACAAATTTTGTTTCTGGAATACTTTCCCTCATCATCATGCGCTTCTGCTTCCTTTGCCGCATCGCCTCATGACCAGCAAATATATGACCTTGAATGGATTTGATAGCAATGTGTTTTTGATATCAAGTTTTTACTGTTTGAGAGAATAAGTCGAAGCTGATGTCCCTTTCAATGTCAGTGTCAGTATGTATGTCCCTGCCCTTGTCTCTTCCTTAGCTTTCATTACCCATTCTCTCTCTCTCTCTCTCTATTTATTCTTCTTTCACAAATAGTCATATTCCCCTTGACTTTCATAGCACTTTCCTTCCCGATTAGTAAAAATTCTTCATTTGATTTTTTTTCCCGCGTTCAATAGTGCATATGGTTTACAGACTCCGATTCTTCCGATTGGTTTCATTAATCTTCACTTCTCTTTCCTATCTCCATGATTTTCCAACCTGCAATTTCTCCCCCACATCCTTTCCACTTCACATTTCTCATCCAAGCAATGTCCGAACCTTTTACTTGATTACTTTTCACTATATTTTCCCTTACGACTCTATTCTGTCCCATTTTCTCCAGTCTCCACTAGTGAAACGTCAACTTCCAGCTCTCTTCTGCCCCTCGATTGTCACTATTTGCCTTCCTTACAATCCCCCTATGTCGTTTCCCTCCTCAGCTCTACTCTTTCTACGCTATCCTTTTGTCAAGCCACGATTCCTACAAGAACTACCACACATGATGCTACCACAAAACTTTCTCCCTCGTTGATCCCGTAGATCTATTTTCTATATCTGAAACCTAGGTAGATGATGGTCTCACTTTGAATTTGTAGTCAAGGGCCATTCTGAAGAGAGAAAAGACTGATACTATAAGGGGGTATATGTTGTCACACTATGCCATCTACAATGTATTTCTTATTTACGTCACAGTAAACTATAGACTGTCGTTAATAACTCGAAGTTTTGTGAATCGAAATCAGGATCGACAAATACAACATAAAGAACATGAAATTGAAGAAGTGTAAAATGTCAATCTTTAATATTTTCTTAACATTGACAAACACACTGAAACATGCAAATGTTAAGAACCATTGATTACATAAGGCATATATGCAAGAATAACTAAAAAAAAAAAGAGGTCATGATTATGCTGTATAACGTTCTCATACCATTCATATTGACAATAGTTTGCTGGTAATTATCCTTTGAATGCATTGATAGCCTACAACGCATTACAAATACTGTATGCAAAAATTCCATTGGATCCAGTTTTGTACACTCCACATACATCGTCAAAAGGACTCCAGCTAGAAACTATAAACACGTACTCATTTCCTATTATTTCCGATTTTTTTTTTTGAATCTACTTTACGTTGCTCTTTTATATGATCTCTATCTAACTTGCACAGTTTGTAATATCTAATGTTATTATTATACATTGCCGTAGTTTGTGTAATTTTGTTTGTAACGAGTATATTTAGCAGAGTCAACGTGTATATCAAGCATTTCCCCTAAATCCGAGAGGGCTACCAGATTCAGTTTAGTTTATTTCATTTTAGTACGGAACCCACTTCAGCCAATGGCTGTTCTATAGCTGGTCCGTGCGAAAAAAAAAGTATATATGCAATAACAGAAATAAAAATACAGACAAAACCCAAAATACAATATATCGATTGAAATACAAAATAAAATGTCAAACGTCTACTCTATCCTATTCCCTCCATTCATAACAAAATACTGAATATTCACATGATATAAACCTTTATTTATAAAATATGTTTCTTAAATTAACACCATTTAACACCTAAACACTCAGCTGAAATCTAGCAAATTACTTTTTGTAGTTATATTTGTACGAGGTCTTGATAATTTTGAATTCTAACATAATATTTCACAAACCATAATAAAAATTCTTTAAACACAATATATTTCATAAACTTACCAGGCATCATTTCGTGGACAATCTTATACATAACATATGAAACATGTTTATCTCTCCGAACTGAAAGATTATCAATCTTCAAACACTCGAATACTTCTCGACTAAAATGTGCAAATTAAATGGAATGGATTTTTTTTAAAAAAAGGTATGAGTGTATACAAGTTCACATGCTATGCAGTGCTTATTTTGTTACCCGGTGCTGTTGAGCACTTTTTATAAACATTAAGGACGAACTGCTATGTAGAAAAAAAAAGGGAAGTTTTGACATTGACTTCTCTTGTAAACACACGTGTATACCTCATAAAACGCAGTTATACATGCTGGTCTGATGATTTCACTACTTTCATTGGCAGATCTCATTCATGCATGTGAGACAGGCACTGTTCCTTCACAATAACACACAAACTTGGAAAAAGTGCAATTTGTCATTGTTGTTTTTATAGTTTATGTGTTCAGTCATGCATGATATTTGTCAATATGATTAGGTGTCAATGGAACGAGGAAGAGTTCCCCTTTCCTCACATCCAACATTGCGCTCTCCATAGCTGATTATAAAATAGTAGCCTTCAAAAGTTGGATTAGCTGGATTTTTTATACGAATTTTATATATAGGAGATGCATATCAATAATAAGTTGACAATGTTTAACATTAATACGGGCTTTTGTTGAAAAACGGTGGAATATCAAATGGTATGCAAATACTATAATAATTTTACCAGTACGAGTCAAACTTTCAGGAAGACGATGTAGAATGACAAGTGCATCCTTTAAATTCACGGAAACATGGCTTCGGTGAATGCCTCGTTATTTCTTTGTCCCAGCATTTGTCTCCAATATGCTATCTCTGCTTATCTTTCATACCAATGTTCTTGCACGCATTTGTAGGAATAGTACATTAACATATAGTAAAATAAACATAAAATGATTAGATTTCAAGGAAAACAATCGACGCTACATAGCAATCTTGAGTTACACGGTTCGTTTAATTAAATACAGAAAGTGAAAGACAATTATAAACAAGGAATAAAGACTGGGAAGCCAGGTGAACTAAGGTACTTAAATATTGAAATCCACATTTCCATAATACATGTAATAGCAATGACGTTATCTATTACGCTGACTTAGACGAGAACTGCTTGAAAACGCAATTTGGTTGTTTCAGAATATCGGGTTTCCCAACCGTATTTTTTTTTTCTGACATCAAATCTGTGTTTGTTTTTGCTTTTTTGTCACTGTTTTTACCTATGGTTAGAACTTCACTGTATTTCATCAAATAATCCCCGTCTCTTCTGAAGACACGAAATGAATGATCGTCTACAACTGTTTAAACCGTATACCATTATCATTATACATTGATTCACATTTGTTATTACTGCCAAAATGATAACGGCTCATCCGCCTACAGCATGTGGTTTATCCGACCCCCAGAACTGCGTGAGAGAAGAATTTGAAATATCCCTGTATATTTGTATTTTGGGGTGTTTTTTCTCTATGTTTCGGTCATTTGTTGTACCCATGCTTCTCATCTCAATCTGTAGCTCGAATTTAATTGGGACCTACGCTCCGCAAGCTTGCTTTCTAGAAAGCGAGTTTGTGGAGCGTACATCTAGATAAATAGTAGGTTCTAGATAGTAGGTTCCTTCGTATTCCTTTAGCATTCATTTCCCATATTCAAATTTTTATAGATCGACCACTATGTTTTTATATGTTTGCAATATTCCATGTATGTCTCCTAGCTGGATATTATGTATAGGCCCTATTTCATTTTGTAACATTATTCCTCCTAGCTGGAAATTATGTATTATTCAATTTTGTTACGTTAGATGTACTTTTTTATTATCATTCATTGATAAATATGACAAATAAATGAAATGACATGTAATGAAATGAAATAATCATGATCATCACAGTCATTACGTACCTGTCCTCTGTGTAATAACCATAATGAATCACGTATAGTTTATATAAATCAAATGTTGCATTCTTTTGACTTTGACAACCAAAACAGCAGGTTTTTTGTTTGTTTGTTGTTGTTGTTGTTTTTTTAGAATTTGCATGGTGGTAAACATGGAAGAAAGTGTAATTCTGCAGAAAGTCACGGTCATTCATGCAAGTATGATATATAGACAGGATGCATAATGTATGCCTTTATGACAACCGGTATTAATTTCCATGACAAACAGCCACCATGTTAGCACAACTATGTCCCTAATTAAGGCATCACCGTGGCAAAGTAACTGAAATTTGTGGCAAAGGCACCGTGGCAAAGGAACTGAAATTTCTTGACTTCTGCTGTCATGGTAGATTCTGCCAGTAGTTGTAAATCATTAGGAACTTCTTCATGATTTTGAAATGCATCAATGGGACACAATGAATGGCACGAGAACCCTTGAATATCCCGTCAACTCTCTAATATTTCTTCGTAACTAAACTAAAGACAACGCATTTTTTCGAGCCGTAATTTAAGAAGACTAGCGCTGCTCTCATGACTGGCAGTAATTAAAGCAACTTTAAGATTAGAAACCTTGCAAATAACAAAATGCTACATCTGTTGTCGGACTGAAGAAGTTTGTGATATTGATACAGATTTTAGGTTCAATCCCTCTGTGTTCATTTACAGATGTAGAAACACAACAACGCAGGCACCAATGATAACTCGTTTAAGATGTATTCAATACTGTTTTTTTTTTATCACGTGTTGGTAAAGTGGCAAATATCACCATGTTCATCATCCTTGTTAAAGAAGGATCTACAAAGCTCAATATAGAAAAGGAACAGAAATTGCTCATTCACAAGCATTACTATATATAATATATGTATATATATATATATATATATATATATATATATATGTATATATATGTAATAAGTGGTAGAAGGACTATAATGCACACGCCATTACTTCAAATGTATAGTAAAATATAGCCCAGTTCATTCCTTCAAATTCGTAGCAGAACCAATGCATAATCAGCGTTCTTTACAAGGGCATATCATCGTAGTTAGTATAATTCATTTTCATTGTATGTGTACAGTTCAGTGAAAGAAAAAAAAAATGCATCATCCCGTGTTAATCCCTCATAGTGAATAAACTTTACAAAAAGAGCAAAAACAATAAAACTTCACCGCAATAACTTCCTTGCCAGCTATATGCTAAGGACACGACCACGTGATATCCATATCTACATTTAACCTTGTGCACTGGAATTCACATCAACACGCACTGTCAAGGCCGTATGTAGCTGTATCTGAAGGTGCTAAAGCAGCTTTTCTATTCGGAAAGAGTTTCTCTTCTAAAGACCTCCTTGAGCCAAGGCACCAGTGATGAAACAAACAACTAACAAGATGCTAAAAATCTTGGTTGCAGGGGTGACAATCAAAACACGTATTCACGTTGACGCGTGGGTATGAAACAAAGTTAACTTTCCCACATTTCCATCATTCCAGGTGATGTTTGTTGAGGTGCCAAGGATGAGTTTTGTCAATGGTGTTCATGTCAACACCTTTTTCATTTTTATTTCTTATCCCTCTACGTTCCACCGAAGGAATGAGACACAAAGACCAAGAAGACTACTCATATCCCGAACTTGACTGTCAAGTTATTCCGAAGCTAAGGAGTCATCTTCTTGCTGGATTGTGACAAGGAGAGACAACGAGAAAAAGAAAGATTAATAGTTATCCACTTCTGATTTATTTTAATTGAATTGTCAATGCAATGACGATAATTCTTCGCTCATTTTGTTCACAAAAGCCAGGACAGCTTTTTCTTTACACTATTTGTGCTTGACCAGTGTCACTGAATGATGGGTGACAGTGTGTCCCTTGGGTGTGATGCTTCTGTGGGTGTAATGTGTGTGTGTGTGTGTGTGTGTGTGTGTGTGTGTGTCTAGCAGCACGGTATGTTAAGAAGTGATTGTCACATATGGAAAACTTACGCTGCCCATCCGACTCAACAGTTCGTTAAAGGACAACTTCATCTTTATACACATGTAGATTGGATGAATGCAGAAATATCAGCAGCACACATCAGTAAAGGTTTGTGAAAAATCGGACAATCCATTTAGAAGTGATAAACGCTTTATCAAAGTTTCTTCGCAGTCACTGCTGGATGTGAAAACTTCTACAGCTAAATGATGTCACTTGAGCAGAAAGATATAAGGGAACTATACAGAGAATTTGAAAAAGAATTATACACGTGTATATTTTTTTTTGAAAAAAGTGCATACTTCCTTTACTTGTTAGTGTTGTATCCTAAAGGGTAATATCATTCCCCAAGTCAAGCGATCTTTCATAATACGAGAAAAGTAAGATTATGTTAAATATTTTTTTTTGCATTTTCTTTGTTATAGTTGTTATAGTACATGGCATCACAAGCTCTAGTAATTTTTCTCATCCAGCAATGGTAGCAATGAAATTCAAAATTCATAACTTTGAACGGACTGTCTGATTTTCTTCGGTCTTTCACTGATTGATGTCCTCTACTCTTATTAGTGAGTGCGTGCATGGGGTGGATGTAGGTGTGCGGTATCCTAAGAAGCAATTGAGTATATGAATATAAGAACGACCCAAATCCATGGAAGACCATTTCGAGTAAACTAAAAGAAACTTCATATCTTTTTAATTTGTCCAATAATATTCTATTCAACTGTGATGGGAAGGCAACATTGTATACACAAATTAGAACATATTATGACAATTAACATTTACATTAATTGTGGAGAGGCCATTTTGTGTGGTGGACTTGGGTCGTTCTTTGATTCATATACATGGTGTTCTGCTATAGAGATGAGAGAAGGATGGGAGAGGGCGCTATTATACGAATGTAAGAATGACCCAAGTCCCTCATTTTTACATTAATATAAGATTTAACTCATTCATTTCAGGCACTTCCGGGGGTAATTAGGATTTATCATTAATATACACAAGATGAGTCCATGCATAAGCTACAATTTCCCATGTCAAACTGAATTTGGCCAAAAATTGGACTTGGGTCGTTTTTATATTCAGGTCTTCAGTTACCAAGTACAATTTATGATTGCAAACACTCTAAGAACTAAAGGCTCATTTTTTTTTTTAAACTTTACAGTGTCACACTGGGAGCACCTTTGAATTTGGTCCCACTGTGACTTTGGTCATAAAGGTGCAAGGTGGCACCGGTAAGGGAGCTCCAAGCGTTACACTGAAAAGAGTGCAAAGTTTAATCTACATGTATTTTTCTTAGAGTGTTCAACAGAAGGCAAAATGCGCAGCTGCAAACTTACCTGCTGCTAAATCACATTCGAACTGTTTGTACGTTGTGTAACCTTGCCATGCCTGATTCCTGGTTTTACAAAAGAATAGATCGAGGAAAACAAAACGGTTACTTTCAGTTCATTTCAATTCTTTTTAGTTTAACCTTTTTTTGACACGCAGTGCTTTGACCCATATAAATGCAATGCAAAACCTTGAGGCCTCTATTCAAAATGCATTATGTACGTATTGTAGGACCCCTTGGCAGAGCAGCTCGAGTGAGCTGAAAGGCATAGAAGGTGCTTAAGGGAAACGTAGGGCCTAATAAATAGAATAAATAAATAAAAGCATAAATGTAACTGACTTGTTCACGCCTGGTTACTGATGTTGATCATCTACGAAACACCGTGCTTACCTGTCATGATTTCGTTCGCCAAGTTGATGAATCCCGCATCGTAGACTTTATTGCTCACTTTTTGGCGAAATTCTATTATTGAAATACAAATCAGGGCAAATAAACACTATTACTATCGATTTGAACCTTGCCATTCATTGTGCCCGATTCTTTATGCGTGATCAATACTCGAGGCACCGTTATGAGAGAAAGATATCAAGAAAACAAAATTAAATCCATAATCGTCAAGTATTTCCCCACGTTTACATTTTATAAGTCACCAGGGTCCTGGTTCATAAAACTTACTATCAGTGACAACTGCCACATTTCTGTGACAAATTTGCTCTCAGCCAAGAACATGCACGGATTTCACTAGCTTTTAACAATTATGACAACTTATCACTGATTGTGAAACCGGGTCCTGATTAAAGTGGTACATTTCACATGACGGGGAGTGTCACATAATTTCTCTAATGCTTACCTCTTTCGTGCGTTTATTTCTTACAAAGCCGTTTGGTTCTAGATGTAAACGGGCCGATGACATGAAACCATGTTTGTTTCCTTCTGACAGCTGAAACGCAATTGACATTATGCTACTCACAACTTGACCCATCTACATAGGAAGACCTAATGGCAGTGTGGAGGATTTCGTTTAAGGCCCCGTCCCACTAGAGTGCCATCTGATGTCAAACGAATTCGACAAATTGAAGATACGTTGAAGATGCAGATAATAGAATAGTTCTCAACATTTTTTTTTTTGTATATGTATATTTTAGATATTTATAAAGATTTCCAAAGATACGCCGCAGCTGACATTATTATTTTGAACATATCCAAAATCTTCGGCATATATATAACGATCCTAACTAACGAATAGCTTATGAAAACAAAGAAAGACAAACATGTTGGGAAATACGTGGCGGTTTCTTCAAATTTTGGAATTTGTGGGGGAATCGTTGGGCATTCCCGTGTGCCTTAACCAAAGACTAACAATAAAGGCGACGAGCAATAAGTGTGATTCCGCCGATATTTTACCTACTATACTAGTTTATAATACATTGAGAAATGATGTGACCTCAGTAAATCACAGTGTGATAGCGTTGCCATCCCTCACCACGGTCACAAAATCATTCATACAAATGTGTGAAATCGAAAACACGTTCCGAAATCAACTATCTAGCATCTATATATGTATGCATAGTGATATAATACATGGCACATGCAGAAATACATACACACATATTAACAGATATAGGGGACTATAGGCCCTACATACAGAGAACAACCACCAACCACACACGGTCTCCACCAAACACGCACAGGACACGTTTTGACACCACTGTACGACAGATCATGTGAACGCCTACACATAAACACCACACATACACCCGGCGTACTGGAAGTACACACAAACCACGATACTCATAACACACACACACACACACACACACACACACACACACACACACTCGTCCCATACACTCACCTACACACCATACACAACACATACCATGCAGCCCCCCCCCCCCACACACACACACAAACATACAAACACATATAGACATCACATTCACCAGTCACACCCACCCCTGGCCATCCACTCATAACACAGGAACGATCCACCCAAACCCCTAATGTAATATCAACGCTAAATGAAATATTAACCCTAAATGTAATACACCTTAACCCTAAATTTAATAACAACCCTAAATGTAATACATTTTAACGCTAAATGTAATAATCGAGTCAACCCTGAATGTAATACATTTTAGCCGTAAATGTAATAACCGGAGACAACCCTACATGTAATACATTGCAACCCTTAATGTGATATCGATCCTAAATGTAATATCAACCCTAAATGTAATACATATAACCCTAGATGTTATATCGACCCTAAATGTAATACATTTTAACGCTAAACGTAATAAGGACCTTAAATGTAATACGCCATAACCCTAAATGTAATGCATCTCAACCTGAATGTAATATCGACCCTAAATGCAATAATTCTAACCATATGTAATATCGACCCTAGATGTAATTCATCTTAACCCTCAATGTAATAAAGGCAACAGTGCCCGTAAAGTAAAAGGAACAATGAAACAAATGGAACCGACTGCTCTTTGAGCCTGATGAAGCGCCCCGGAGAGGACGTGAAACGTCGCTATTCCAAATTACAAGTTCCGGTAAATCCAGTTGACTAGATTTACTGATAGTTCATGAGATACTTTACCTGGATGACTGAGAACATTCACAGACGTGTCTTTTTATCATCTTTGAATCACCACCCTAGGAGATATGAATGTATGAGTAAGGCAAACTGACTAGTCTGAATTGTTGAATCAATATTAATATGAATACTGCAGAACGTGAAGCAATATATACATCATATGCTGCACCAGTCCTTGGAAGGCCGCACAAGCTGCACAAGAAAATCGAGAATAAATACCAAACGCTCATGCTATTGCCTATATTGAATGATAAGACTGGCGACTTCTAACGTAATAAGTGCCTCATCTGTCGAATCATTTAAAATTCTTCTTAAAACTCACCTGTTTAATCAGCTGTAATTTTTTTTTTTCTGGAGGCGCACACAGTTATCAATTATTGTACCATTGTATCACATGTATTTTTCTTTTCTTTTCTTTTCTTTCTTCTTCTTTTGTTACTGTTAACGTTAATTTTGTTAATGTTATTGTGTTTTCTAGTCTATTTGTATGAGTAGCAAAGTGCGCTTAGAAACGTCAGTATGAAGCGCCATATAAATGCAATTATTATTATTATTATCATTATTATTCTAAAGCTTGATTCTTTGATATAAATTATTTAAAATCCTAGAGTGTCATACTGAAAAGGGGTGATTATCAAATTGAGGGGTCAAAAAGTATTACATTTAGGGTTAGCATGCATTAAATTTAGGGTTGTATTCGGTTATTAGAGTTCACTCGATTATTACACTTAGCATAAAATGTAATACATTTTTAGGGGTGTTATTACATTTTAATAGGGTAAATGTGGTTTACATTTTGGGTGGTGATTACATAGCGTTAAAATGTATTACATAAAGGTTCAACATCACATCACACTGTAAATTGGATTTGAAACTACAATAAATATACGCAAATGTTTCTGTGGCTATCATTTCATTTCATTCTCATTATCTTCAGCATCACCACTATCACTTTCATCTTCACTATCACTTTTTTCTTCCTCACTACCCTGTCAACATCATCATACATCATCATCATCATCATCATATTTCACGTTACTCTTACTCGTATCTATGCACTAGGAATATAAAAAAACATAATGTATTTACAGTGTTTTATATTTTGTAGTATTTCTCCATTCCGCAAACAATATAATTTTTGTGTATTATGTATAGGTCCCTGGGCTGCCACGTGCTCAAGCTTTTTCTTATAGTGGCAGTCCTTCTTCCGCATAATTTCTCAGATAATTATTTGGAAAATTGGTAATACGATTTATAATTTGTTAATGAAATTAATTTACACATCGATTTTCCTTCTTTGAATCATGTACTTGTAATCTGCTTACTGATATTCCATGTGATATTACTGAAAATAATTTTGATTTATGTATGAAATTGTGTTGGAAGAAAAACAAATCAAACAAACAAATAAATCAAACATTTAGGGTTGTTATTACATTTAGGGGTAAGGTGTATTATATTTAGGGTCAGTATTACATTTAGCGTTAAAATGTATTACATTTATGGTCGATATAACATTTAGGGTTAATATGTATTACATTTAGGGTTGCTATTACATTTAAGGTTAAAAATTATTACATTGAGGGTCGATATTACTTTTAGGGTTGACATGTATTACATTTAGGGTTGTCTCCGGTTATTACATTTAGGGTTAAAATGTATTCAATTAACGGTTGACTCGATTATTACATTTAGCATTAGAATGTATTACATTTAGGGTTGTTATTACATTTGGGGTAGTGGTGTATTACATTTAGGGTTGTTATTATATTTGGGGTAGAGGTATATTACACTAGGGTCGATATTACATTTAGTGTTGATATTATATTTAGGGGTGATACAGCATCATCTTTTGCAGCTTGAAGACAACGACCGACGAGAATTTGTACAGCTACGTTTCATTTTACCTAGAGCTCTTTACCTCGTTCGGACTCGAGAGGGTTTAGAGAGTTGTCCTTGCCATGCTTCACCCATCTCACCAGCAGTCCCAGGACAACATTGTCAAATTCTGGGTCAAGTTGTTTCATTTTAACATCCAACACTTCACACAGCCGACCGGCTTCACTTGCAGGAATATGATGTGCCAGCTCTGTGAGAACCTCTTTACTGGGGAAGCAGTCTCTGTATTGGCCTAGTAACAGACATTAACAGCAAATATCCGTTTATCATTACACATAAGAAATGGCCGAATGAAATAAAAGGGGTCAGTTATTAACACGATGAACGAATTATGCTTGCTGGATTCATGTTGATATAATGTATTACAGTATTATTGTTAATCTAATGTAACTAATTTTATGAGACTACTTTATGTTACCAGAAACGTCTACAATTTTTAACAAATGGTATTGTTGGCTCTTCTATGCTAAATAACATATCGTAATGTCAAAGCACTAGTGATGGAATATGTGTTCTCTGATGTCCTCTTCACTGTTGTGCTCCAATTGATATGACTGAAACTTAGTGTAGCATAAAAAAAATGCTGAAAATTGCTTATCCAATAGTGGCGAGCCAATGGACTAGAATGCAAGTAAACAAACATAGCGTTTTAACTTCTTTTATCAATATTATTCTCATTATTATCTTCATTGTGTATAAACACTCTATTAATGCTTTATTATTTGTTCGTTGTCTCTAACTTTTATTCCGTTGCCTCCAATTGGCAATGATTGATACACCCAATTACGGCTCGCTGTTTGCTCAGCACCCCACCCCATTCCCCGTTGCTGCTGCTATTTCACTTTTTTCCTTTCTTTATTCCTCTGTTGTTCCTTATCTTGTTTGATGTTGCCTCCCTATTCATCCTTTTCCGACCTTCAATGGTTGTCCCAATAGTCCTCAGGATCACGACCCTCCACACTGACCCTCCTCTGCCTTTTGTCTGTCCACCTTCTTGCTCTAACCCCCCCCCCCTTTTTTTTTTTTACTTGTTGGGCTCCTTGCCCATGACTTCCCAACCTTCCCTTTTGTTTTCTTTGTTTTGTGTCCCTAGCCTGTCCCTGACTGTTCTTATTGTTTGAAGTCTTTACGTGATTGCTCTCCCTGTCTGTTTGTCGTTTTGCCTCCGACGAAGATTCTGCTAGGATCGAAAGCTCAGGCCCTTTTAACTCAATGACTGAAACTTATCAGAATTATTGCAAGAGAGTAAGACCAAAAAAAAAAAAAAAATCTAGCCAGATATTACTGTAATTCCATAGTTCGAAAGCTGCAACTATCCATGTTGTTATTGCATTTTTCTAAAACTATGAATCATTTCCTACCAATGATAGGTAAATGCATGCCGAACAGAAATGTACAGTATTTTTTTTTTCCAAGAATCCATGCTGGACATTGTCATTCCATATACCTTGAGGATAACTAGTCCCATATTGAACTTAATACACGGATAAACAGCAAACATTGATAAAGGTTTGTTGAAATAAAATGTTCATGAGGTGGTGGTATTGGCTGCAGTCACCTCTGTGTATACAGGAAGGTGATGATGACTTGCTTACCAAATCCTCGCTACTGCTGTGTTTACAGACGATAATGAGGAAATCATGATTACTATTAGTGACCAAGTTTATCTGTCACAAGTACTTCAATTTTTTGTAACACAATGCCAGTGTTTCATATTCTGCTTTCGTTTCTTTTTGAAATCATGTAAAAAAGGAGTGTCGGCAAAGATTGGTGCAGTGTAGGCAAATGGGATACATAAAGGCTATGCACCATCGCCTTATCTATTAGTGATTAGTGTATTACTGTTGTTTTGTCTTATAACAATATTTCCTGAAAAATGAGATATCTTTATTTTTTTCATTACTTCCTGTACGCCTCTAGCGGCTGATAGTTGACTTTATTGAAATCTGTGAAATAAACAGATATAAAGATGAAGAGTAATCTATTCTCATGAGTAAAGACATACCATCCCTTTTGCATTCAAATTCTTGAAAATCTGGTTGGAATATTTTAGGCATTGAAGAAAACACTATTTAGAAACCTCCCCTAAATTTTGAAATCAATATGGTCTTTATTTATTGAGTTAAATTGACCATTAAAATTCGAATATCTTTTTCGTCATACGAAAAAGAAATACAAATCTAAACAAGAAGTCTAGTTTTGACAGACCTGTGTGATGTACTTTAAATGTAGTTCATGTATGTGTGGTATGTTTTTATTTGCCATAGATAACAAAGTAAAAGAAGCTAGTGCATTCTTCCTTTCTGACCGCTTTAACATGCATATATTTTGTTCGAAGTGATTACAACCACAGGATGATTATATGCCGCTTTGCCTCGTTCACAGAATACGTTATACGGTAAGCACTTGGTATACGTTATTTGAATTTTAACGCCTAACATCCTTCAAATATCACAGAAATGTTATAGCTTTACAATAGTTTTGTTATTCTGGTGGAATACATCATGTTTTGTGCTATTTGGGCAGGAATGCAAAAGGAATGGCCCATCTTTTAGGGACATCTTGTTTTTCGAATAAAAGATGAGCATAATATGGGAAAATTTAAGTCCGGAGATACACTTTCTGTGGTCAAGGTGACAGGAAATTGGCAATCTACATGAGTGGCACATGCCCTCATTTACAATTTATTAGGCCCTAAAAGTGCTTCATCTGTGATGCGACTTTGTCTTTTCAAGCTGACAGGTGTATATAAATAAAGGCCTACATCCGAAAATCATAATTCCATGCAATCTATGACATGGAAACAAAATAAAAATCACCGGTATCAAGGTATATCACCCGTTATGATTTCCATGGCAACATGCTTGTATCCAGCGTTATGTATGATATCAGCCAAGGTGGTACGATGGTTGCAGTCTGGTGGACACATCATCTTCCTCCACTCTGTCAGCATCTTCATGTTCTCCTGGATCTTGCCTCCTATTCGAGTTTGTGTATTAGTGTAGTGCTCAATGCCCAACATCTCGGCTAGCTTGCCAGGTTCAATTCGTGTTGCCACTTCAATCAGATCGCTAGTACTCACTTCGTAATCTGTTGTGACATCATGGGCATGAAAATAGTGATTGGATTATAGCGTAGCCGTTTGGCTAGGCTACGCGTTCGTGTATTATATATGGCACTGCTCGGTGGATTTAGGGCCTATAAGGAAACTAATCGTTTCATAAATTTAGCGAGCCGGTTTAGGGACATTGAAACTGTAATTCACTCTATGTCCGATTTCAGTTTATGTTTGATTAGGTTTGAATAAACTGATTTGACATTGGTAGGCCTAATGAGAGTAGGACACAATGACAGAAGTTTCATCGCAATTGGTCATGAAATATTATGTTAGTGGCGAACATCTTTCACGTTATTACTCATGAAACACTGACGACAGCCTCAGCAATATGAACATTACATTACAAGACTGTCTTTGCCTAGCAACTCTCCCATCTACACAAACGCAAATAAATAATTTCATACAATCGATGACATTCTTTGTATCAACTACGGCCTTTTTTTTTTTTTTTTTTTTTTTTTAGGTTAGAACTGGTATTTGTATCTGTGATTCCGGTATCATTTTCTCGGGAATGCGTAAGAAGATGTAGCACTCTGTTTCACATTCAATATGAATGAAGCGTCAAATGTTGTGCTTATATGATCCCATATTCATTTCAGTCAAAATTCAGTCAAGATGGGAAATAATCGGACAGAAAACCTTGTCATTTGAGGAATAGTAGCCTGTAGATTACACTTGCATACAGCCACATTTTTGGTTATTCTTGCATGAAATCAGAAAGAATTCTAGCAGTGAAAATTAAATTTAAGATGGGTATTGAGACACGCGGCTCATACTGATGTTATCAAATATTCATTTAATGTTACTATTGCGTACAGGTTGTTCTACAAATAGGCGCACACTTCAATTTTAGGGTGAAGGGTGCCGGGGTGTCTTTACTGCGCCTGATTAGTAGAAGGGCGTTGACGGAAATTTAAATCAGAGAACACGATTGTCACGTTATATTCAGCTTCATACCTCCTCTGAGAATCTTAAGAACATTAATATAGGTATCTATCCTTTTAAAAGAATGACTGATCTAAATATCAATAATTATTTTTAACAAGTTGACCAACGATTTTAAAGGGCAATCTCAGTCTTGCTTTAGAAATTCTCTCTTTTTTTTCGACAACATCTACTTACCAAAATAGACTGTTCGGGATATGTGCCCGTAACCGCAAAGTCTCAGTTCTTTGGGTAGGGCTGACCTAGTCTGATATTCCGGATATGTCTTCACCTTCTCATACTGTAGTCGTATAAATTCATTGGTTCCCTTATTGCTTGCTGCTGAAGAACAATCCTCTTGGAATTGACTCAAGCGATGCATGGTGTAACCCAAAGCTTTGGCGAATGGGTAGACATCTTTCATGAGTAGGCGCATGGCCAGTCGGGGAATCTCAGCTTTGATGATTACGCTGCTATTTTTCACAGCAAGAAGCCTCTCTGTGAACAGCCAAAACACGTGAAACAGTGTATGAACAGACTATGACGGCATTAATCCGTTGGCTCACTACTATGGCAATACATATTCATATACTCGCATAATGCCAATTACTATCCTTTCACATTCACCACCTGCATGTCATGTTTATGCCCCTTGGAAAATTAAAAAAAGAAATGAAATGTGAAATTGAAATATAATTCAAAACCTCTGGACATCAACAACATACTGACTTCATGAGGATCCACAAGTCAGCAATAATTGTGCTACGCAGATTGATGCGGTGCCGCGTTGGTAAAGGTGGAAGACGTGTATTTGATCACTGTATCATCGAAAGGCCAGGGCAAAACGGCATTGTGACACACATTTTGTTAGTCAATGTCACTTGTCTGTTCGTTGTCTGTGCGGACATTTTGGGGCAGTTCAATACTTCACCTTGAACAACCCCTCCCTCCCGTACAGGACGGTAACCAGGACCTGGTATCGTTCTAGTGTAATCCACCCGAACTTTGTATCATTACGCCGTCGATCTGTCGGAAGCGATATGCCAGTCGGGATGTAACAGACTGGCAGCAGGGTGTAGTCAGTTCCCAAGGAAGACGACAAGCATCGAAGACAGTAACATGTGTTCGGAAAGGTGTTGCTTTACTCATGGAGCTAAGACAACTTTGGCAGACTCCTAACATGGAGCTAAGACACACTCAATGTTCACTCATCATTTGGCCAGTACGTCTGTACGCTAACTGTACCCCTGTACACTGTGTCATCGCTACTTCTATTTCTCGGACCCAACAATGTTGCACAAGTATTTTGCTAAAAGTCAGACCAGGTAATGAAACAGGGCCGCACGCAAGATTTTCTGAGCCATGTAAGGGCATAAAAGCATGTGCATAAGAGCGACCCTTTCTCAGTTACAGATTACCACACGCAAGATATGGTCTGGAGTACCATTGATAATGACTTTTAAAAAAGGTTTCTAGGTAAGAAAATGAAGGGTTTGTTTGCAAAAACCGATAAGTCCATTTTTGAAGATTTTGAAGTGCGATCTCTGTCATAAAGTTCAAAATAATACTTTTTAAATGATATATTGGTCACTACATATAATGGTATATTTTTAAAGTTATAGTCAAAAGAAGCAAATTTTTTCTTATTATTCTCTTTATTTTTCTTGACCTTTAATCGCAAATATCTCCATTTGACAAATATGGACTTATCGGTTTTTGCAACTCTTCAAATATATAGTCAGATACTACGTAAATGAATTTTAAAAATAAAAATGACTAAGAAAAAAAAGTGTGACAGGCGTGGTAAACCACAACTTCATCATGATCACGAAGATGGACCATGGCAAAGGCATATTTCCAGAGATGTTTCGAGTACCTGAAGGTAAAGTAAAGACATGCGGCATGCAAAGTCCCCAAGAGTTTGACGAAATAACTCTATACCAAAAGCATGACGTCAAAAATCTGAGTTAATTGCTGAATGTCAGCATTCATATTCGTCTAATTCTTGAAATGTTAGGGCTTATTTTCTTTACTTTGGTTGATCTCAGTAGCATCATGATTATGTTTCATCATAAGCAAGAAGTCATATCTAGCCTATCCCTACACATTTATATTGTTTGTGCAAAGATGTGGAAGAGGTTTGACAAACTCACTGGTTCTTGTTTTCCTTCTGCCTGCTATGCATTCGTGTCTTTATATATAAATGGAAATGCAGCCTACACGGTGTGTAAACATCGTTAGCTGACCGCAACCGGTGAATAGGAATCAATCAAAGTCACACCTAAATACTTATTCACTGGTCCTGCCACGACCTATATATTTTCATGTTTTGCTCTTTATACCGACAACGGTTTGGGTGGATAAAGGCAGGTTTAATCCACTCTCCGAATGATGGGGACATATCATTTTTCGCTCTTTGGAAATGGCATACCTGCTGGGGAGTGGTAGGTGTAGTGTTATTCATGGGTTTTATCAAGTGTTTTATAAGATAAACTTTTTTCATGACATTACAATAGTCACATGGTATGAGATGATAGCATAGTCAAAGTAAATCGTCATATACTATGAAAAAAAATGTGCAAAAAAAGTGAAAAGAAAAAGGTCATCCGTTCAGATTTCAAAAAACAAAGAAAATAAAGTTGTTGCAAAATATTACAGAATGATATAGTTTTGAACTAAAAAATTCCATACTATTTAAATAAAATAATCTGTTTAAGCAAGAACGAATGTACAACTGTATCTATTGATTTAATGACTGATCGAGTTTATCTTTATTTCCATTTTTTCTCAGATTTCTACGTCGGTCCAGCAAGAAATTGTCATTCTTTACATGCAGAATAGAAATAAATAGACAAACACACACACACACACACACACACACACACACACACACACACACAATCTCTGCTTTTAAAAGGCTGGTATTGGAGATATAGTGCATGAAATCCACGACCTGAACTCAAACACTTATAGAATAGAAGATCGTTTTACCGTATTTGACATTTATCTTTTTCAGGACTCCCCTGATCCTCTTTCTCTGTCCTTTCCTCCTGTCGCCCTTTTCCTGTTCAAGTGCGCTAGCTATTTCCACATCTTTGGCCGACCCTGGGTTTTTAAGCTTTAAGTCTACAGCGATACTTCTCACCGCCTCCGGGTCCGCATACTTCCTGATGAGTTGGATTTCCTCCCTGGTTATGTTGCTATCTGAATGAAACAAAAAAAAAAATCAAAATATGAAAAAAAAGGATAATTTCGCATCCGTTACTCATCGTAACGACTTTTAGGCAATCAAAACAACACTGTCTTCATAAGGGTAGATTAGGAAAGGCGATTGTTTTCACTTCAGTGTGTTCTTTCTTGGCAACATAGCAAAAGACAACTTGAAGACAGCAAGTAATCACTGACATCATCAATTCCATCTTACCGTTTAATCGCCTCACAAAAGATTTGTATCATGTATTACATATACTCAGTTTTATGTCTCGTGGTGTTTGTAGATTGTTTTTACCTTTTCCCCCTTCAATTAATTACAAGAAATGGGCATTCTAGAAGTGGTCCACAGAAATACTCACCTAACCCCACATCTTCTTCTTCTGTGCTGCTCGCTACATCCATGTCTTCATGTTCGTTTTCTTCCGTGCTATGATCTCCTCCTTTCGGCAAGAGGGGAGCAGTAAATTTAGGGGAAATAGTGTAAAACAAAACAATAGCAGCAACAGCAAACACGAGCAGCCCAGACAATCTTGTATATGCGAAAGGCATGGGGTGTAGGGAATTACAATCCACTTATTCATCTGATCATACATATTATACAAATAGGCAAGACCAAAGAATATAAATTCGATTTTTCTTTCAGCAGGCAAATATTCATTGCACAGCTATGTACACAATATCCAATAACATACATATAGTAGAGGCTACTACGTAATCCCGTGAGATTTTTGTGCAAAAATTGATTTTTTTGGCTAACTTTGTCAACGTCTTCAGCCACCATTTTGAATTTCAAAATGGCCGCCATAGCAAACTGTATTTTGACCCATATTTCATAAAGTGAGCATTGTAGAAGCTTCAAATTTGGTGCAAAATGCATGGGTGTGATGGCAGGCACTCTGATATCTCTTTTTGTGATATTGTAGATTGTTTTGATACAATTTGTAGGCTGCCATTATCAATTTCAAAATGGCCACCGTAGCAAACTGTATTTTGACCCATATTTCATAAAGTGAGCATTGTAGAAACTTCAAATTTGGTGCAAAATGCATCGTTGTGAAATCAGACACTCTGATATATCTTTTTCTGATATTATTGACTGTTTTGTACAGTTTGTAGGCTGCCATCTTGATATTCAAAATGCCGCCATAGCGTTTTTACCCATATCTGACGTTGCAATTGTTGTAGAAGCATCAAATTTTCAAGAATGCACATGCTTGTCGTGTCCAACGTTCCAGTACAGCTGTTTCCTAATTGTGGATCATTTGATATACTAGGCCATCATGTTGAAAGTCAAGATGGCCGCCATAGGAAAGAAAAATACTGTGGTAAGCACCTTAGATGAATTTGCCAAAATTGTCCTAGTTAGACCGAATTCATTCCCAGATCACGCAGAATGACAGCCATCTCTCGATTCAAAATGGAAACCATAAATTCAAAATTTAAGGACGAGGTACAACAGTGACGTCATCAAGTCATACTGAAGAACAAAATCTGTGTATGGGAGGGGGGGGGGGGCAATACCACTTTCCCATGTAATTTGGGCAAGCGTGTAAGCGTTACATCCCATATAGCCAGGCGGATCGGTTCGCGAAATAAGCGCTAAAGTGGTTTGTTTCTGCCTCTTAGGCAACACATTATTTTGCGTTGTGGAACCTCGTTAATGATTATATTTAAGCCCAGTCAATACATATTTGTACATAAGAAAGCGTTGACACAATTGAAGGTGATCTTCAAAAATTTTATGCTGCCTCGAGAGCGAAGACAAACAAGGAAATGTCTCGCAATGGCAAGAAATGCCATGGTCACCCTACCAGGCATGCTATTCACAAGCTTGTTTGTTGGCCACAAACTGAAAAAAAAGAAGGTTTGCTACATATATTTCTGGAATAACACAGAATTGATAAAGAATGAGTACGCTTTTTCCTGATTGCCCTTGAGTGAGTTATCTTCAATTATTAAACCTTTCAAGATGCTTTGGTTGTACAGCCAATGATTCTATAACTACAAAAGAGCAATAATAGCTCAGTTCTGTGGCGCTTTGCATGCATCAGAATTCCTCCACAATTTAGAAAACCATCACACGAGGGTAATCTAAAAGAACTGTCACTTCCTTGAAGCTGATAATGTGGTGTTTGGCAGTCAGGTATCGGAAACATTCAAGGGTGACATTCTAGGAAGAGATGAAAAGGGCAGTTTTTTTTTTTTTATCCTGTATTCCCAAAGAATTTTTATCTGAGAGAATTAAAATGCATTAATCTCTGATCCATACATTCAGCTCATGCAAAAAAAAAAAAAAAAATACACCATGCAGGATTGGATCCAAAGTCATTAAGCTTAAGAGGATCTCCAACTTCTCATAACATTTCTAAAGGTTCTACAGTCTGATAGACCTGTCATTACTTAAGTATCGAATGGTGGAAGTTCTAAATAATTCCACAATCACTCTTTGTCTCATAATTTCACGGCCTTCTCCTCATTCTCGCTAACAAAGATTCATTTTTCCTACCCATGCCTTGTAAAGCCACAAAACTGAGCCAAATAAACAGCCTGAAAGTTGAATTACTGAGCAGTCCATCTGACAAAGAGACCACATCATAGAAAGAAAAACGGGGTTTATCAAAGATGCCATGGGAGCCGTCACCCGTCAGTCACAACAGCCTCATTTCATTGTGTATATTAGATGGTACTTCAAGAGCAAGGGGAAAATTGGAGATGTTGATGATTGTTACGTAGACACGGACAATTCAATTCTCCTGATGGGTCTTGTAAATTTACTTTACTTACTGCATTGCATATTGTCTGCTACATTACTGGAAAAGGAAATGATAAACAATTGACATTATGGAGAGATTATGTTCTGCAGTTCGTTGCGAAAAAAAAAAAACAACAACCAAAGGTCTGCTTTTTCATGCCTTTCAAGGTGCTGGCTGTAGTTGAAAATGTGAGGATGTCTCAAAGAGCAGATGGATGAAGAAGTATCTAAACCTTAAATCACGCAGAATGTGCAATGACACAGTCCATGCCTTCCAGAAGTTTGGCGTGGATGACTTTAACCAGGACATTAATCTCTGGCTTTAGCTTCGTAGAGTCTTGATACAACACATCCAGAGAGTAAACCTAGTAAACTCTCACAACCCAATTTGTGCCTCTACTACAGGGAAATGTAATATATTACATTGTGGTTATTTCCAGAGGGTATGTACTCTTCAATTATTGTAAAATGCTTTGAGCTTCCTACACCAACGATAGTCACAGAATTAATCATCGTGCTCGTATAGCAAGAAATGCAAAAGTCATTGTTTCTGGAAGAATTTAGAACCAATTGTACTCTTCAATTATTGTAAAATGCTTTGAGCTTCCTACACCAACGACAGTCACAAAATTCATTATCGTGCTCATATAGCAAGAAATGCAAAAGTCATTGTTTCTGGAAGAATTGAGAACTAATTGTACCCTGTGTAGTACACACAATGTACGGCCGTACATTAAGTGCTGTTACTTTAAAAACACTTGCAGACGATGAGCCTAGAAGGCATTTTTTAAAGTGACTATCCCATGAATTTTTAGAGTATAGGGCTAACATTGTAAACTCTACAACCAAATCGTCTAAACGGGGCATTTAGCCACACAGACACAGTTATTAAGAGGCTCTTTTAAAAGTCATTTGTTTTGACATCAGAATCACATGATTTCCCATTCACAAATTCTACCCAAACCCTATGCTTTTAAAGGAATGTTTCCATGGCAGCCGTTTTGCATTTCAACATGGCAGTGTACCTACAGGACAGGAAGCACTCCCACCTACCCAATTTACTGACGTGATTGCCTTACACATGAGACACGTGTTCCAGCGTGCATGTATTTGCAGTTTAAAAGATCTTTAATACATCACCAAATACGGTCGAAATCTATCTTGAATTTCAAGAGTAGCAGCCAATACGAACAATCTATTATAACAGAATGTATATGCCCAATGTGTGTGCTATTTTTTTTTAAAGAATGCACACTGTACGCCACCATAAACATTGATATGTCTAAATCTTTGCTTGTGACCAAAGATGATAGCTGAAAAGCAGCCATTTTGAATCTTAAGATGGCAGCTTCGAAAGTGATCTGCAATTTCAGGGAGTGAAAAAATGCATCTGAATGTTCATCATCATGAGCTCGGTTTATGTCCGAAATGTGAACATTCTGTATTGCTTACAATATAAAATATGGGTCAAAATATACATTCTGGTATGGTGGCCATTTTAAATTTCAAGATGGCCACCTTTGATATCAAAATGAACCATCGTTTCAGTAAAAGATGTTTCAGAATGTATACGCATGCTCTTTGCCCAAAATTAGAACCTTACACAATACATACGATATGAGATACAGGCCTATTTACATATGTTACGGTGGCCATTTTGAATTTCAAGATGGCCACCAACGAACATGATCCATCGTTTAAAATCAAATGTATATATTAGCATGTCTGACATCATAAGCATGCTTTTTGCCCCCAATTAATACTTTCCATAATGCTTACAACCTGAGATATGGGTCAAAATATATTTAGCTATGGCGGCCATTTTGAATTTCAAGATGGCTGCCTAAAATTGTATCAAAACTATGTACAATATCGGAAATTGGTGTATCAGAATGTCTGACATCATATACATGCTTTTTTTTTTGCATCAAATGTGAACCTTCTATGATGTTCATATTATGAGAATTGGGCCAAAATACAGTTTGCTATGGCGGCCATTTTGAAATTCAAAATGGCTAAAATGGCAGCTGAAGACGTGATTGGAAATAATGGAACCAACGTGTTTTTTTTGTTTTGTTTTTTATTCAGCACCCCCAAATTGACCAAGTTAGCTAATAAAATCAATTTTGGCATGAAAATCTCACGGAACCCAATATTTCGACATAGCAGACTGTACTAATATGATTTTAAATGAATAGTCTAAAGCCGGCCACACAAACACTGACAATGAAAGATTATTATAATAATAAAATAATGATTATTCTAACAATAACAAAAATACTTATAATCATTATACTACTATAGGGCTTTAATAATGCTTCAAACCAAATAACTTTTTTTTTTTTTGATAAAAATGAGTTAAACTGGTTTTAAACTCATTCACTGTAAGTGCCTATATTACAAACACGCACGTGGTATATTCCGGAAAGACATTTAAACACTAATGTTTGACGTTGAGAATTTTAGAAAGGGCACAGCGTTTCAGATGATGACTTGAATTCTCCAATTTTCTGGATGTACACTGCTACTGTACTATCAATAGCAGTGCATACTACTAAAAACGGGTTGAACATAATTCTCTCTTTTAGGGATAACAAAAATGTACCTCACATTATAAAGGATTACAATGAGAAGAATGAGAATTGCAAACTGATCTAGCACATGCAGTTTGTGCTCATCTAGATTGTAATATTGCTTGTCAGAGAGAGATAATCAACTTGTGTAAAATGAGTGAGGTTGTTTTTTAGTACGTTGTAGGTGTTTGGGCTGTCAAAAGATCTGTGCAATACCGAGGAAAAAGTGAAAAGAATGGTGACAAACATCAGAGATATATCACACAAAGGTGTGGAGTGAGCCAAACCAAATTCCCGTGTTTCTTGCAGAAATCAAAAGGACGTCCACGCGTTTGAAGCTATCTTTTTTTTTTTCTTTTTTCTTGCACATCCCTTCTCCGTTTGTGTCAATAGGCAGTGCATAAACTAAAAAAGTACGTAGAGACAAAGATATTTGTAACTGATACACTAATTTCTTTAAAGAAATGCTGCGTACGTCTAAAGAACAAACACATTTCTATCATTATTATTGCTTTCAATACGATCATCACTATCATTATCATGTCGGTACGTCTACAAAAAAGAAATGCAAGACAGAATAACATTATATTCGAATGGCAGTGATCTCGTTTTTATAGGGCATTGCCCGATACCTCAGTTTGAAGTGTCCATTCCAAAATGTCTTAGATTATTGTTTCCCCAAACTAGACTTTTGGGGTTTTTTAACAGAAATGTATCAGTACTCCTTAACAGTAAATTATTCGTGGTATTGAAATTTTTGTGACAAAACTGAGAAATCAGTCTGGTTCCAAACGTGCTAAATCCAGTTAGACACACTCAGAAACCAGTTTGCATGATCTTCTCAGAGTACGGACAGACTGGCTAGCTTCCAACAATAGCCGAGAAGCCATGCAGATGGCCCATATATTGTATGTTTATTTACTGTGAAATGTTATTTCTTTTTTTAGCATATATGACCTATACTCGTTAGAGAAGTTTTATAAAACAAAGTAAGAATGTTGAGAGTTAACAAATCGTTCCATAAAAAACACATAACGTCACCAAAAATTAGTGATTAAAACCGCATTTACTAATCTACGTCACAGTGCAACTATGTTTGACTTCTTTAACAATCTGTGTAGACACGCGGACTTTTGCAAAGCATATTTTCTCTATCCCATTATGAGGTTCTCCTTATGAGACATAAAGGCATTGCATAAAAAGGAGTTAGAGGCATTATGAAATAGAAATCTAAGTTTTTCTCCCCTTACCATCCAAAGTGGATTCAGCATCTTTTGTAAAGTAACTCTGAGTTAACTGCAAACAATGATGATACACATTGTATGAATTATATCAGACATTCTGTATATTGCTACTCCAATCAAATGGGACCTTCGTCTTTTATATTTGAATATTTGTCTGTTTTCCTTTGGCGTTTTTTTGATTTTGCTTCCCAAGACCAAAAAAAAAAGGGGGGGGGAAAAATAATATTTCTATGAATGTATGTATATGACGGTTGCAAAGATGGATGCATACATACTTGAACTAAGTCTGTCGTTTCCTCTGGCTACTTTCACGTCCTTTCCTTCCACGGGCCTTTGCGATTCAAAGTTCTCGTTAGGTCCCGAAGTCTGACCACCATTTTGAGGCATCGATGTCTGACCAGCATTTTGAGGCGTCGATGTCTGACCAGCATTTTTGGGCATCGATGTCTGACCACCATTTTGAGGTATCGATGACTGACGAGCATTTTTGGGCATCGATGTCTGACCACCATTTTGAGGCATCGATGTCTGACCAGCATTTTGGGGCGTCGATGTCTGACCAGCATTTTGGGGCATCGATGTCTGACCACCATTTTGAGGTATCGATTTTTGACCAGCATTTTTGGGCATCGATGTCTGACCACCATTTTGAGACATTGATGTCTGACCAGCATTTTGAGGCATCGATGACTGACCATCATTTTCGGGCATCAATGCTGATGTACCTATATTAAAATATACAGAACAGTACCATCCGTGACACCAGAAACAACAAACATAGGGCCTTCTCAAAATAGGAGCATGTGGGGATTCCATATCATTCACACTTGAGAGCACAAAGGTCAAAGTCGGAAATCGGCACAGAGTAGCTTAATGTTCTTTTGTAATTACAAATTCCGAAATGTTAAATTCCAATAACAATGTATGCGTTAATGTTAAAGCGTTAATTGGAAACCCATCCCTTCCAGCAAATTGGGTTATATCATTGATAAAGGTAAATGAAAGGTCACATTCCCACTTTGATTCTGTGCAAAAAGTGAAGACATCCCTTTCGACTGTGCGCTGTGTTGAATTACTTGTCTTTCACTTTTTTAGATTTTCGTAGGGGAGGAATAAGCTATCATCATCAAGATTGTGAAATTCAAAAAGACGAGAATGTACTCCGCAAAATACGAGTATATGTACCGTTTTCGCCTTTTGTATAGCTTTCGTTCTTCTTTTTCCCTTCCTCACAGTCTATTGGATCAGATTCTGTTTCAGTATCCTCCATCGTTTGGTCTTTACTTTTGGACATCAATGGGGCTGTACATAAGGGAAAAAAATAACCAAAAAGCAGACATACAGACAAGTTAAGTTCTATAATATGTTTGTTAATTGTGTTGGTTCTGAAAACACTTGGTGTAAATACAATGAAAAAAAAAAGGAGGAGGAACGATTCTGGGTTTTCTAATATTTTTCACATGTCCATAAAGACTGTACTAGTTCATTGTTACTCGTCAGGAATGCTCTTCTTAAAAAAATGAAGACAATGCACATTGATACATGCTTATAAACATGGCTTCCTGCACTAGTTGTAGGAGTTTGGTGATTTAACATGCACTATATCTAACTGCTTGCACGTAATATTCATTATCTTTTTTTGTGCCTTTTGTTTCTATTTGTCGTGTCTGGGGCCTGTGCTGTCCAAGCAGTTCCAGTTATCATTATTGTCACAATCGCCATGACGAAATGTATAACTTTCATTATCATTATCATTATTATTAATTTGTGCTTAATATTTCTAATATTTTAATTTTTGTGTTTCTAACTTTTTACCGTCCAGCTTCTCAAAACCAACAAAAAGCCGCAGATTAGAATATATTAAGAAGCGAAATGTTTCGTTTTGGTTCACCAGCTGAATTTTATTTAGTCTGTCATACCTTAAAGATAAATCTTTTCCCTACACTATTGTCAAAATTTAATGGCTTAAAACAAAACCAAAATCATAATAACAGAAGTTTTCTGGCTCATTCCGTAGTCGGACAAGAGCGCCTAGGCTCTCTGTTTTTATTGATCCTTTTGCGCAGCATGCTTGAGTGACCCCACTTTCGAATATCTTTTTACTCCTTTTCCATGTAACTGCACCTCCAAATTCTCTCTCTCTCTCTCTGTCTGTCTGTTTGTCTGTTTGTCTCTCTCTCTTCCTTGTTTCAATCATTTTTAATGGGTTGGGACGGTCTCTATTAATAAGATATATATCATTTCAAAACTTACAACTTGTTCTTTACAATTATGTAGAAAAGGGGACATTCATTTTGGCTTCCTTTTTGTGGATTTTAAAGCTGCGCAGTTGAAAATAATAAAGACGCATTCCTTAGGGTATACAACGTCAAATAGAGCTGTACACTGACAGGGAAATCACGATCTGAACTTGATGAATATTATTAGGCATACACCCTACAAAATATAGGCCTAATAACATAAAACAAAATAAAAAAGCAATTTTCATATGACGTTTCCTTTTGTGATTCATTGACAGCATTGACTACGCAATTAGTAGAACTCCAGGCATCATCCTTTGAGGCCTGAGGTGATATACAAAAAGCCGTAACACCAGAACTACAGCACAACAATTTTGCTATTTTTTTGTTTGTCCAATATCACCAATGTTTACTTGTTATATTCTTATAGTTACACCTATTGTCATTGTTCTTTTTAGATCATGCGGGTTGGTTTTTTTTTTTTTTTTGGGTGGGGGGAGGGTGGAAAGATCGTATCTCTGAAAATATCCTATTTTCCCCATTTTGGGATGTTTTTGAGGTCCAGGTGCTACTGTCACTTTTTTTTTAGACTTTGCGGATTTTTTTTTTCTTGTTTGTTTGTTTTTTGAGGGTAGAAAGAGCGTATCTGTGAACATATTCCCTATTTTGGAAGGATTTGGGGGTCCAAAATTCTAATTTGGTCTGGTCTTGAAAATAATTTATTTAGCGTTTCTGAGATACTGGGTGTTATCTTCTCAGTATTTATACATTTTCTTTCTCGTATTTTGGCAATATGGTGTATTTGAAGAGTTGCCCAGACATGCATTCAGCTAGAGTGTTCATCATCTAGGCAAAACCGTACGTATTTTGATATACTCCTTTGTGGAAATGTATGATTTCTTTTGGATTGCGATTGGATAAGAGGCATACATTTCGATACATCCTTTGGCCAAATAAATCATTCCTTGTTGAGTCTTTTGGCAGAAGAACGTATCTATAGATGCTCCAGTCATTTCTCTTTTCTTAATCAAATGTTTTCAACAGCCGAATGTCTTGGCAAAGAGATGTATTTCTAAGTAAACCCTGATAACAAGTCAATTTTCATTTCATTTTTTTTTCATTTCATTTTATTTCATTCTCTTTGTTTTTGTTTCAGTTGAAAAAAGGAGAACTGAGAGGTCCACTAAAAAGCAAGCTTGTAGATTGTGAACCACTCAAGAAACTCTAACTAAATACTTATTTGTATATGCTGGACACAAGTATAATTTACAGAAGACGGAAAAAAACGGGAGACACACAATAACATGACACGACTAGACAGAAAGGTGGAAAATGAAATGAAGGAAGGAAGAAAGAAAGAGAATGCCTACACGCTGATCAAAGAAACAAAAGAGAGAATTGAAGAGGGAATTGAAGAAATTCTTTAAACAGCCGGTGGTTGCATACAGCTGTGTAGAAATTATAATGGCTATTTCATAAATTAGTGAATTCAGAAATCAATTGATTGATGGTTGGATGATAAACCCTGTGGTTGTTGGAACATGATTAATAAAAACGAACATCAGAGAGGGTTTAACAGAAAGGATTTCAACTTACGCTTAAAGGAATAACAAAGAAGGAGAATTTTTATTTCGCTTCTTAATGAATTCCAGAATCTAGGGCCTGTGTATATAAATGTATTCTGAGCCAATAATGTTCTCAGAAGAGGTAGATGAAACTCAGAAGATTGTCTGGTGGGATAATTATGGAAAAATTGCATTCCTTGAATATACAGGGAAGTGCATTTGTGTTGAAATTAAACATAAACTGTCCAAGTTGAAAAAAATATCTGGTATTCTACGATATTTCGGAACACGGGCTATCTATCCTATCATGCATGCGAGGAAAGCCCACACTCTGTAGTCTGCATTATACTTTTCAAGTGTTTGTCCATACATTTGATTTGATTTGATTTGATTTATTTCTGCTTAATTCCGTTACATCAGATATTATTTTGTAAAAGTCATTTATGACAAATAGTATATTGACGCACAGTTTTTAGTACAAAAATAAAACAAATACAAACAGCTTAGGGAACTTTAATAAACAGAAGGGTCTCCAAAATAAGCCGAGGCTTGACGGTATAGAGACCCTATACTTTGTTACGACCAAAATCACTCCGAGAATGATCGCACAAAAGAAACAATCAACTAATGTTCAGGCGGTCTATTAACGGTGATATTGTGGGTACAGACTCGTAATCGGTTGCACATCAGTACAATAATGATCAATAGAAACAATTACAAATCGGTAGTGGAATCACTTACATGCATCCAAACTATCACAAAGTCGCTACAGTTCCCTGGTAGTGTCCAGATACGATGTTCGATACACAAATGAATGATCCACGACGCACCGAAGAATGATTCGTGCGACGAAAATCCAAAGGCACAGGTTACAATAGTCCGCGTTATAAATCCAGGGTATATGTCCACAATATATGTCCACGGCAAAACGTGCAAATTCCAAACGTTGTGACGACCACGTCCAGTTGATGCGTTGAATGATGATTCACTTAATATTGTCCAGCTAGGAATCCAGCCCGTCACAGCTTTTCCGTAGCAATGTCCATTGACATAAAAATATGGAGTCTATCTTCAATGTAGGCAAATTAATTATCTGCAGGCAAAATGTCTCCCAGGCCAAGTATCTCCACAAACATAACAGGTCAGCAGGTAACACAGGACTGACTATAACAAGTCGCTTCAGAGCCAGAAGTGACGTAACTCTCAGAGCAGAGGTGTTGGGTACTCTGCCTACTGCAGAATTTCTCTGGCTTATATACTATCCATTCACCCCCTTCTAGCACATTCTATAACTCTCTCCAACCTACTAGCCAGTCCAAGTTCCAGGAAACCTGGATGACTCACTGCCTAACTATGTACAAAACATCATTACCAAGAATAACTACCAATCACATTGGGCTACAGGGACAGTGCATCACTCAGCCAAACATGTAAGCACTTCCCAGAACATTCTTGAATGGGTGAAATCATTCTAGATTGAGTGAGCTATAATGTATTTCCTGCTACATGCATGTACTGCATAGCCACATTATATACCACCTAGAAAATTCTCCACTGATCTGGTCAGCCTGTATGTACTATATCTATACCATGTAGAATGTTCTCCATGAATCTGGTCAACCTGTGTACATACACATTAAAACAGCCATGCATACAGTACATCATACATATGTACATAACTACTAGTGTGTACATTTGTGACACCATCCCCCATGGGAAAAAGAAAGCCTTGCTGTAGCAAGGGTTTCTTTTACCTTCACAATTTCTCATTGTCATTTGCAACGAATGTGAGATAAAGTCCAAGTCAAGCAACAATAATCACATACTATCACATGCCTTTTGGATAGCTGTATTAATTCCATGTTATCTTTTCATGGATACCATTTACAATAATATTGCTTGGATTCTCAGAGCTTATACAATCATATCAAACTGTTTTGCACACATTAATGAATATGCTAAACACATACACTGGAAATGATATGCGGTGAAAACTTTTCACCTTTGAATTCTACCATGCTATCCACTACCTATGTCACACCAACTGACTTTCTGTCATAGCACTCTTTCAGCATGTTGACATGACACATTTTCTGTGCTTCGCCTCTGTCTGGTGTACTGACTACGTAATTCACATCATTGAATTTCTTTTTCACACAGTATGGGCCACTGAACTTGGCTTTCAGTGGTTCACCTTGTATGGGCAGCAGTACAAGAACTTTGTCACCTGGGTTGAAAGTTCGGGCTTTGGCATTTTTGTCTGCCTTTCTCTTCATAGAGTCTTGTGACACTTTCAAGTGTTCCCTAGCTACCTCACAAGCCTTTGAAAGCCTTTCACGAAACTTTGACACATAGTCAAGTAGGTGGACCTCATCATCCTCAGTCATGAATTTCTCTTTGATGAGCTTCAGTGGGCCCCTAACTTCATGACCGTACACCAACTCAAATGGGCTGAAACCCGTCGACTCATTTGGGGAGTCCCTCGTTGCAAACAGCAGGAAAGGGATGCCCTTATCCCAATCCTCGGGATACTCCTCACAAAATGCCCTAATCATTGTCTTTAGGGTCTGGTGGTAGCGCTCCAACGCACCTTGGGATTGGGGATGATAAGCTGACGACTTCAGCTGCTTCACACCCAAACGATACATCACCTCTTGAAATATGCCTGACATGAAATTTGACCCTTGGTCAGACTGCACTTCCTTGGGCAACCCATACCTAGTGAAAAACTGCACTAGAGCATCTACCACAGTCTTAGCAGTGATATTTCGCAATGGGATAGCCTCTGGAAACCGTGTAGACATGTCCATGATTGTCAAGAGGTACTTGTGACCTGACCTTGTCCTAGGCAAAGGTCCAACACAGTCAACTAGAACCCGACTGAATGGTTCTTCAAACGCAGGTATCGAAATCAATGGCGCCGGCTTCACCGAATGCTGTGGTTTACCAGCCACCTGACATGTGTGACAAGTCTTGCAAAACTCAGCCACATCCACATTCAACCCTGGCCAATAGAAATGCCTCATGATCCGATCCTTTGTCTTTCTGACGCCTAAATGGCCGCCAACAGGTAACTCGTGAGCAATCCTCAAGATCTCACCGCGGTAACAGGGAGGGACAACAACTTGACGGACCACCGTCCAATCCTCATCAGCTGGCCTATGGGGAGGTCTCCACTTCCTCATCAAAATGCCATCTTTGACATAATAGCACTCAGGGACCTTTTCAGCCTCAGCCTCAGAACACGCCGTCTGAGACAAGCCTTTCAACTCAGAGTCTGCCTGCTGTGCTTCAACCAAGGAAGACTTGCTAAACAGCCCATCACTGTTAGCCTTGGAGCCTAATACAGCAACCCCATCATTCAAATCCTTGAAAAAGGTTTCTGCCAACCAAACACCGGAATTTTCCTCCACATCAACAGAATCCGCATCATCTTGAATAGCTCTACGAGCCTGAGACCTAGTCACAACACAATCTGGGAAAATCCCAGGAAACTCCTCCTGCAACTGCTCAGTTTCAGCAACCACCACTGGTTTCTCCGAAACAACTGGAGACGCAACCACCTTGTCCCCAGCCAAGTCATTCCCCAACAAGAAGTCAATGCCTGCCATGGGCAACTCAGGAACAACTCCAACAGTGACAGGACCAGAAACTAGGTCACACTTCAAATCCACTCTATACAGTGGCACTGACATATAACTGCCATCAACAGTCTGAATCAAGACTTTTGCATTCACTGCACTATCTGGTGGAAAAGTCATACCACCATCCACCATCAACGACTGAGAGGCCCCCGTATCCCGCAGGATGACTACTGGCTTACCTGCCTCACCAGAAGTACATGGGGTCACCTCACCATCAAACAAAAAGCTACGATAGCTCTCATCCACCTGCTTCAGCCTATCTTTGAATTTGGGAGATTGACTTTCAACGGCCTGTGTTTCACTGAACGGGACACTGTTTTCGGATAGGACACTTTTTGACATGACAAATCCCATGTCCTTCTTTGTTTTGTTTTGCAACTTCCAACACTGTGACTTTACATGCCCTGTCTTGTTACAGTGAAAACATTTGATGACATTTGCACTTGTACTGGACCCTTTGTCAGATTGAGGCTGTGGTGCCGACAACATTCCTGAACCAGCATTCCATTGGTTGCTCGACTGATTTTTGTCTCTCTTATTTCCAGAGAAATTCCTGACAGGTGGTCTGTTCTCATTTCTATGGATGAGCTCATACTCATCAGCCATAAAGGCTGCTTTATGCAAACTTGTCACTTTGTGATCTTCCAGATGCAACCTCACACTGAAAGCAACACTCTTTTTGAATTCTTCCAAGAGAACAACCTCACGTAAGTTTTCAAAATCCTGATCCACCTTCAGGGATCTGTACCACCTATCAAACGTCATTTCTTTTTCACGAGCAAACTCAACATGTGTCTGGCCTGGTCTGCGGTACAAATTTCTGAACTTGTGTCTGTACGCCTCTGGCACCAACTCATAAGCATTCAACACTGCTTTCTTGACTGTAGCATAGTCACGTGATTGCTCTTCAGAGAGAGATGAGTACACATCAGCTGCTTTGCCGACAAACACACTTTGAAGGAGCAAGGGCCAAAATTCCTGTGGCCAGTTCAAACTGTTAGCCACCTTCTCAAATGACACAAAATATGCATCAACTCTGTTTTCTTCAAACTTTGGCACCAATCGAATGTTCTTGGCCAAATCAAATTCAGGGGGAGCCCTTTCACGATTTTCGACAATCTGTGCATGAGCCAATTCTATCTCACGCAATTTCATTTGATGCTCCATTTCAAGTTTCTGCATTTCCATTTCTATTTCTCAAGCCCTTTCCCTTTCCTTCATTTCTAATCTCATCTTCTCTTTCTCCAGTTCCAATCGAGCAAGCTCAAGCCGTGTTTGATCGGAAATTTGAGCTCGATCTGGAGTGTCAATTTCTTCTTTGAGCTCCATGTAACCAGCTACTAAGTCAAGAATATCTGCCTTTCTTACACCTTGTGGAACATCTATATTCAAATGCTGTGCAACAGCGGTCAAATCACATTTGCGTAACCTTTGCAAATCTCTGAGGGACAAATCTGTCCTCTGAACAAATGCCTGAACATCCATTGTACTGATTGACATTGTCACAATGTGTAACACACAATATACAATTGAACAACCAACTCAACTGGTATTTTGTCTATACCAATATTCTGGATTCCGGAACGTTCCAAATTCTAACTTTTTGGCTTTAATTCACTTCCCGGACACAAGCCCCCAATTTTGTTACGACCAAAATCACTCCGAGAATGATCGCACAAAAGAAACAATCAACTAATGTTCAGGCGGTCTATTAACGGTGATATTGTGGGTACAGACTCGTAATCGGTTGCACATCAGTACAATAATGATCAATAGAAACAATTACAAATCGGTAGTGGAATCACTTACATGCATCCAAACTATCACGAAGTCGCTACAGTTCCCTGGTAGTGTCCAGATACGATGTTCGATACACAAATGAATGATCCACGACGCACCGAAGAATGATTCGTGCGACGAAAATCCAAAGGCACAGGTTACAATAGTCCGCGTTATAAATCCAGGGTATATGTCCACAATATATGTCCACGGCAAAACGTGCAAATTCCAAACGTTGTGACGACCACGTCCAGTTGATGCGTTGAATGATGATTCACTTAATATTGTCCAGCTAGGAATCCAGCCCGTCACAGCTTTTCCGTAGCAATGTCCATTGACATAAAAATATGGAGTCTATCTTCAATGTAGGCAAATTAATTATCTGCAGGCAAAATGTCTCCCAGGCCAAGTATCTCCACAAACATAACAGGTCAGCAGGTAACACAGGACTGACTATAACAAGTCGCTTCAGAGCCAGAAGTGACGTAACTCTCAGAGCAGAGGTGTTGGGTACTCTGCCTACTGCAGAATTTCTCTGGCTTATATACTATCCATTCACCCCCTTCTAGCACATTCTATAACTCTCTCCAACCTACTAGCCAGTCCAAGTTCCAGGAAACCTGGATGACTCACTGCCTAACTATGTACAAAACATCATTACCAAGAATAACTACCAATCACATTGGGCTACAGGGACAGTGCATCACTCAGCCAAACATGTAAGCACTTCCCAGAACATTCTTGAATGGGTGAAATCATTCTAGATTGAGTGAGCTATAATGTATTTCCTGCTACATGCATGTACTGCATAGCCACATTATATACCACCTAGAAAATTCTCCACTGATCTGGTCAGCCTGTATGTACTATATCTATACCATGTAGAATGTTCTCCATGAATCTGGTCAACCTGTGTACATACACATTAAAACAGCCATGCATACAGTACATCATACATATGTACATAACTACTAGTGTGTACATTTGTGACAACTTAGCTACTCTTGATAGAATACACGGGATAAGGGAAAGAGAAAGGGGAAGGGTAGGGGGAAAAGGGAAAATTACAGAGTGTATGGCATGTGTGTACCACTCCAACTACTTTACAGTAATGATAATAAGTAAGTCTGCTATCAAATTTAACACGCTCAGTTGCCTTTGCCGTAGTAATAACCGAATATTACTACGCGCCACCATTACCTAATGAATGGTGGCGCGCATAGCAGGTCGACCCCTTCATCTGCTCTCAATATCCCCCTGAATGCTTTGGACATTTCATTTGAAGTTTGTTCAAAATAGTATCAGAGGTTTGGATTTGTCTTTAGGAACCTACTGGACGATTTCTGGACATTTTCAGCCCGTGGTGTGTGTGCTTGAAGGATATCATTTTTTGCCTCAGCTGGCATTGAGTTTCCCTGCATGAGCCATTTTCTGTTGGGTTCACTGGTCATTGCTCCCTGTCTACAAGCATGACTCATTCAAGTTCAGTCAGCCACGACAACAAAGGAGGCATGTCTTAGTTGCCCTTTCATGCCCCAAGGTAACTATGGAGATGGGCGCTACCACCAGCATTGTTCTCATTGTTCTCACTGCCTTGGCCTTGACGCTGCCTTCTTCAGAATTGGACACTGAATTCAAAATGGCTGATACTGCACAGGACAGTAAACGACTTATTTACGATAGAGATTTTCTTCTACACCTGAATCCTCATAGCAGAGAGGTTGACATACTCATGCAGGCACCTGTCAATCTGCTCTTGAAATCAAAACACTGTGCTGGTCATCAGAGAAGATGCAGGAAGCATCGTGGCAAGCGTGGTGGAAGGTGAAAACAGAGACAGATTCGTGTATATACGGCATCGAATCTCACTGATAGGATTTGGCGCTATGAGGTACGTAATGACAATGGCGGAAATCTGCGTAACATTTTGAATGTACCTCGGGAACATGATTGTAAACTGAATGTTTAATTGTGGAACTGCAATTCGGTGAGGAACAAGACTAACCTCCTGCTTGAACATTTTATTGATAACAATGTGGATGTAATGTTCCTTTCGGAGACATGGTTGCATAGTGTTGATCCGGTTGTCATTGATGAGTGCACACCAGCGGGTTATACATTTTTAAATGTGGCCCGTCAGTGGTAGGAATGACCCTCATGGTGGGATAGCAGTCATCTACAAAACTGCATTGAACTTGTCCACTGCAAACATCAACATCTTGTCTTCTCACGACACCTTTGAACTAGCTGCTGTTACCAACCCCTCACGGTCAATATGTTATGTTGTCATCTACAGACCCCCACCCTCCTCGAGGAATGGATTTAAGACACAGGAGTTTCTTCAGGAGTTTGAGGAACTTGTTTGTGAGCTGACTACGCATTCCTGGAAGCTTCTTATCTTGGGTGATTTCAACATGCACGTACATACCCTTCGTAAGCCGGATGTATATAGCATGTTTCTTGGAAATCATTGAGGAAGCAGGTCTGCAGCAGCATGTCACTACTGCAACACACAAATTAGGCCACACTCTTGATCTCGTAATCTCCAGGCTGGATGACTCAGCTGTGGTCGACTGTCGAGCTTGTGATAAACTGTACTCGGATCATTTTATAATCAGCTGTACTATTGATGCAGCTAAACCTAAGCAACATGCTGAAACGTCACATTGCAGAAACTTTCGAAACTTAGACAAGGCTTCTCCCATTACTGACATCAGTGAAGTGTTTCATGACTTTCCTTCCGACGGTGATGTTGATGATCAGGTTACATTTTACCACAGTACCATTCTGGATGTGCTCAACACCATTGTCCGTCCACCAAGCGTGTTCATCGTTTTTGCCGTCATCCACCTTGGTATACGAATGAAATTCACCAAGCGAGACGTTCACGGCGAAAACTTGAAAGGCGTTGGAGAAAGTTACAAACACGAGAGAGCCGCCATCAGTACCTAACTCAGATTCATGCCGTCTGTTGTCTCATTCACAAGGAGAAATCTAAGTATTACAGAGAAAAGTTGAAAAGTGCAGATGTAAAGAACGTGTTTCGTGTCCTGAGCACACTCTTGAATAGGTCACAAGCAATCCTACCTGCAGACATTTCATCTACTTGTGCATCATTGCCTGACAGATTTGCCACATTCTTTGTAAAGAAAGTGGAAAAGATTAGAGAAAATCTCCAACGGAGGAACGAGGAATCTCATATTTACGTCTGTTTCAGTGGATCGATTGTGGATACATTTGTATCCGAGCTGGCAGATTTTGATGCCATCACAACCCAGGAGGTGTACAAATTAATTCACTCTGCGCCTAATAAGTCATGTTTGCTAGACCCACTGCCTACGTGGCTTCTGAAGGAGACCATCAACACTTTTCTCCCCTACATTGCATCAATTGTTGCCAAATCACTCAGCAGTGGTGTCTTCTCGTCGTCGTTGAAGGAAGCTGTGGTGACTCCTCTGATCAAGAAACCAAACCTCAATCGTGATAACTTGAAAAACTACAGACCAGTCTCCAATCTCTCATATCTTTCGAAGATAATTGAGAAAGCTGCTTTGTCTCATGTCTCGAAATACCTGGATACGAATGATCTTTATGATTGTTGAGAACCAGTCAGCTTACCGACGTTGGCATAGTACTGAGACTGCTCTCTTGAAGGTACAAGACGACATCCTCAGAGCACCGGACAACAAGCTCGTTACCTTCATCGTCTTCTCAGACCTGTCTGCCGCATTTGACTGTGTTGACCATGATATTATGCTGGCTCGCTTAATGAGCCACTTTTGCATCATCTCTGCGGGAGTGTGAAAGCTTGGTTCACCTCTTACCTCTCCGATTGCGGCTTCAGGTTGAAGGTTGCAAATTAGCTTTCGGAACCGATGTCTCTTGCTTTCGGAGTTCCTCAAGGTTCCGTACTAGGCCCGCAACTTTTCAGTCTATACACCCAACCCCATGGCTGACATCGTCAAACACCATGAGGGCATACAGCACCATAGCTATGCTGATGACGTGCAACTCTACACCTCTGTAAACCCGAAGGACAGTCAGGCAATTGAGCATGCTCTCACCACATTATCTGCATGTATCAGGGACCTACAGCTGTGGATGGAGGGTAATCTGTTGAAACTGAACTGCGACAAAACTGAATTCCTTGCTGTTGCTAATCCGTGGTTCCATCCCTTGATATCTGATGTCACCCTGACTGTTGGTAATGTCGTCATTCATCCATCAAGTTCAGTTAGAAGCTTGGGTGTCGAAATTGACTCCTCCATGAAGCTGAATCACCACGTTTCTTCTCTAAGCAGTTCGCTTCATTTCCATCTCTCAAATATTGCACGTATCAGGCCTTTCCTCGATCAGAAAGTTTGTGAGCATGCGGTGAGAGCTCTCATTACCTCAAGAATAGACTATGCAAACTCCATGCTGTCCGGTATACTTCTTCAAGTAATGTCCAGCGCCTTCAACGTGCTCAAAACCGAGCTGCAAAGCTGGGTTTTTTCTAGCCAAGAAGCATGACCATGCCTCTTCTCTTCTTCAGCAATTACACTGGCTCCCTGTGCAAAAGCAAATCGCCTACAAAATCCTGTCAATCACGTACAAATGCCTTCAGAATTGTGCTCCATCTTACCTCCTGATTCTACTTTCACGTCACCAATCTGAAAGACAAGGATTGCGGTCAGGCCAAGACCCAACCTGCCTATCTGTCCCTAGGACTCTCACTCAGACAGGAGACAGATCCTTCTCAGCAGCTGCCCCACGCCTGTGGAATCAGCTCCCTCAAAGTATCAGGGAATCACCATCTTTGCCAGTGTTCCAGAAATCATTGAAGACTTTCCTTTTCAATAACTGATTGATTCATTATGTACCTTTTTTTTTTCTTTGTCTGTTGTACTTTTTTTTCCTTTTCTCCTACCTCCCAAGTGTAAGATGGATTTGTGAAGCGCTGTGATACATTTGCATCATTTGTAAGAGCGCTATATAAATACAAATATTGTATTGTATTGTAATATGCACTGTGACAATAGTAATAAATGGATACAAAGCATTCTTACATGCGATTATCTGACATGTTTAATAACAAAACATATCGCGGTTAAATGTGCACAGTAATGGTAAGGCACATAGTATACATACATACATATACATGCTCATATCATTATACATAACAATATACATTATGCACATATCCTATACATACGCATACATACCCAAATGTATAATATACGTCCCTTTGCCTCAACAATGAAGGCGTATCTTTACGTACGCCTGTCTGCGTAACAATGCTAAAGGATTTTCGAGGAGTGTGTCACAAATGTACACACTAGTAGCTATGTACACCTTTATACATGTATGATGTACTGTATGCATGGTTGTTTTAATGTGTATGTACACAGGTTAACCAGATTCATGGAGAACATTCTATATGATATAGATATAGTACATACAGGCTGACCAGATCAGTGGAGAATTTTCTAGGTGGTATACAATGTAACTACAGTACATGTGTGTAACAGGAAATACATTATAGCTCACTCAATCTAGAATGATATCTCACCCAACCTAGAATGTTCTAGGAAGTGCTTACATATTTGGCTGAGTGAGGCACTGTCCCTGTAGCCCAATGTGATTGGTAGTTATTTTTAGCAATGGTGTTATGCACATATTTAGGCAGTGAGTCATCCAGGATTCCTGGAACTTGGACTTGCTAGTATGTTCAGGTGTATGGCCCCAGGTTGGCGAGAGTTATAGAATGTGCTAGAAGGGGGTGAAATGGATATAAAATCCGGAGAAAATCCGCAGTAGGTAGAGTACCCAACACCTCTGCTCTGAGAGTTACGTCACTTCTGGCTCTGAAGCGACTTGTTATAGTCAGTCCTGTGTTACCTGCTGACCTGTTATGCTTGTGGAGATAAGCCTGGGAGACGTTTTGCCTGCAGAGAATTAATTTGCCTTCATTGGAGATAGACTCCATATTTTAATGTCAACGGACATTGCTACGGCAAAGCTGTGACAGGCTGGATTCCTAGCTGAACATTATGAAGTGAATCATCATTCAACGTATCGACTGGACGTGGTCGTCATAACGTTGGATTCTGCACATTTCGCTGTGAACATTATACCGTGGATCTATAACGTGGACATATACCCTGGATCTATACCGTGGAGTAATGTAACCTGCGCCTCTGGATTTACGTCGGAGGTATCATTCATCGGTGCATCGCGGATCATTCATTTGTGCATCGAGCATCGTATTTGGACTTTTCCAGGGATATTGCATGTAATGCGTGTAAGTGATCCTATTACTGATTTATAATTGTTTCTATTGATCATTATTGTACTGATGTGAAAACCGATTATGAGTCTGTGCCCAAAATATCACATTTAATAAACCGCCTGAACATTAGTTGATTGTTTCTTTTGTGCGATCATTCTCAGAGTGATTTTGGTCGTAACAAGTGTGCAAAATAATATCCCTTTTTTTCAAAAATTATCAACGGGAATGTGTACTGAGATTGTTTAGGCAAAAAGGAGCACGTGCACTTGCTTATGTTGAACGATCTTCAAAAGTCTACAGCAAGACAGAATATCAAAAAATTAAATGTAACATGTAAACTAAACACCACATGATAACTGACTTAAAGCACAAAGTTTAAATGCCTTTTTCAGTCAGTGACAATATCAAAACTTCAAGCTCGACTTTCTCAACTGTCGGCACTGTGAAACACAGGTACACCCCTTCGCTAAAATACGGCCTTTCTGAAGAATGTAAGGAAAGCTTTATTGGAATTTTCAATCACATGAAATAACATCTATGTTAACTGTAAATTGACCACTAAGGTAGGAAAAGGAATTTCATCTATAACGGGCTTCAGCAAAACTTACTCTTTTCAGACTGCGATTTCTCGTCTGATTCATTTTTGACATTTTTTTCGTCAGCTGCAGAGGAATCCCGAGCTTCACCTGCACGGCCTTTGGTGGATGTAGTGTATATGTAATTAAATGTGTACTGGTGGCACAGGTAGGCCTAAGTATTGAACCTAAACTACCATCATCCGTTTTACTCTCGCCCGTGCGTCATCTATTCAACGATCTGTCATCATCCATTTTACTCTCGTCCGTGCGTCATCTATTCAACGATCTGTCACATTTTGAAGATTCCCTGTAGTTCAAGGGACTGATTCCGCATTTCAAATTAATCGCCATGAACCATCATTCTGCTGGCGATGTTTCAGTCTTATGACAGGACAGCTCGTCACAAACTCTTACACTAAACTTCACAGACGCACAAGTCTCCAATAATAGATTACTTACCCTCTTTTACTGACGGTCTCCTTTGCTCATTGTGGATAGATACGCTTGGGTCCTTTTCGGGGTAGATATCGCACTGGTCTTTTTCGATGCACAAAGCTATTGGACCCCAAAACGAATAAAAAAATAAATGAAATGAGTGTGTTTGACATAATTTTTGCTATAGCAACCACGGAATATTGGTCATTTGACATGTTTAAATACAACATAAATGCTCCACGGGATTTGCAGAACCTGGTAGGAAGCATCGATCCTTCTCGTGTTGTCATACAAATCATAAGAAAAGTAAATGTCAGTGTGTATTGTAGCGCACATAGACACACACAAAGAAACACACAGATAGACACACATACAGTATATACTTACTTAGTTTAGAAAGGTATCATACCTGCAACGTCTTGTCGATTACATCTTTCAGCAGCTTTCCGAAGTCGACATCTAATCTCGTAATTGCTGCATTCTTGTCTGGACACCCAGTCTTCCAGCAGCTTGTCTGTTCTAAACAACCATTCTAAGTTCTCCCTGTTTCTGGCATCTATGTCTTCTGGCGTCATGTGTATTTCTCTACTTAGCCACTCGAAGTGCCGTTTGGTTATTCTCAGGGCCAGTGTCTCAAAGTCCGCCTTTTCCAGCGGCTTTTTGTTCTTTTCTGAAACTGAATTCAGAGAAAATGCAAAATACATCAATTTTCCGATCTTCTTTCTGTTCGCCTCTAAATTGCTAACCAAGCAGCGGATGATACTACATCCAATGTTCTTCTTATCTCTTTCACCACACGAAGTAACCATGAGAGTTTTTTTTTAGTCCATTCAGATTTTCATCTCTCGTGTGGACATTCATCAAATGTCTTTAGCTGTCACCGAAATTAGCTAGGGATTTAGTGTAAATTTTATAAGAAGTCACGGTGTGCATAATTGTGTCTCACTATTCACACAATACAAACAAGAAAGATTTGGTCCGTCTACCGTTATCTAGTGTGATGTAAACTTAACAAATTACAAAAAAAAAAAAAAATCTTTGAGGACACAAAGGAAACCCGCATTCTACAAACACACTGCTTTGGCAACCATAACTAGAAAACTGTATTGTTTCATTTTTATGAGGGTGTGCCAGGAAAAAAAAAAGATGCCTGTTGCTTTTAGTGAAACTGTCTTCTTTCACCATTTTTTTTTTTTTTTTTGCTGATTTATTTCTCCCATTTCCCTGCCTATCATTTCTAACGCACTTATTACATGGAACATGAATCGTCAACGTCAAAAATCACAGATAACTTTCAAATGAATATTATAATTTCATTATAATCATTATAATTATGGTGAAGATACATGTATTCTTGTTCTTAAAGGAACAAAAACCTTCATTTTTGGACACAGAGACCCATTTCGGAATGGAAAATGCAATACTCAAATGAATATAGTAATGTTACTCCGTTGGAACCCTAACAAAACTGCGGCGTCATAAAATGGACATGTTTCATTAACATCACATAGCTTCTGCAGAACTCATGAAAACATGAATTTTCTCGGCCCCTGCAACAACAGGCTTGCCCCACGTAACACGGCAAAACAGTCCCTACCAGTTTTGATTAAGATTAGTTCGAAGCATAAACGAACTCTATCATAGCAAATGCTACTAACGTTTGAGGCTTCTTCTTCTTAATATGCCTTGCTTTTATCGAACCAAAACTGAGGATCCTGAATTTCACTATCACCTATATTGGTTTCCCTATGAGAAAGCCTCCACACCATTTTGTACATCTCGATGTGAATTTGAAGAAATTCATGTCACTACTAAATATCGCATGGCCCACGATGAGAGGTATGTGTCAAAATTTCCACTTTTGGAAAATGTTTACTTACTCTGGAAATACGTCTTAGCAACTGCCTCACAACCATTTTTTTCTATAGCCAAGCAAAAAGCCACATTGATGTTGACAGGTTTGCCCTCTCCCACTGGCGACTCCTGTAGTTTTATGTCTTCTTCTACACGCACATAACGCGTCGTCTCCGTCCTCACAATACCCTGTTTGTATACATCTGCCCACTCTTTCAAGTTTGGAGAACATTTCTCCACCAACGCTCTTGTTTCCTCTGCTTTGTAGTCCCCTTGGGTTTCGACGTCTTGCTCCAGAAGGGTCTTCACTAGTTTGTTCTGTTTTGCGGCAATACACCACAAAACATGACTGATATCGTCATCGCAAATCTCATCGCCCTTCTGACGATACTCTGAGGAGGAAAGATTTAGGCGGATGTTAATCTAAAACAAACTTAGAAAATGGACGAATATAGTATTTTGTTACAGTACAAACGTTTGCTAGAAAGGGGACCTTTTGACCGAAGGAAAAAAAAAAGAACAAACACAGACACAGAAACATAATATCTAGAAAAAAAAATAATAGTTTCGGTGAAACCGAATGGGTTTACCGCTCACCTCAGTGTTGTTAATCCACTTTTCAGACGAGTTCCGGAGAAGAATAGAGCAAAACATGGTGGGGGGGGGGTTCTATTGGAGCCGTGGGGTGTACGTCTGTTGTGACAAGGATTGTCGCTCCCGGCTCGGGGGCGACAATCCTTGACGCAGTTGGCGTCAAGGATTGTCGCCCCGTCAAAGATTGTCGTCTGGCGACAATCTGTGACGAGGGCTGGCGGCAAGGATTGTCACCCGCCCTCGAAGCACATTTTGCTGGGTAATATTGTTCTTGACATAGTCATTGAAATACCAACACATAACTTACATGGCTACATCTATGCAAACATGCCATGTAAAAAGTCATGGTGAGGTTTCAAGGAAGTGTGTATGTGCGCGAGCACATGATAATTTAGTGTCCATTTGTGCGTGTGCGTGTGCGTGTGTGTGTGTGTGTGTGTTAGTGTATATGATGGAAGAATCTGTTTATGTCAGCGTGTGTGTTTTGGCTGCGCGTGGGGAAGGATACCTAGTAAGTTGTTGTTGGCATAAACGTATATATTGCATTTTATCAGCAGCTTTGACTTTGATGAGTTTGACGAATTTAGATATCATGAATTCGGAGTGGTGCTTGCGTGCGGGCGGATGCTGCTTTTATGCATACGGTCCATTATGTCTTATGTATCAACATTTGAAAGTCGTTTCATCAGAAAGGAATGTGGTATAGGTTTGGGTTTATGAGTTGGGGGGGGGGGTACATTTCGTTATTGATAAGGTTCGTTATTCTGAAGGCTCTTTAGTCCGAAGGTTCGTTATTCCGAAGGTTCTTTATTCCGAATTTCATTTTCGGATCAACAAACCTTCGGAATAACGCCACAAATATTCGAATTAACGAACCCTTTTTCATTTTCGGATTAACGAATCTCTAGGTATAGGGAATTGTGTGTTTCGGATAAATGAACCTTTGGAAAAACGAACATTCGGAATAACGAACAGCACCCGTGTGTGTGTATGTGTGTAGGTGTGTGTATGCATGTGGGTTGATGAATGTGGGTGTGGGATGATTTAGGTTTTGGTTAATCGGGGGTTGGTGGGTTGGGGACTTGATTTGAAGAAGGATAGTTATAAATGGTATGACAGATTTCGGTAGGATTTAATATTTAGGATAGATTAATATTTGTTTCGGTGGGGGGGGGGGGTGGTCGGGTTTTTTATGACTGATTTCATTTTAGATTTGTATAATGTATTTGTGGTTTTTTTTATGTATATGCCCTTGTAAGTAAGAAGGTAATACATGATTCAAACCAAAATATTCAAGGGATATAGGTTTGGTAGGCCCTATATACATGTCAAAACTTTCTTGTGAAGAAATTGTTAGTAGGGTAGGTCTATAATCGAGTTATCTATGTTGAAGTGAGATTATTTGTGGTATAAATTGACAAATGGATTTGTTTCTGATTCGAATTGCCATTTGTAATATTTTTGTTCATGTTACACCCAGAATGGGTCGATTTATGAATGATTTGAATGAAATCAATTAATATAGAGGGAAAAAAATGTTGAGGTGGTTTATTTGCATTATGAGGATTTGAGTGTTTGTTGGTGTTTGTTTACAATACGTATGTATTGGTGGTGTGCATATGACAAAGAATAGTAATATGGAAGTTATAGTTAAGACTGATGGAAGAATATGACTACAGTGAAAAAATGAACAAAGACAGATAACATTTGGGGAGGGTACCTCCCTCGTATGCCTTTTCTCTCCGTCTCTCTCTCCTAGCCCGCCTCACCGCTGAAATTGACACACCCATACTATTTTTAAATCAACGCTGCTGTGAACTCTATAAACACGTGCTCATACACGTTGAAGGCATTTTCATTGCCACAGTAGTGCCTGCTGCTCAAAAAAGTTTGTTCGCACAAACATCAAAACACAAACACAAACAGACACACGTACGCATACGGGCACACGTATACACACAGACAAACAAACCACTACCACTATACAACCACCACACATGCACAGTTTCTACATATTGTATCATTATACTCCAAACACACACACAGCACATACCATGCAGCCCCCAACAAACACGCACACACACACACACACACATACGCATAACTTACCAGTAATACCCATCCCACCAAAGCATTACACCGGAGCAACCACCCCGAGTCGGGGGCGACAATCTTTGTCGTAACAATTTTTTTTTTTTTTTTTTTTGCCATCATAGATTGTCGCCATCGACGTCAAAAATTGGGAACTGCACAAGCGTCACAGATTGTCGCCAGACGACAATCTTTGGCGGGGCGACAATCCTTGACGCCAACTCCGTCAAGGATTGTCGCCCCGAGCCGGGGGCGACAATCCATGTCGGGGCGACAATCCTTGTCGCAACATACGTCCATTCCTTTGTGTATTCTTTTTCATTGGTAAGAACAAGTATCAAATCTGTAGACTATAGAATAGTCTACAATTTAAAGGAGATTCGTCATACTTTGACTATGGTTTTCGAAATAACAACAAAAAAAAAAATCTCAAACGGTTTATGTTTGTCCATTAGTTGGTCCTGGCTCAAGAGGGCCACCCTTGGTTACGCCACAAAACAACAATTACAACAACAGCAACAATTTTAAAGTAAACTCCTTAATGCACATTGTAGGCCTACTTATACAAGAGGATTTCTCTCTTTCTCTCTCTCTCTCTCTCTCTCTCTCTCAATCTATTTATCTATCTCTTTCACGAGCATCAGGTAACTTGGGAGACCTTAAGTGGGACGTGGTACCCATTTATACAAATATGCAATGCTATCCTCCTAGCTATAATAACAGTCACATTTTTTAAAAGATTTAACCATGACGTGTTATTCAGAAGAAAATGAAAATGCGATGATTGGGCCCAAAATTTGATCCTCACTCTCAGGGACTCCAAAATTTCTTGTCGCCCCGTCTATAGCAAACTGAAAGATACAGTCACAGATGTACTTTATCTTTTCATTTTCTACTTAGATTACTACATAAATTCTACATCTCAATTTATGTCTCAACAAAATATTACAAGATTTGAGGAAAACTTGTTATGCATTGATTGGTCAGTGGTTCTCAATGCAAGTGAGCCTAATGACGCATATGATAAGTTTGTTGATCTGATTGACCACCTCTTCTCTTTACATTTTGCAATAAGACCACAATCTAGATCAACTTTTAAAAAAGATAACACGATCCCCCTGGATATCGAAATTTTTGTTTAGTTCTATCCATTTCTCCCTATGGATGGAGTTTCCTCTTTGCTTGGTAATGACCTTGCAGGAGGTCGAGTGAGTGTTCTTCCGGTTGCTTCTGAAGTCCCAGTGTACGAGCAGGAAACCGAAAAACTTGTCGATGAATTCCCGGAAGTATTTCCAACATGTGCTATCACCAGGTTTCGAGCAAGTGAAGCAGAGCGTGAGAGAAAGGAGTCTGAAAGTGAAATTTCTCTTGACACATTCTTTGGGAAGGTGATTAGTGAAGGTGAAAGAGAACAAAGTTGGGAAGAAGGTGTGTTCAGTTAGCAAGCTTTAATCAACGCACAGATAGAAGATGAGGAATTGTTGAAGTTGAGTGAGGGTGCATTGACTGTAGATGAGGCGAACGGAGTGCCAGAATGTTTCTATGTAAATTCTGGTGTTTTGATGAGGAAATGGCGTCCTCCAGATCGTCCCGCAGATGAGTACTGGACGGTTGTCGACCAGATAGTTGTTCCTCCGCCGTATAGAAAGGATATTCTACATCTTGCACATGAAATTCCACTGGCCGGACACATGGGTGTCAAGAAGACTTTGTGTAGAATCAGAACTCACTTCTTCTGGCCCAAGATGAGAAAGGATGTGTCTGAATTTTGTTGAACATGTCATGAATGTCAAGTGGTAGGAAAACCACAACATGCCATTAGACCTGCGCCGTTGATTCCTATTCCGGCTTTTGAGGAGCCATTTAGCCGTGTGATGGTAGACTGCGTTGGTCCATTGCCGAAGTCCAAGTCGGGATGTCAGTATTTATTGACTGTGATGGATGTTTCCACGAGATACGCAGAAGCATTTTCGTTGAGGAGCATAACTGCTAAGACAGTTCTGGATGCCTTGTTGACTTTCTTTACTAGGTACGGGCTACCAAAAGAAATTCAGTCGGATCAAGGTAGCAATTTCATGCATATCACCCGCAATCACAGAGGGTCTTAGAAATTTGCCATCAGACGCTAAAAACGATGTTGAAGGTCTGCTGTCAGGATAATCCTAGGGACTGGGATAAAGGTATCCCTTTTCTTCTCCTCACTGCTTGTGAAGTGCCTAATGAATCCATTGGATTCTCCCCCTTTAAGGTGGTGTTTGGGCATGAGCCAAGAGGGCCCCTGAAAGTTGTGAAGGAGCAGCTGTTGTCTGATGAGGAAGACAAAGATTCCAATGCCTTAGACTACATCTCCATGTTCAGAGAGCGTCTTGTGAGAGCGAATGAAGTGGAGAGAGAACACTTGAGGTCTTCGCAACAGACAATGACGGAAATCTTTGACCGAAAGGCAAAGAGTCGTCTGTTTGAGGTGGGAGACAAAGTCTTGGTTCTGCTTCCATTGCCAGGAGATGCATTGAAGGCTAAATTCAGTGGTCCCTATGTAGTAGAGAGGAAGCTTGGAAAGGAGACTTATGTGGTGACCATGCCTGACCGTAGAAAAACCAATGGAGTGTGTCACGTTAATTTTTTTAAGAAATGCCATGAACGTGTAGAAGACGTAGGTGCAGTTGTGAGTGAGAATGTCCTACAAAGTGCTGGGAAAAGTGCAGAAGAGTTTGAACATGATGCTCCAGATTCAGGAATGATTCCGCGAGTAGAGAACTCAAAGACACTAGAAAATCCAGAGTTACTGCTCAGTCATTTGTCTGATTCGGAGAGGCAAGATGTTGTCGACATCTTCCAGGAATTTCTGGAGGTTTGCAGTGATAAATTGGGCTGTGCGAAAGACACTATTCATACAGTAGATGTTGGTGAAAATGCACCCATAAAGCAGCATCCATATCGGATTCTTCCTGCTAAGAGAGAACAGGTGGATAGGGGGATAGATTTCATGCTTGCAAATGGAATCATAGAGCCCAGTAACTCAAACTGGAGTTCCCCAGTAGTGCTAGTCCCAAAGTCAGACGGAACGTCCAGGTCTTGTATAGATTACCGGAAGGTCAATACCATAACCAAGACTGATTCGATTCCGCTTCCTTTGATTGAGGAATGTATTGATCGGGCAGGAAGTGCTGAGTATGTCAGCAAATTGGATTTGATGAAAGGGTATTGGCAGGTACCATTAGACAGAGATGCAAGAGAGATTTCGGCGTTTGTCACGCCCTCCGGTTTATACCAGTGTCGTGTCATGCCCTTCGGAATGAAAAATTTCCCCTTCACTTTTCAACGGATGATGAATCGAGTTATTGCTGGTCATGATAACTGTGTTGTCTATATAGACGATGTGTTGGTTTTCAGCAATACGTTGGAGGAGCATGTTGCTCATCTTCGAGAGCTGTTCCGGAGGTTGTCACATGCAGGACTCGTGGTGAATCTGGCCAAATGCGAGTTTGGAAAAGCTTGTATGACCTACTTAGGTCACAAGGTAGGCCGAGGTACCGTCGCACCACGAGATGCCAAGGCCCGAGCCATTGTGGACTTCCCAGTAGCGGCATCGAAATGGGAGCTTCAGCGCTTTTTGGGAATGTGCGGATTCTACCGGAGATTCGTTCCCAACTTCAGTCACTTGGTGGTGCCCTTGACGGACCTGTTGAAAAGGGGTACAACGTTCCAGTGGTCGGCGAGCTGCCAGGGTGCGTTCCGGAAACTGAAGGCCGTCCTCATGAACGATCCCGTGCTCATCGCACCAAACTTCGAGAGGAGCTTCCAGCTGGCTACGGATGCTAGTGAACGAGGAGTAGGAGCCGTGCTACTTCAGGACGACGGCAACGGACACAGCAAACCCGTGTGTTTCTTCTCCAAAAGAACTGAATTGCCATCAGCAAAGGTTTTCAACTGTGGAGAAGGAATGTTTCAGTGTCGTTCTAGCTGCGCAACATTTCGAAGCGTATTTGGACGGTGGAAGAGACTTCGTGGTGTACACTGACCATAACCCATTGACATTCTTAGAACGCTTCAAGCACAAAAATCAGCGTCTCTTCCGTTGGAGTTTGATTCTCCAGCATTACCCACTGAGAATTGTGCACACAGCAGGAAAGGACAACAAATTAGCAGACGCTTTGTCGCGAGCTTGATAATGTTGCCGAACGATAACAATCTCAAATCTACAGTGAAACCTACATCAAGCAGAACATTTCAAACAAGACTCAAAACAGACAAGAAACTGATGTTGATTTTTTTTTATATGAAAGCGTATACATGTGTTTATGTATTCTCGTTCAGTTTTCTTCCTTTCCCAAGGATCTGTGGAGGAAGAAATTGTATTTATGCTAATCATGTTTGTTTTAAACGAAAACAGTATATGTGAGTGATGCTAGGAAGTATGAGGAAGTACCTAATATTATGTTTTTATAAGAAGACATCACTTGAAAAATTTCATGATGTGTTACACGCCAAGCATTATATGGTATTTTGAAAACCCAGCATTACAGGAAGCGTCAGGATACAACATTTGTGGTGTGTAAGATTACAGTGAAAGCTGTGCTTCAGTGGCATACTTCTATTTTGATTTCATTCAATGTACCCCAAAGAGTCAAAGGATTCATATTGTTATGTATACCGATACGTTACAGAGTTAATGCTAGCAAATTCAAAAACAGTATAGCAAAACACAACCGGCCAGTCACAGGAAAACTGTTGATCAAATTTTGAGTTTTATGTCAACCGATTTGTGTTAAAGCAACAGAATTTGTGTTGTTTTGTATTAATGAAAAAGTGTTGAGTGACAGTGAGGCATAAAGAAGCCAAGATATAATGTCACTTTTGTAAATCAATAACCTTTATGTGTATATGTATTTCGTTACAGAGTGACAGAGTCACATTTGTGCGTCGAGTATGATCTTGATATTTTCCAGAGTTTGCACATATGTGACCGTGCACCTCAAAACGAACATAAAGTCGCACACACTGATTTTGCGTGAGGACTGAAAATAAGTGAAATGGGTCAACCTAGCTGAACTTGACTTTTTCATATTTACCGAAAGAGCGGGTCTTCTTTTACATTATGCTAAAATTTGGTATCATAAAACGGGCAGGAAAGTGTGTTTTTTTAGCAGTTTATCTCGATCATTTTTGGTAGAATAGTGTGATTAGGTGTGTCTTTAGAATCCCTTTTTCATTTCTGAAAAACCTTGTCCACACTCTTCACTTTCAACTCTAATAACGTTAGAAAAGATAGTGCTACTGCTTTGAAAGCTGGCATTAATTATGGACAGAATGTATTAATGAGGTATGCCTAATTTCAGTTTAATCTGATAATCCCTTCAGTGTTGTTACTCTGGTGTTTTACTTCCTGTTTTTTGTCCCATTCATCGCACAGCCAGCACGGTTTGGTAAAGATTAAGCGCTTGAATAGACACTGTATTTCAGAGCCTCTTTTCTCAGTTCACACTTTTCCTGAGTTTGTGCTTTCTTTCCAATATTTAGATAGGTTTGGAGAGTCAATTTGATTTGAGTTATACATCATTTAAAAGCTTAAAGTCTGCTCTTTCAGAATATACTCTTAACTAAAAATTCATGTCTGGCGACTTTTCGTTTCTTTTGAGGTGCAGGGTCACATATATTATAACATCTTAACTAGTGACAATACGTACATATGTGTGAAGGGACAAAAAGAAATGTCCGGTGGTTAAATTTTTGTTGTTGTTTTGGCTAACTTATGACGCAGAGTTGACATAAGTATAAGTTGACATAAGGATCCGAGATTATGAGGAAGGTGACTCTCACCCGAAATGCTGGAATTTGTAATATAGGAAATTTTTTGTTTAAATTCTACTGCAGTTCATTAGGAACTTGACAAAACAAGAGTCAACGTTACAGTGTATTACGTTCTGGTTGTGTGTTCATGGTCGCATATCTGTTGGTTACAACACAACTTAGTTGCGTAATAATGTGGATTTTGTATTTTCGTTGTATGGCTGGCCTCCACAAATATGTTCACACTCTTTTATTGGGTAATATAGAGGCCGTAGTGTACTTTTTTTGTTGAAAAGGATCAGAACCTATTGTGAACTTCCTGTGTAAATTATTTTTAGCTTTGATTAAGTAATAGACTTTCTCAAGTGTGTATTTCTTTTTTGGGAAAACTACCTGATGTGCTAAAGCCCAATTATAGTGTTGTGTTGCTTTCGGTCTTTTTGGAAGATTATTGTAAGAGTAATCTTTGGTTTATCATGGATAATATGCATGGTGCAGTTTTGATATGGAAGTATATTAAGTTCATTAGAATTATAATTGATGGGTGAAATATATATTATGGTGAATGGTTAAACAAAATGAATACAGGGGGCATGTTACTTGAATACAAAACGTGTCTGAACAGTTGCACATCAATATAATGAAAGGATGACACGTTTTTATGTCATACGATATGACTTTGGATGCAATGTTGTTTGTTGTTTGTTGTTTGTTTTTGTTCTTGTTTTTTTTAACCGGAGTACATCCGTTTTGAAAAAGAATCCGAGTATATTATGATAACAAAAATGAATTTTGGCGTAATGCAGGATTTGTATTGCGCAACTTGCTATGGTTTAATAGATGAAAACTCATGTTTTGTGATCATGGAATTCAAATTTTCATTTTGATATAGTATGTATTCCCTGTGTGTTTGATGTGATCAGATAGACAACTTTACAGAGTGTTATGAATGTGACATTACATGGAAAATTACTGTCACGTTTGTAAAGTTTCGTTCTCGTGTGAACACACTTGAAGATCAATTAATTTGTGTAATGAAAATAATATATATGGAATTTATTGACATTAGAATGAAAATGTATGGTTTTCGATTGTGTCATTGACCGTGTTTCTGACAGCAAGTGCCGTTAGGTCTGAAGTAAGAATATCCATGATTTTGATTATTTTGCAAAACATTGCAGTGTAATCAGGATTAACAATGTTATTGGTTATAAGTTTTTTTTCCCTTTTTCAAAAAAGAATGTAAGGAAACGCCAACAAGATATTGCTTTGCCTAACAGTGTTGTTCGGCAATATGATGTATAGTGTGACAAAATGATATATTGTTTACGGCTGTGTTTTTGACCGTGTTTCTGACGACAATTGCCGTCAGGTCTGAATTGAGAATACCTATAATTTGATTATTTTGCAAATCATTACAGTGTAATCAGGATGAATATTGTTACTGGTTGCAAGTTATTTCCCCTTTATTTTTTTTTCCAAAAAAAAAAAAATATATATATATGGAAATGTTATCAGGATGAATATTCTCACTGGTTACAAGTTATTTCCCCTTTATTTTTTTTTTCCAAAAAAAAATATATATATGGAAATGTCAACAAAGTATTGCTTTGTCTAGCAATAGGATATGTCGTTTAGCAATGTGATGTTATTGTCTAACAATATGATATTGTTTGCGGTTGTGTTTTCGACTGTTTTTCTGACAGCAACTGCCGTCGGGGCTGATGAGGATATCCATATAATTTTGATTATTTTGCAAAACATAACAGTGCAATCAGGATAGATAATTCTACTGGTCATAAGTTTTCTCCTCTATTTTCAAAAAAATATATATACATATATAAGGTAATGCCAACAAAATATTGTTTTGTTTAACAATATGTTATGTTGTGGTATGCTTTAATTGAAAATCCTGTAAAATTAGAGATGAATTGGATTTACGAATTTAGATTTATGTAACTGTTCGGATTTCTTTCTTTTTATTTATTTTTTGTTGGTGTTGGGGAATTACGCAAACTTGATGTTATGATGTAATGAATGATATACATGAATATTGCAGTGATATCTTGTACACGACAATAGTGAATTTCATTTTTTCAGTGCCGAAAGGCTATGCAGTTGCGAGTGTCCCCCCCCCCCCCACCATATTTACACAATGGAACAAAAGATTTCCAGGGGTTCCAACTGATTGTGTCTGTAGTGTGTATTAACTTCATTTGTCTGTGTCATATTTTCAATACATGTGTAATCCTCGTTGGGTTGTACTTTGACCAGTTGAGGAATATATTGCATTTTATAAACGACCCCCCCCCCCATCCATTTTGTTTTTGAGATGATTATTACTACAAGTCTGATCCCCCTCTTAATTGTGACAATTTTTGGAAAAGTTACAAGTTTTTATCCGTACGTTAGATCTTTATCGCTTGTCTGCATATTCATATGCGCACAACTCCTGCGTACTCATCATTCTGCCAAACTGGTGTAATGTGAACTACAGTACTTGCTTGTACAGCAATTGTTCACTTGTACGGTCCCAGTATCGTCTGCACTGAACCGAACCCTTTGCTTATCTGCCTACACTCGCAGCCACGCCCACGTCAAACACACACACGTTAAGACACACACACACACACGCACACGCACACACACACCCAAATCTCACACTCTCAAGCACAATCATACTCTCGCATGTTAAAACACTGCTTACACACGCCATGCATACACACACTACCACTGTTATAATGATGCCATTGGCGGCATTGGTGTGAAAATATGTTTCGTATTCAGACCTGCGGTGTGCTAACAAGTGCCCGAGAAGGTACATTATTGGCCTGGGGTTTTTGGAGCTATTCTGTACTTATCGTATATTATTGATCCGGAAATTGATCGAATGTAATAGCCTAGCCACGTTTGTCCTTGTCTAATGTCGGCTCAAATTTTTGTGTATGTATGTTTTTGCTGTCGTCTCGGAAGCCCACAGAGAGACTGGATTTATTCTTATTATGTTGTGTGTGTTCTATGTCTTTTTCTGTCCATGCTTCTCAGTGTTCTTACTTACCTTGTTCAGCCCTTTCTCGTTTCACGTTCTACGTCTCTTCAGCGATCTTCTGCTTATCATAATTTTGACGTCACCCATGTTCGTAGATTACTCCAGCGTCTTGCCACATCCCGGCGACTGGGTATTTTCTTGTATCGTCCACTTATTCACGACATCCTAGTTTTGTTAATAACGCAGACTTTTAAAAATTCGTCTCGTATTTTTAATTATGGCTAATTTTCTGAATGCTCCATTTCATTCCGTATCGAACGATGATTTTTTTGAATTGTTTAGGAACACAAGCTTAGATTCTGACCCAGTTAGTGGGTTAACCAGTACACGAACCACCCCTTACGATGATTTTGTTACCGATAGCCTGAATACAGCTGCAAATGAATTGCCTCATGATCTTAGTAATGATTTCACTCAAAATATGTTGTGCAATTATATTACAGTGAATCAATGCAAAGATATGATTCATAATTTTTCTGAGGACACGTTTTCTTTGTTACATTTAAATATAAGGAGTTTGAATAAACATTTTGATGATTTAAAATTTCTATTAGAATCTGATGCAAGCCAGTCGCTATCCGTTATCGGATTAAGTGAGACATGGTTAGCTTCCAATACAGAAAATTATTTCGCAATTGAGGGTTATAATTTGTTTGTTAACAATAGGCTTGATAAGAATGGAGAGGGCGTTGCATTGTACATATCACGTTCCTTTGATACTATTGTTCATGAAGATATTTCTAGAATGGACAATGTTGTTGAATCTTTGTTTATAGAAATTCTTATCCCAGGATGTAGAAATCTTATGGTAGGCATTATATACAGACCTCCTAATTCAAACGCCAATGATTTTTTAACTTATTTTTCAGATCTTGATAATGCACACGTTTTCCGAAATAAGGATTGCTTTTTACTCGGTGATTTCAATATTGATTTGCTGAAGTCTGAGCATGATAATATCTCTAGTGATTTTCTTCACACACTTCTGTCCTCGTCCTTTCTTCCTCTTATTTCTAAACCCACACGTGTTACAGATCGCTCTGCCACCCTCATTGACAACTTGTTTTGTAATATTCTACCCCTCCCTGACTCTTTTATAATCCTTTCAGATATGACTGATCATTTTCCAATAATGACTTGTTTTACTCTTAAAACAACAGCTAATATTAAACCTATTTCACCTCTTTTGTTTAGACGTAGAGTTTCACCTGAAAAGTTAGCTAGTTTTGATGTGGCCCTGGAGAATGCTGACTGGTCAGGAGTATTTGGCAGCGATGATGTTAATATATCCTTTTGTAATTTTATGGAAACTTTTAATCATCATTTAGATGATGTAATCCCAAAACAAAGAAATAGAACAGAGTATAAAAAGACACCAAGATTACCTTGGATTTCCAGATCAATTCTTCGTTCAGTTAATAGGAAAAATCGTTTGTATTACAAGTACAAATTGGAAAAAACTGAGCGATCGAAGAATAGATATACATCATATAAAAATACTTTGACAATGATTTTACGTTCTGAAAAGAAAAGATATTACTTTAAGCAATTATCGAAATATAAGTTTGATATGAAAAATACTTGGAAAGTCCTAAAACAGGCCATGAATGTTCCGAGTAAACACTCTGACATTGATAAAATTAAATTGAATGATGAATCGATTAATGATCCTCTTCATATTGCAAATATTTTTAATTCTTATTTTTCAAAAGTAGGCGAAAATTATGCTCAAAACATTCCTGCAACAGATTCTCATTTTACTGAATTTTTAGGTCAGCGTAATTCTGATTCCATATTTTTTATACCAACTAACAGATTTGAAATTATTGATATAATTTCTTCTTTTGAAAATAAACGAAGTTCTGGTTATGATGAGATAGATAATTTCATACTTAAGGGTGTTATTTCCTCGATTGCTGATCCACTTGCTCATATATTTAATCTGTCAATTTTTAATGGTGTGTTCCCTGATAAAATGAAATTAGCTAAAGTAATCCCAATATTTAAGGCAGGCGATAAGTTCGAAGTCAGCAATTATCGCCCAATTTCATTATTATCGTCATTGTCTAAGGTTTTATAAAAACTTATTTACAAGAGAATGATCAATTTTTTGAAGGTACACGACGTTTTTACGAATTTTCAGTTTGGTTTTCGTGAGAAACATAGTACTACGCATGCTCTTTTGCATTTTGTTGATAGAGTTGTTCACGCAATCGATAACCATTCTCATCTAGTTAGTATTTTCTTGGACTTCTCCAAGGCCTTCGACACTATCAATCACGATATTTTACTTTATAAGTTATCGCATTATGGAATACGTGGGAAGGCCTTGGAGTGGTTCAAGAGTTATTTAGTTGATAGAAAACAATTCGTTACAATTAAAAACAATGATTCCGTTGTCAGAGAAGTTAAATGTGGTGTCCCACAGGGAAGTCTCTTAGGGCCGTTATTGTTTATTATTTATATCAATGATTTTTGTCGCGTATCCGACGACCTCTCTTTTATTCATTTTGCAGATGACACTAATGTATTTTTTGCCCATAATGATATTGATTTTCTCGTTCATAAAATTAACATTGAATTGAAAAAAGTGACAAATTGGGTCAGGGCCAATAGGCTATCACTCAATGCTCAAAAAACAAAATATATGCTTTTTAGTAATATTGTTGATAGTTTAAGTACAAATATAGTATTAGATGACTCTCATCTACAAAGAGTCTCACATATCAAATTTTTGGGTGTTATTGTGGATGAAAAACTTTCCTGGAAATCACATGTTGATAATGTCTGCAATATAATTTCACGTAATATAGGCATTGTAAACAGATTGAAATTTCATATTCCACAAAAATCATTACTTATGCTATATTCGTCGTTAATATTGCCTCATCTTAATTATGGAATATTAGTTTGGGGCAACACGCATCAGAATTTATTAGAGAGAGTGTTCCTCTTACAAAAGAAAGCTCTACGTGTTATCTGTTATTCCCCTGTACGTTCTCATACAAATATGTTGTTTGCCTCCAACAAGCTCTTAAAAATTGCAGATTTGTTTTTGTTTAATTTAGGGCAATTTATGTACAAGTATTGTAATAACTTGCTTCCGTCTATTTTTGACTCTATGTTCCTAAAAAATCAATCATTTCATGAATATCCTACTAGGCGTTCCAATGAATTTCACTTACCTTTTTTAAGAACGATTTTTGCTAAAAACACACTTATTTATGTAGGCCCAAATTATTGGAATTCTTTGAATCAAGACATAAAAAACGCTCCATCCATATGTTCTTTGAAGAGGAGACTGAAGTCTTTTTTATTGCAATCGTACGACTCTACAATACCGAATTAACCATTTGGCCTTTTTTCTCAGTTACACTTACCTGCTCACTTTGTCCCCTCTTCAAAGAATTAATGGTATCTTTTTCCTGGATGCTCGCAATGTTGTCACCTATGCCATTTTGCCCATAGCGTCTTGAAGTTGACTTTCCGTATGTGACTCCTGTTCATACGTCCCTCTATTTTCTATTTTCTTGTCTTATTTCAGGCGTCAAAATATTACTTTTCCCCTACAACTATCCTCTTATTCTCTTGGCATGCTTCTGCCGAAGATCGCTGTTTCTGTTGTTCTGTTTCTGTTTCTGTTGTGCATTTTTGTCTGCTATTTTGTCTTCAGTTTGTCAGTCTTGTCCATTCCGTTTGTCTTGTACAACCTTTTTTTTTCAGTAGTTGTCTCGTTGTCTAGTCCTGTTTCATGTTTGTTCGCGTCTATGAAAGTGTATATATGGTAATCTAATTTTTAGTGGGCTTCCAGACTTCTTCCACTTTATTATCTTTTGTATCCAGACTTCTTCCACTTTGTTATCTTTTGTATCTACGATGATTCGATTCCATCAATGTTCTTCTCCAGAGGGGCCCACACACTACAAGCTCTGTCTTTTTAGTGGGTCCCTCCATTTTTCGCACGGTATACATGTACTTCATTTCGATCACTTCTGTTTCTTTTTTACTATACAATGTATGATTACTAAAGGTCCTCAATTATTGTACAGTCTTTTCATTTCACTATGTTCTATTTACCTTGTTCTCTGTTATCAAAAGAAGTGAAACATATGTTATGTCGGAAAATGAAATAAACTTTGAATTGAATTGAAATTGAATTAAGTATAAGATTTATTAGCAAGTACATTGAGTAGATGTACACATGTGTCACTGTGTTTAAATACGATGTTGTTATAATCAAGAGATGTGTGCTATTACCTCATTCAGTGAATCTCCAGTGAAAGTTTGTGTTGGAGAAACAGACATATCTTTGCAACAGTCAGCACAATTTAATGAAGAAAGTGTATTTTGGTTTTCACATTTAAAGATGAAGTGTATGTGTTACAAAAAAAAAATACTATTCATGCCTGAAGTTATGTAAGTTTATTGATCAAGTATGTGAGGATATAATTACAGTCGAGACTACCAGAAAGCAGTCTCAGTCGAACTATCGATACTACTGGAGAAATGATTAATTACTTCTGGTGTAATCTTTCCGGATTATGTGCACCCATATGTGCACCCATTAAAAACAGTTTCACATGTGTATTACTGTAGACACATTGCGTAATTATTGTATTTACATGTTTTGTAGGGGGGGGGGGGCTTGTCAAGTTGTCATATATTGCTCTAAAAGTGGACAATGGATGCCGGAGATAACGGATTCTGATAAGACTCAAAACCAGTAATTATAATGAAAGTAAGCCTTACAACGAAGGTGTTTATAGTCGAAAAGTTACATTCATAACTTTCCTCTTGTTGGGGGGAGGTGTGATGGAGAACAACAGTATGAAACCAGCGGGTGCAGAATAAAAGTGTCCATCAGGGACACGAGAGTTCGAGTTGGTGGTAAACATGGCGTGGACAGCTGTAGTCATTCGGTGTTGTTCCAAGAATGTTATGTCGGTGCATGACATGTGTTTTGTTGGTGCATGACAATAGGTCGAAAAAAATGGAATCAAATTTTTTTGGATTCAGCACCCCCAAAGTGACCAAGATAGCTAAAAAAGAATCAAATTTGGCGCGAAAATCTCAAGGGATCCAATATTTCGACATAGCAGACCGTACTAGATCCTGAAAATGTAGCTTACGAAAGACACACTACGCACGACGGACAAGAATAATCACAAGAGCTCAAAGACTCAAGTCAGCTTTTACCGAATACATCTACAACAAAATCAACAACCATATACAGTCACACGATATCAAATCCTTAAGGAAGTCATACGCACACACACACACTTACACACACACACATGCGGACGTATACACATTCAGCTCACAAACACACATCCCCATCGTCATACAAATCAAAACTAACCTTCTAACTGCTCCTGCAAGGTACTAGAGTTATATTTTTGATATTTTTCGTTAATGAGCTGCTTCCATTGCCTTCCCTCTTTAGTCTTCTCTTTCCATCTACACAGACCGTTATAGATGTCTTTAGGTGGTATCACCAACTGACAGTCATCACTGTCCAGTTCCTTCTCGTCAATGAGGAACTGTCTAAAGAACTCAGCGAGGTCGTTGTTATTGTTCGTTAGTGTACTCATCTCCCATAGCTCAATGTAGGATATTGGCCCTGTGAACGAGAAGTGTATATCAAAGTTTGACACTTTCAGAGTCAAGTAAGTAACAATAAATAACTCTTTCACATCAGTTATGTTAAACAACAATAATTCTGCATGATATCTACCATCCATTGCAAACAGACATTAATCGTTTATTTTTCCTTATTAATACCACATTTATTCGGTCAGGCCGATTAGATCATAGGACGTAAGATTACTGTCGATTGTACAATAGCATGGGATGCATACAAACCGACAGGATTCATGGATAATGTTGACATCAAAATGTATTGAAGGAAAATTGTCATAGGGAGGAAAATCTCACATTTTATAAGGAATTGAATAGTTTGATCGCAAAACAACTTAACTCAATATTTCTTAATTTCAGATATTTGCGATTGAACCTATTGAAGAAAAGAAAAATGAGAACATACGTGATATATTTCATCATAGCTTCAAGAATAATTCTTACTGTGTAACAAGTGAGGTATCTCTGAATATGTCTATTGTGTACTATCTGATGATGTACTTCCTTTAAAATGTTTTTAAAGATGAATCTTAACCCGTTTTGCGGTCAAACTCTTTAAATTGTAAATACTAACAGTAACATGTGATCTCTATCCTTACTCTGTGACTTTGTACGAGACAAGGTAAGCAATGAGTTATAAGCAGTGTGATCGTGTAATCGGACAATAAGGAAAAGTATACAATGATCCGTTAACCGTTATGAAGAGCACATTAACAATTAAAGTCAAAGAACACAAAGAAACTGCGACACTAAAATTCAATAACGCATTTCTCATGGTAAACAAGTAATTAGTGTTATAAATTGCATCATGTCTGCTTACCAGAGTAATTTGATAGGCTGCTTTTCCGGTTTGGCTTTCGCTTCCCTGACAACGGAAATGCATGAGTGTGTAAAATCACATACCACATTGTTTCTAAATAGATTTATACAGATGAATACATTAAGCATTATAGGCAGAATAGGTCTGTGCACATGACTACATGCAGTATCCCAGCATGATAGACCATGCAGGTACCGAGGGGCTACCATGCGATGGAAAGGCATTCTCGAATATATTCGAGAATGCCTGAAAAGAAAAAAAAAAATCTGTTCCTGATCTTGTAGGTAGGCGTACACACATTTAGCAGAAGAATTTCAACTGGAATTATTGAAGTCGAACGTTACCAATGAGCGTACGCTTCGATGTACAATTATCGTTAGCTGACGAACTTGAGCTGTTTTCGAAGGTACCTCTGTGAGCAGCGAATGAAAATCAATTCATTTGGGTCGACTTTCTCTCCACACGCTGGTCTGAATGGGTTTTTAATATAAATTATGATGTACTATAGCAATACTTTCGTCCGTCAGAAGCTAGAAAGTGTTGTTAAAATAACACAATGTTGCGTTTTACGTGAATTTGAAACTAACGTTTGTAATGATAATAGATTTTCTCGGATGGAGAGATCACGTATATTACAATTGCAGCAGAAATACTAATAGATGTTTTCAACAATACCATGTCAAATTCATGTGACTGTCGGGGATTATATCATCATGTGAATAAAATATATCAAACCCTCTGTCTTTTTTTCTTTTTTTTTTTCTGGCATAACATGCAAGTGCGAGAGTACATATAAACTTTACTTCATTTTCGACGAACCTATTTTTTAATCTCTCCAAATTTGATTCTTTCTCTCTCTCCCTCTCTCTCTCTCTCTCTCTCTCTTTCTCTTTAGTTGTTTGTATTTTCCATCCCGTATAGTGTCATCACCTAAAAGGCGTTCTTATATAATGCCTTACCGACCAACATAAAAATATAAAGAAAGATTAGTAAGGTGTAGACTTGTCACTTACATTTACGGATCAAGCAGAAAACGCCAATCAAAACAATGACAATCACAACGATAGCAAAGACAACACCAACAATGAGTCCTGTAAAACAAAAAGGAAATCAGTGAAAAAGGAGGACAGGGAGATATGCAGAAAGTCACAATAAAAATTACACGAAGATTTTTGCATGGTTTAATTGATAACTTCGTGTATGATTAAACTGCCTGAATGCTATTTCAAGGTCTAAAAGTACAACATAATAGATTTGCAGATAACCCCAGAGAAATTGGATTGTTGTAAAGCATGTGATGGGTCTGATTCTTCCAAGTTTAGCACTTCGATGCTCTTGGAACTGCATAATGTGTGAACACAATGAACAAAACTTGGAGGAAGGGATTCCTGACATGCTCTACAAAAGAGCCCCATTTCTCTTTGACCACTGAAGCAATTACATTGCGGAGGTTCCTGTCGTATTCTTTTTTTTTTGTTTTTTTTTTTTTTTGGGGGGGGGGGTCATAAGGTGGTATGGTAATACAAGAGGGCGAAGCCTGTTGCACTGTAAAGTACATTCCATTGCTAGCATACGTGCCTTATAGTTTTCCATTACATGTATATAGCCCTGTACATGTGTGTGCATGAAACCAAAAAATAACAATCTTTTGAACGCTCTTACCACTGTTCAAGTTTTCGGCATCATTGACACAACTTATTGTTGATTGTAAACTGCAAACTACTGCAAACTTATCTTATTTTCTCGTAGATCTTTTTCTCATAAGCGGAGTTTCAGCTATGTTAGTAGTTGTTTTCTTTTTATTGAAACATATTTTCATATCTATGTTTACTTGTTTTTATGACTATTTTGTATATTGTTGCTAACATATACTGTCGTTATTGCATGGTTTCGGTTATCTTTAACATAGTAACAATCACCGGAAATTGCTTACGCATGTCCCTTTGCTGTGTGTGAAGACAAAGTGGAAATAAATAACAACTCAATCAAGAGCGGCATGATTATATTTGTTCTTGCACTCCAGAGAGTGTAATTGTGAAAAACGTAATACACTAATTTGTACAGACTTGATCTCTTTCTCTTCAAATTCTGAGTAACTAATTAGAAATCAATAATAAGAACAGAGAAGAACGCGTATACCTGAATAAACAAAGGAATGCATTTCGATATAAGGGAAATTGAAACATTTCGTCAATATTCAAGTCCCTGAACAAGGTTCAAAATTTCCTACGCATGCCTGTCTCAAACTGCTAAATGTCAATTTTAGTTTTTTACACCTCTAAACGTAGACATGTCTAGCATTTATACTCAGGTACTGACAATCATTCTCGTTGAAAAGTAAAATAATACGACATGAACGACATAGTGAAGCCCTAATTAAGTTAAAAAAAATGAAATACCAATACTGATTCCTTTCGGTTGATTGATCGGCGATTTCGTTGACGCGACTGCGACTGACGAGGTAGGGATTGCAGTCGGAATGGTTACAGATATCCGCTTCACTTCGGAGTGGGTGGACTTTATTTCAGCCACGCATGCAAATGTTCCAGTCAAATCTGGTGTTAGCATTACGGTGGCATAGATGTTCTGTGTTCCATCATTGTTGCTTGCAGTCACAAGATTTTGCTTTTGATTCACTCCATTGTGAAGCCAGTATAAGTTCATCAGCTCCTGCTGCACGTTAACTGCCTGACATTGCAGTGTTGTACCTTTTCCGTTGTAACTAATGGAACAGTCTGAACTCGAACATTCATCGACCGTGAGAAAATCCGGGTCTGGAATGAAATCCAAAACAAACACACTCTTGGTACCATCAGCTAGCCCTAAGAACATGCAAGTAGCATACTGTAAACACTCACGTCATCAATAATATTATGCCAGCGTTACAAGAATTAACTATATGTAGGCCTACGTCATAAGAGATGTAATAAACTTTTTTTTTTCTTGTTAAGTCTCTCAGCACCATTATCCTTCAAATTTTTCGTTCGGACAAGGTTTGTACTATAGTTAAGCAAGTCGATTACATCCACTGACACAAATCATATCAAACTCACGAAGGTAAGGTCTAATTGTTGCAACTATAGAAATGACGATTATTTTGAATTCGAATCGTCATTTCCACTACTCCGGAAATTAGAATAATATTCAAGCTGCTTGATAGCTAGATGCGATCGACCGAGAGATATAGCCTTGCAAACGAATCATTTTGTATATAAATCTTTTCAGGAATACCCTAATGGTTGCCACCTTCATCTTTACAGCCCAGACATAGATTACAAAGTAAGGATATAGTCACTATTTGCATGTATTGATGCATTGCATCTTTATTCAAATTTTATACAATACGAACAAACCTGTGACAGACACATCCGTATAGTTTTGAATAAGGTTGTTCCTGACATCAGCCACTCTGCAGTAATATCGCCCAGCGTTTTCGTTATTGACTGCGTGGATGATCAGCGAGTAATTTGAGTCGATCGTCATCTCTCCACTACGGTAACGGCTACCTTCGGTCACATTCCGATACAAACTAACCAAAAGGGTGACAGAATTTGGAGTAGGTTCTGGAGGCAAGGTCAGGCAAGAGACAAGAGAAAATGAAGGAAAGACTTTTCATACTGCGCCATAGATGATTTCACTTCTACTTACATTTATGAGCACATTAAATGCAAATATAGGCACAAACAGGGAAACTGTTGTTGGAGGAAGGACAGACCTTGTTTTTCTAGAGAGTCGTGTTTTTAGGGAATAGCTTTTAATGATAACAGAAGAAGTATATAGTCCTGTAGAATACGTGCAGTGGTGGACAATTTTATTGTCCTAATAATTGTTTTAGCGGTTCTGTATTCCTCTGAATTAAACCAATGTTCGATTACATAACAAAAAACAAACAAACAAACAAACAGACATTGGATATCTCCTAAAGATAATTTTGTTTCCGCTCGATAATGATAATGCATAGTCGGCATGTTTTGTACTTATGAACGAATATAATGTCATCTGCTTCTCTCCCGGCATTGTTCCAAAAATACAGGTTAATTCTTATTCTTAGAAAAGGGGAAAAAAAACCTTTGATATTGCTCTTCTTTGCTGATGTATGTGTGTTCTTTCCTTGCTGGCTTGCCTTTTTGTTGTTGTTGCAATTTTGTGTGTGCGTGTATGTGTGTGTGTGTGTGTGTGTGTGTGTGTGTGTGTGTGTGTGTTTTAACCAGACTATAGACAAGTTCGAAATTAATTTTGCTTCACATTTTTACTATGATAGTCGGAGACGAAAAGCATGGTTATTTGAAAAAGCTAAGTTGTGCGTGATAGGAGAATGACATGTATCAAATTCGCTTTATGGGTGGGTCAAATCGCCAAAATTCTAACAAAGCGCAAAAAATAGATATATAACACTATTTCTCTCATACAGTGATCACCTCTGAGCCAGTACACTGCCTGTGGCACTACGGAGAACTGACACTTGAGTTTCCCCGGAAGACCTCTTAACAGAACTGAATGGCGATCAACAACCACGACGTCATCTGGAATCTGACAATCTGTTCAACAATTGAACACAAATGACACAATGAACACATTCCAGTTCAAAGTTTATGTTGTTGTACATTGAAGCCTCCATTAACCCCCCTCCTCTTCAGGTTCAATGAAATCAACTCATTCCTGGCAACATTCCTTGTGCCATTTTAAAATTTCCTGGAAATTTTCTTGAAGTTGTGATTTTATATTCTGTATCATATTTTTTGGTTGCTTAAGACCCTATTTGACCAACTTTCACCTGGCTTCTCACAAGCTGTCTTATATGGACATCACATTCATTGAGTGCTTTCTTGATTGCTTTGTACGTAAAGGCACGTAACGAGACACTGCGGATCTGACCTTTCACCTGATTGGCTTTAAATGAAACCAAGATGTTATATATCATTGATCCTTTTCAGCGTTATTTTCATACAGAAAACTACTTATAACATTAACCTTTCCAGAGCTAAAGTCATGATTTCGAGAGGAAAAAGTAGTAGAAAATAACCATAATACAGTCCATACTTTTTTGAAACAAACATGCATGACAACAAATTGAATGTAGTGCAAATTACAACAAACAATTCTAATATCGTTATTACTAAAATAAGAAGACAGAGAAGAACACAACGTGATGTGGACAAATGCCTATTCGTCTGATTATGAACCATCGTATTTTCTATCTTCACATTCTTTCTTTCTCAGTAGCAATGACTACCTTGTTAGCATTTTGTAACTTACCAATTTTTGTACAGATCACCATAAGACATGCAGTGAAGATAGCAACGGTCCTCCGGTAACCCATTTTGTTAAACATTTTCCTAACGACGAAAAGAAAAAACTCAGGAAAGAATAAATAAATAAAACGACCTTTAAGCCCTATGTATCGGGGCCAAGAAATAATAGCGCACTATGCTTACAAGTGCATCGTTCTATTCAAATATGAAGGGTAGAGTAGACCATCTTATATATGTATAGTAAAGAGGGTGCCAAAGAACTTGGGACATAATGCTAATCCAATGTCTACAGAGGGGTCAATATTCTGGTTAAACAATAACATCTGATTGCCGTTATTTATGTTCATCAATGCTTCTATTTTTTCAGTTCTCTCTCTCGCTCTCTCTTTTTCTTTCTTTCTTTCTCTCTCTCTCTCTCTCTCTCTCTCTCTCTCTCGCTTTCCCTCTCCCCTTCAATTCAATCATAACGTTTTACTTTAAGGAGGTTTTGTGCTTCAGCTCCCTTGCCACCCCTTACGAGATATTTATCCGCGTTATAATGTTCCTGGTAATTCCCGTGTTTGGAGTCACTGTATACTTGAATGACATAATTACAACAATTACTAAAGGTATAGGCCTTACCTTGGAGGTAAAGGTATAGGCCTTACCGTGGAGATTAAGGTGATAAGCACCTTGCAAATCACGAAAATTACCAATGTAACAGCGATATTTTGCTCATACATTTTCTCCTCCACATCTATACTACAACATGAAATTTGTATTTGGCAGGCAATACTAGAATTCATGTAAAAATATGTTTACATAAGCCTGAATGATGAATGATTGTTCAAATGACACGAAAACTGTTTTTTCTGTATAATCAATTGACGTCATATTCCAAAGTTACCATGAACTTCATTCAAGTGAATACTGATGCCTCCTTTTATTTCTTAATCTTTATTACTATTTTGAAACAAAATGTTCTATATAGGTGCGGTAATCTAGTCCCATTGACATAAAGATACATTAGGATTTAATAGTCAAACACTAGATGATATCCAGAAGTAGGAGAAATCTCTCGTACTATACATAATTATGTATATATATATATATATATATATATATATATATATATATATATATGTATATATATGCTGTACACACATATATTACGACTTTCCATTATAAATGGTGCTAAATCAATTTTCCATCAGATTCGGATTTTTGACCCAAAAAAAAAAATTATATAATCATCTTTAGCTCATAGATAGGCACCTTTCTCTGTGAAGAGTGCACATTTAGGGTATTGTACCAATCTCTTTTACAGACAAAAATACATTAATCTTTCTTCAACCGTATATAATAATTGATATTTGATTCACCACTTCTCCTTGTGCGACATAAAAATACAGTGCTAACACAGCACAAGATTGTGATTCAACACCCTTCGAACTTATTCAATCGTTTAGTTTCTCGCGTTGATCAGCTAGCTAATATTCCTTTCAAAATTTTGTAGGACATATCTGCGAATTCAGCATCATCTACTCCATCGTTCAAACTCATATTCGTTCTCTTGCGAGACTCTGTAATTGTAGATATACATCGGTGAATATCAACATGCAATGCTGTCAAATCTAAAATTTCATTTTGTCAAGAGTGTTGTTAACCTATCCTTTTGCTTGTAGATAATATTCGAAGTACCACCATTACAGAAGGAAGTCCGGAAAAAAAGAAAGAAAGAAAGAAAGAAAGAAGGAAAGAAAGAGAAAGAAGAAGAAAGAAAGATATAGAAGAAGGGTTAAAAAGGAGACCCATTGGAGTCGCCCATCTCTTGAGTATCACAAGTTAACCTTCCACATTAAAGCTAGTATCACTAGCTTCATTCTGCGTATGATTGTGATAAAATAATTATTCATGTAATCCCTATAAATGATTCTTGTCACCCCGTCCAAATGACATCAACGAAGTGTTCTTTGAAAGTAGTTTACACCAACTTGCACATGAGCTAAATACTAAATTGGCTTTTTCTACCAGATTATTGTTCAAGAAGAACACTGCACACCAAATTCGGGAGCTTTCGGGGACCTCGCGTGGGACTTGATTTCCATTTCCATTACATGCATTATTCTATCAGACTGGCATTGACACCTGCCAATTTTGTTGAATTCTGTTCACAAAAAACAACAACAATCATAATAAACAAATAAGCATGTGATTATTCTCCTCCAAAAATATCTTTCCATTGTCACCACACTCGATCGGCCAAGGACGCATTTATGAAATTGGGTCGGAACAGGAAGTGTTCATCGAGCATCTTTTTCAAAAATGTACGGTGGGGACTTGATTCAAACTAAGGTGCCCGGATTATCTGATTAACTATCCACCATTTCACGTAGTCTCTCAGCCTCTCTCGCAGATGTTTGACGCGCGACTTCTGTGAGAACCTCATTTTTACCACGGACGCAGTCTCTATAGTCTCCTGGGGACAGAGATAACAAAGATATTCGGCAGTCATTTGGTTGGGAAACTGAAGAATAAAATAATTCAGAGGTTAGATAACGGAGGAAACGTGAACGGTTACTGCCTGAGTACAAGGAGCTGGCAAGACAGTATATTCATGTGGTGATGTACGATAACTCATTTTCTACTTAGAATTACTATACTTAGTAAAATAATCTTCGATCATGTTTTCGTATTGAAATATGATGGATAAATGGCGTAATGAGCCACTTCTGGATTATTGATAATGTCTTGATTAATTAATGAAGGGAATAAAAAAAGACTATTGTCTGTATTATGTTAACATATTCACAATCAATTATTTTATTTTGATTTCGGTCTTCTTACTGCAGTGTCATGCAATGAAAAAACTGACGTTGAAATATATCATTTTTTTTTCTTCTTAGCGCAGCAATATCAGTCCCAGTTAATTGAAGACTAAATGGCCATCACCTAGTTCCGTTTGAATCATGTGGCTCTATTATCAATATTTCCCTATAACATAACGTTTGATTAAGGAATAGCAAATTAAATGAAACGTTTTATAGCTATCTATCAAAATGAACTGCAACATAAAGTACAGCATCAAAGTAAGGTAAAGGTAAAAATACACATCACATCGGATTGAATGGGGAAAATCGTTGGTATAATTGATGGACACGAGGAATTTCGTACACTCGGTTATATTCATTTATTCAGGGCATTTCCGGTTACATAGAATATTCAGTTGTATGGATCCTCCTCTAAATTTGGGGACACTGATGGGGTCCCTGGGGTCGGAATATAGTGCCGGTTTATATTTCGCAAACACATATTTGTTTTTTTCACCCTAGCGATAATGCTTGCCTAAATTTATGACAAGCATAATTATGATATTGTGTTTTTATAAAGATGGCAATTTTAAAATAGGGAACCAATACCCCCCCCCCCAAAAAAAAAAAAAAGACCAACAATGTCTGAAGCTAGCACCGTGGATTTACCACTAACTGACTTGAAATCATACTACCCAACTCTGTTTTTTTTTTACACTCTTAACATTTTTCACATTCTCGAAATAAACTTACGGTTATTGAAGAACCAACAAGAAACACCAAACACAGCAGCAAAAAAGGCACCAAGAATCGGTGCTATGACAGAAGCTATGGGAACACATATGAGACAAAAAGAAAAGAACAATTATGCGATTATTTTTTTTCGTTTATTGTGGCATTACAGTATCAGCATTGGTTTAAAAGGGTTAGATCCTAAACAAAGGTGATGTTGAATAGATGCAATCTTGTTAATTTCAGTCTAATTTTTTTTTTTTTTGTTGTGAGTATGTGTGTGTGTGTGGGTGTTGTTCACTTCCAACTGCCTTATAATGTCTGTTGTACTTCCATTTCGAAAACGCCTAATTTTTGGCTGGACTGTCCGGTCACTAAAATTAAACTGGCAAAACAGCATTATTACTCCCTTGTACAGAATTTGAACGATGGTGATAGAACCAAGCACGCACATGAATCTCTCTCTCTCTCTTTCTCTTTCTTTCTATCTCTCTCTTTCTCTCTCTCTCTCTCTCTCACACACACACACACACACACACACACACATTACACTATACTGCGTTTGATTTAACTGCGTATACACCTCCCTAGAAAGCAATGCAACTGACTGACGTAGTCCAATAAGCAGAGAAGATTGACCGCATACCGATAAAATTCCTATTAATTTCTTGGACGGGGATGTAGCTGATGTCGGTATCCCGGTTGTTGAAGTTGGAGTCGCAATGGTCACAGATATCCTCGCCAGTTCTACCCGGGTAGAACTGGCGTTCTGGCGTAGAACTACACACGTGAAAACGTCACTCCGTTCAGGCGTTATGTTTACTAGTGCTTCAATTTTCTGCGTTCCGTTTTTTTTTTTGGTAAAACGAGTTGTAGGCGATCGGGGAAACCTTGCCTTCGTTCGGGAGCCAATAAAGCGAGACGATATCTTGTGGGACACAAGATATTGAACACAATGAAGCAATTTCAAAATCCCATTTCAATTAAGGCTTATTTTGCAGTAGACCTATGCATTTAAACCCGTCATTCCCCAACTCCCCTTTCTCTCGATTCTTATGCATCCTTATTCCTGACATCATTCTGCTGGCCGATATTCACGTTACGGTCGTTTCTTAATTATCTCTTGTGTGGCTTTAATACATCTGTATTTCTGTTGTTTTGGGTGATTCGATTATCAAAATCGTCTTCCATATTTTTCAAAGTTATTGGTAATTGTCATATAATATTTCTTTTCATATAATACAATATTTCATATAATATTTCTTTTCTCTCTCTTTACTCCGTTGACCCTATTTCGTCGTCTTGCCGACCTTGCTGTACAGACTTTGATTATTTTACTTACCGATCATTCTTTTTTCATTGTACCCTAAACCGCTCACTGAGTGACATGTATCATGACACTGCTGATCTCACCTGTCAGATGGTTGGCCAAGTGCATTATAAATGATGGTTTCTTTCTTTGGACAATATCATTGTAATTGTCATGAAGATAATACTTTCTGAAAATTATCGTTGCAGGACTGAACGGATGATTCTGAAAGAAAGCATGATTCGCTACAGGAAAAGGTATGGTAATGTCCATGATACACATATTTTGATACAAACTGCAATGTCAATGTAGTTACATCTTGGTAGTTTTAATCACATAAAAAAAATAACTGGCTGTTGTCTCTACCAGGTAAAGAAAAGCGACCGAACTTAACTAAGTAAAATAAAGACAAATACTAATCGACTGGCGAGTGTTTACCAGTTGCGTATGATGTATAATATTTGAATTATTATTTGTTTTTATTACAGTGAGTAGTTAATTACCATTTGTTTTACTCTTACCGGTGTCTCTAGAGAGACATGCAGTGAAGATAACAATAGTCCTCTGGTAACCCATTTTGTTAAACATGTTTAAGGTGGAGGTTATCAATCAGCATGAGACGCTTTAAAACAATGATGAACTTTAGACGCTTTTAACAGTTATTACTCTTTGATTATTCTCAATATTTCACTTATTCTCCTTTGCTATTTAAATGGCATTTGATATTTAATATACAATAACTTGAAAGCACGTGTTTTTAGCCCGCATTTAAGCGGTTACCAAGTAACAAAATAATGTGCAAAGCACAGAACACTTGAAAGAAAAAGAAACAGGAACGTGACATAGTGCAAAGGTAAGGGTTGCCAGGGTAAGGATTTGTATCTAAACAGAAACATCATATCTTGCAGATCTCATTACATTTTTTGTAGAAGCTATCTTTCATGATTCCAATTTGCACAGCCTTTCGGTGTTCAATCCAGTTCCATAAGGGTGCACGTCACGAAACCGACACCCAAGAGTCATACAGCCCACAAGTCATACAGCTCACAAGTCATACAGCCCACAAGTCATGCAGCTCACAAGTCATACAGCCCACAAGTCATACAGCTCACAAGTCATACAGCCCACGAGTCATACAGCTCACAAGTCATACAGCCCACCAGTTTTACAGCCCACGAGTTCGACACAGTGTAAATTAAGCCCATGAGATCGACATCAAGTAAAACGAGACATGAAAACTCGTCACATTGAGGACGAGTTAGGTGATACGCTTGTGGTCATCAGATGACGGTCATCTGCGATCGACAAAGAAAAGAATGTGATATAGGCACCTTGAAAATATATTGAGCGTGCATGCCAAACCGTTTCTGTAACCACTCGGCCACGGGTCATCCACGGAAATGGTAAGACAAAAAAAAAATACACACAACAATGTATAGATATAACAGGGGGAAAGTCAATGCCCACTCAACTATTAAACGTGGCCGTGTGAACATCTATTGCATTGCAAGACGGAAAAGCGGCCTTTTAACGACTGAGGTCGCTATGCCATTTCTGGCAACTTGGGAAAAATACGTCCCGCAGACATAAAACCTATAATCGGCTGGTTTTTGATACCTTGCCTTTAATCACGCACGTGTGCAACCTTACGTCTCTGAGACGTCGCCTTTAACCTCTCAGTCATACGTCTCGACGAGAAAATATGAGGAACGTAAACTTATATGTGAAAGATGACTCAGGAATCGTTTCGTCCATCTTCCATTCTCATTTTCAGTTTTATGCTGCAAAATACTCAACCTGGTGAGAAGATAAAAAAAAAATAATAAAATGTATGATTACTGCAGCTTATTGTCTCAGCTACAACATACTTAAGTTTCAGAGGAAATCAAAATCAAGTGAGGTAAAGGTGCTCCAGCGTTATCGAGTCAATGCATGGATAAAAAACAAAAAATCCCCTTTCATAGACATAACGTACAATCTTCGCTGATTTCGATATCTCGCCTTTAACCATACCTTCTAGCATGATGACGTCATCAAATTAGAAAATAACGATATGGACTTGAAAGTTGTTCAATGTATAACATATTCATCGTACGTTGTCAGTTTGCTATTGACATGACGATCGATCACATGAACATGAGGCAGCTATTAGTACCTGTATGAAATTATTATAGGCATGGTTATCCAATTCCCCTAAAATTTCCTTATAATTGCTTTATTTTTACACTCAGTTAAGCTATCCCTTTAAACTCGTCACAGTTTAATTAGAATCATTAACATCATACATTAGTACCATATTCAGTTCCATAGCTGATCACGTTTGGTAATTAATTAAGATTAATTGTCTAGAATGTGTCATATGGCCAACCTGTATACACACGTACACACACACACAATGCTAAATGTATGTATCAAACCTCTGTAACACAACTTTGAACTAACTGTAGGAATTATCGCTGTACTTATCATCTATACTTTTTATCACTATCTGAAACTCCACAAAAACCACTAATTGACAAATAATCATCAATACAGAAGACTGACTTAAAGGAACAATTCAAATACCTTTTTTACAATGTATAGCTTGTTCCATGTATAAATCAGCACAAAGTAACCACGACTACATTGTGTTACTGAATTGATATGAACAAATTTCATTTTATTACAATATTTTAAATCAGTTTGAAAAGCCCAGCCTGCAAAATTTTGCAGCAGTCGGAGTAATGCAGTCTCCAACGCAAAACAAAGGGATACTATGTGAGTGTGTGCGTATATAGTTGTGTTTACATGCGAACGTGATTTCTACATGGACGAAGGTATAGTACTCCATTGAAGAAAAAACAAATTAAAAAAATTGTTATTTTCTTTCGTGCTCTTATGAGGTTCGAACCCGTACGTGTGCAACCTCACGTTTCTGAGACGACGCCTCTAACCACTCGGCCATACGTCTCGACGAGAAAATTAGAGGAACGTAGATTTATGTACGTGAAAGATGAATCAGGAATCGTTTCGTCCACATTCCATTCTCATTTTCAGTTTTAAATTGCAAAATTGTCAACCTCATGAGGAGATTTCAAAGAATAAAATGCATGATTACTGCAGCTTATTGTCACAGCTACAACATACTAAAGTTTCAGAGGAAATGAAACAAAATCAGCTGAGATAAAGGTGCTTAAACGTTGTTAAGTCAATGCATGGTTTAAAAAAAACTCACCTCCCATAGACAATACACGTAAACTTGTCCGATTTTGCGTCTTTACCTTTAATCACAATTTAAGGTATGATGACGTCATCAAATATCAAAAGCATGATATGGACTTAAAAGGTAAATGTTCAAAGTACAACATATCTGAATTTGGGATAATATTGAGCTTAAACAACAGAGATACGAGTAAATGAATGACAGAAACAGTACCTCAAAAAAATTAATTCCACTTTTTTGATTTCAGATGATGATATGATGACGTCATGAGTTTTCCTGGCAATATTGGTACTTGAAACGTTATTTCCAATTCATATGCTTTCGTAATATGCAAGAGAAATATAGGGTCAATGGACGATTTAAAGAGCTATGCCGAAATAAACAAAGACATGTTTTTTCACTATATTTGCAGAAAGACGCGCGCGCGGAATTTCAACTTTGACGCCAGTGCATTTCTTTGTTATAGGTCAACATCGATCGGAAATCAATGGATATTGTTACTTAAAGTATCAGGAATCCAAATCAGTCAAAAAAAAATGCATTTTTATGTTGCTTACGCCCTCTGCGCGCGAAATTGCGCGGACGGACGCGCACGCGAGAAAATGTTTGAAACGCTTAAAATTGTCTGAAACTTCGAGATTTCCCATTGGGAAGTCGTTTTGAGCCTTTTAAAATTTTGACGCGCGCAAACGCGCGCGTAATGAAGACCTGGGTAACTAGCGTTAAAAAGTAAGATAGAGCGTGACCTGAACTTTATGTCCACCGAAAATGATACAGAAATGATATCCAGTTATGAAGTTATGATCGATCATGTGACAAGGTCCGAAAATCACAAAATGGCGCCTAGATGACGTCATAGATATGTTACTGTCATGAAAACCTTATTGTGGCTAGATTTTGTCATGAGACATGTTGACTGAAAATGTCATGTTATTCCGTAATGTCATTGTTGAGATATTGACGACACAAAATGTGGCAGAAAGAAAGAAGAACGAGACATGAAAAGTCGTCACATTGAGGACGAGTTAGGTGATACGCTTGTGGTCATGAGATGACAGTCATCTGTGATCGACAAAGAAAAGAATGTGATATAGGCACCTTGAAGTTATATTGAGCGTGCATGCGAAACCGTATCTGTAACCACTCGACCACGGGTCATCCACGGAAATGGTAAGACAAAAAAACAACAACAATGTATAGATATAACGGGGGGAAAGTCAATGCCCACTCAACTAACGTGGCCGTGTGAACATCTATTGCATTGCTAGACGGAAAAGCGGCCTTGTAACGACTGAGGTCGCTATGCCATTTCTGGCAACTTGGGAAAAATACGTCCCGCAGACATAAAACCTATAATCGGCTGGTTTTGATACCTTGCCTTTAATCACAATTTTCAGTGTAATGACGTCATCAAATTACAAAACAATGACATGGTCTTGAAAGAAAATTGTTCAAAGTACAACACCTCAGTCGTCGTCATTACATACTATGATCGGTTTGACAAAGTCAACCTGCAAAATGTTGCTGCAGTCGAAGCAATGTGGTCTCCAACACACAAAAAAGAGGGATATGGCGTGTGTGTGTGTCTGTGTGTGTGTATAGGTGCGTTTATATACGAACGTGATTTCTACATGGACGAATATGTAATACAAAATTGAAGAAAAAAAAACAGTAAAGTAGCTAATTATTTTGTTTCGTGATCTTGTGGGGTTCGAACCCGCAACCTCACGTCTCTGAGACGTCGCCTTTAACCACTCGGCGACACGTCTCGACGGGAAAATATGGGGAACGTTATGGACTTGAAAGACAGTTGTTCAATATATAACACATTCATCGTACGTTGTCAGTTTGCTATTGACATGACGATCTATCATTTGAATATGAGGCAGGCATTAGTACCTGTATGAAATTATTATAGGCATGGTTATCAAATTGCCCTAAAATATCCTTATAATTGCCTTATTTTTACACACAGTTACGCTATCCCTTTAAACTCGTCACAGTTTAATCAGAATCATTAACATCATACATTAGTACCATATTCAGTTCCATAGCTGATCACGTTTGCTAATCAATTAAGAGTAATTGTGTAGCATGTGTCATATGGCCAACCTGTATACACACGTATATACACACACACAATGCTAAATGTATGTATCAAACATCTGTAACACAGCTTTGAACTAACTATAGGAGTTATCGCTGCACTTATCATCCATACTTTTTATCACTATCTGAAACTCCACAAAAACCACTAATTGACAAATAATCATCAATACAGAAGACTGAATACCTTTTTTACAATGTATAGCTTGTTACATGTATAAATCAGCACAAAGTAACCACGACTACATTGTGTTACTGAATTAATATGAACAAATTTCATGTTGTGACAGTATACTATATCAGTTTGAAAAGCCCAACCTGCAAAACTATAATTTTGCAGCAGTCGAAGTAATGCAGTCTCCAACGCAAAACAAAGGTATACTGTGTGAGTGTGTGCGTATAGGTGTGTTTACATGCAAACGTGATTTCTACATGGACGAAGGTGTAGTACTCTATTGAAGAAAAAAAGTAAAAAAAATATATTATTTTCTTTCGTGCTCTTGTGAGGATCGAACCCGTACGTGTGCAACCTCACGTTTCTAAGACGACGCCCTCTAACCACTCGACCATACGTCTCGACGAGAAAATTAGAGGAACGTAAGCTTATGTACGTGAAAGATGAATCAGGAATCGTTTGGTCCGCATTCCATTCTCATTTTCAGTTTTAAATTGCAAAATTGTCAACCTCATGAGGAGATTTCAAAGAATAAAATGCATGATTACTGCAGCTTATTGTCACAGCTACAACATAAATAAGTTTCAGAGGAAATGAAGCAAAATCAGCTGAGATAAAGGTGCTTAAACGTTGTCAAGTCAATGCATGGTTTCTAAAAAAATCACCTCCCATAGACATAACACGTAAACTTGTCCGATTTTGCGTCTTTACCTTTAAACACAATTTAAAGCATGATGACGTCATCAAATTTCAAAACCATGACATGGACTTGAAAGGCAAATGTTCAAAGTACAACATATCTGAATTTGGGATAATATTGAGCTTAAACAACAGAGATACGAGCAAATGAATGTCAGAAACAGTACCTCAAAAAAATTAATTCCACTTTTTTGATTTCAGATGACGATATGATGACGTCATAATGTAATTATGGAAATAATGATACTTGAAACGTCATGTCCAATTTATATGCTTTTGTAATATGCAATAAAAACATAGGGTCACCTGACGTTTTAAAGAGCTATGGCGAAATAAACAAAGACATGTTTTTTCACTATATTTGCACATAGACGCGCACGCGAAATTTGAACTTTGACGCAAGTGCATTGCTTTGTTATTTGTAGGAATCGATTAGAAATCAATGGATATTGTTGCTCAAAGTATCAGGAATCCAAATCTGTCAAAAAAAGTGTATTTTCATGTTGCTGACGCGCTGTGCGCGCGAAAATGCGCGGACGGACGCGCACGCGCAAAATTGTTTGAAACGCATAAAATTGTCTGAAACTTCGAGATTTCCCATTGGAAAGTTGTTTTGAGCCTTTTAAAATTTTGACGCGCGCTTACGCGCACTTAATGATGTCCTAGGTAATTAGCATCAAAAGAAGTAAGATAGAACGTGACCTGAACTTTATGTCCACAAAAAATGATACAGAAATGACCTTTAGTTATGAAGTTATGATCGATCATGTAACATGGTCCAAAAATCACAAAATGGCGCCTAGACGACGTCATAGATATGTTACTGTCATGAAAACCTTATTGTGGCTAGATATTGTCATGAGACATGTTCCCTGAAAATGTCATGTTATTCCGTAATGTCATTCTTGAGATATTGATGACACAAAATTGTCCAGAAAGAAAGAAGAATAAAAAGAAATAAAGAGAGATTTTGACAATCACAATAGGTGATACGCTGATAGCGTATCACCTAATAAGCTCTCTAGTTATACGGCCCATGAGTTCGACATTACGCACAAAAGGCTCACGAGACAGACATTAGGCAAAAGACATTTACGAGACCGACACTGGGCAAAAGAGGCTCACGAGACCAACACTAGGAAAAGAAAGCCCACGAGACCGACAGGAACAGCGCCCCCTATTGACCAATTAATTCTACAGGATGTCAAGATAATGACATAAAGAAGGTATAAGAGATGGAAAAGGAGAGTTGCTAGGGTATTACCTCGTCAATTGCCCTCCATCACCACCTGAACGGTTCAAAATCTTTAATTGTGTTTGCGTATGTGAGTGTTTGTGAAAAAAATAAACAAAATTCAGTAAAAGGGCATGAGATGTTTCAACTTTACTTTCGAAAATGCCAAAACACCCTCGTTTCTCTCTCTGCAAAGCCCATACCGGTATATACCTGCCTAAAAAAGAAAAACAATAGAATGATGTGGACATTCAGATCAACCAATTAGAAAAATACCCATCAGGTATGAAATGAAGTTCACTCCAAGAAAATCATTTACAAAATGTTCAATGTTGTAGTGCACACCTGTTTTACATGATATGGGGGGGGGGGGGGGCTAGTCATCTGCAATAGTGTCGAAATAATGAAAATCACAGAAAATAGTAATTGTCAATCAAGGCATCGTTAAGAATTCGGAAAAGAGATGCATTCATTAAGTAACTTTTCTATTTTATAAACTATGTACTGTTTTGAGAAGAATAATTTTACAAACGCAAACTACTGAAATCGACGTGAATCGTTGCGATAAAAAATAAAGTTTTCATCCGTTGAATTTAATACATTAAAGTTAAAGAGAAAATTACAAAGTGAACTCGAAGCAGGCGGGTAAAAGCAGGTACAAAGGATATCTAATAAGGCGTACTTAACTTGTGAAGCGAGAAAGAAAAGGGCAAGAAAAAAAAACGTAGATCCTGTCCACCGTCTAAGTAGAAATTAGGAAAGCCTAGTGAATATAGCATGTTGGCATCTAAAATAAACAATCCATCGTTCTTGTCCTCTATTACTTTTACATCCTTTTTTTTTTTGGGGGGGGGGGGAGGGTGGAGGGGTCCTATGAAGAGGACAAAAAGAAAAAAATGAAGAGTTTGTTCGCAAAAACTGACGTCCATTCTTGAAGATTTTGAAGTACGGCCTATGTCATAAAGTACCAAATAATACCTTTTAAATGATATATTGGTCACTACATATACAGGTATATTTTTGAAGTTATGGTCAAAAGAAGCAAAACTGCTCTTATTATTTTCTTTATCTTGACCTTTAATCGCAAATATCTCCATTTGGCAAATATGGACTTCGGCCCCTATCGGTTTTTGCGAACAAACTCTTCAAATGTAACAATGTAGCTCCCCGAAGCGTGACAGAACTGCCCCCTAAAAGCCATACGTGTAGAGATACATACTTAATGTCGTTGATATGTAGATGGTGCTGTTATTAGTTAGTAACAATCTCTCGCTCAACAGCGTGATGAAATTGCACTCGCCAGTATGTAATTTTCCCCTTGATTGAACACCCTGCAGGTATATACTTGTAATTGACATGTAGATAGCAGCTGCGCTGTTCATCCTGTCGGTCTCGTGAGCCTTCTTTGCCTATTGTCGGTCTCGTGGGCTTTCTTTGCCTAGTGTCGGTCTCGAGAGCCTTCTTTGCCTGGTGTCGGTTTCGTGAGCCTTATTTGCCTAGTGTCGGTCTCGTGGGCTTTCTTTACCTAGTGTCGGTCTCGTGAGCCTCAATTGTATTTTGTCGGTCTCGTGGGCTTTCTTTGCTTAGTGTTGGTCTCGTGAGCCTTTTGTGCCTAGTGTCGAACTCATGGGATGTATTACTTGTGAGCCGTATAACTCATGAGCTGTATGGACTCATGAACCTATTTTTATGTCGGTCTCGTGGACCGTATGACTCGTGGGCCAAGAGTCATACGGTCCGGGTGTCTGTCTCGTGGGATGACCTCTTCCATAAGGCTATTATTCTGTATCTTTTGACAGCAGGCGAGCTCGTTGGCTTATTATTAAACATGTTTCCTATTGAAATCTGAATTCCCCGTTATAGACATAATACACAAGCCATCAGGTAACCGTAACGAACGATTTAAATTCATTTAGTATTTTTTTTTTTTATATTTGAAATAGCCAAAATAATTTTGCAACCTATCTTTATGATCCTTCCTAGACTAAGATGAATGTATTCACTTCATGTAATGTATGAAAGTTTGAGAAATTGCCAGCAGGGCAACGCCTTTGTTCCCACCACAGCCCCCCCCCCCCCCCCCCTTCCCCTCCAGATTAATGAAAGTTGCATCCTACAATCTCGTGCAAACAGTCACTGCTTCAGGATATTGAAATTGATTAGACATTACATTCCGGTTAGTTATCGATTACATATCATTTACAACATACTTCTATTTCATATTCCCGGTCACTTTTACTTTGATGCAAACTATGTGATGTATCATTCCAGTACTCATTCTAAATTATTGTTACATAATAACAATGGCTACCAGTAATACGTCCACTCTCTGTGATCATTTGCCCGTAGTGGACGATCATATGTAGAATGCCCTAACGTTCAATGCGCGGTGATAGAAAGCTTGGTATACTACTTCAAAGATTTTACTAAAATTGTAACCGATGTAAGTGAGACATTATATTACATTACATTTCATTACATTGACACTACATTATTTTTTTTTCTAAGTATATGTTCGTTTTTGTTTGACCCGTTTAAAGGCATTATTTATCATTTGCAGATAAAAAAACAAACAAACCTGATTTTGTGCTTCAAAAATACTTCTAACATGTGAGTTAGGGAAAGAAACAAACAATGTACAATTAATGTTAGTCAGTATAATCAATGTTAAGTAGTATTAAATATACAAGGTATGAGCATTAGTTGTAATAGATGTTACAGTTTCTAGAATGAACTGTCTACAGTAATGGTTTATTGAGAAAAATAGTTAAATCTCCTTAATATTTTATGCTCTATTGCAAAGTTTCTATATGCAAGATGAATTGAGAAACAACTGACCTAGACGTATGGCTAAAATGTGTTAACTCGAACAGATTTTTTTAATCACTGTTTCCAATGGCAACGATACCTTTTTCCATCAATGAAAAGAGACAACTTGCTATTCCGACAATGCCGTAATGCAGGGTATGGATGCACACAACAAACGCTTCTGCACATTTCAAATTGCCAGATACTTAAAAACGGAACATCCTCACCCCTTACTCACAGAGACAAGTGATGTAATCGACCCAACGGCTTAACTACGTTTTAATTGATGTTCATCGAGGCACAACTAGTATTATAATGGCATGTTTCGTCAGCTTTTACTTACCATGCACACAGCAGATATGGTGGGGATAGTCGTTCCGAATGAATTAGGCTGCCAAATCACGAGACAAAAATAGGAGATTGCTCAATGATCCTGTGACCTTAGCATATCCGTATCCACACAGGATGGCTGGCCCTACCGTTGGCAATAATGGTTGCACAATATGCATTTGCTTGCTCAGATGTCTTCATACACGATTTTAACATGGAGCTATGATGACTTTCAAAATTAGGATGGTGTTGTCTTTAACTATGGATTTTCTGATTTCACATGATTTTTAAATCTAGTGTGTCTCTAACCTTCTATCAAACCTTGTTTAAATATAAACAAAGGAATGACAAAAAAAAAGGATTTCGTTTAAGTTTCTTAATTTTTGTTTTTTAAACCTTGAAAGTTTGCTATCGAATCGAGTTGTGTCGTAGCTTCATGGTAAGAAATATACCTCTACTTGAGAACGCCGCGAGAGTTTAATGATTTAAAATTCGCGTTTGCTACACTTACAACTATGTGACACATGATTAGTTAAGTTGTTTTTTTATGATAAATTTTCGTGTTGGAGACCGTGATATATGAATTAACTGAATTGAGCTGTGCGGTTATTTTGTTGCCATGAATCGTGAGGGACATGTTCTTGTTCCTGGGGTAGGTCATCGTTTACAATGCTACTATCATAATTTTAAGAAATGTGAGTGTGTGTTTTTGTTCGCGTGTGTGATGTGTTTGTGAGTGTGCGTGTGTGTGCTTGTAAACACGTGTGATTAGCAACGCGAATTATCTAAGTTGTTTCTCTTGCGTGGTATGCTGAATTAGGTATTCTGTTTCCAAGATCTTCCTGATTTACTACTATCCCCCTAAGGAAAGTGATACCGACAACAACAACAACAACAACAAAAAAGAAATTAGAAAATACAAAACCAAAACGAGCAAACTGGAAAACAAACTAAGAATTCGGCAGAACGACGTTTCAAGTATGAAAATAATTACAAATATGATAAGAACCATAATCTTTATGTTTTTTTATCTGTTTTAATACTTTTTTATTCACATACATGTATATTTTTCTATGCCAAAGTGAAGGCTGACACCGTCTATGCCACCATCAGTATACATAAAACCGCTACACCGACCTCTTCCTCTCCCTCTTCCTCTCCCTCTTCCTGTAAACCAACATGACACAGATACATGGAAATAAAGGAAAACATTCAATTTGGATTGTACCCACCAGCTAGCTAAGTTCAAAAAAGCTTTTCTGATGTGTGTGCAGTCATAAATACCTGAACAAGTGATGTCTATTTCTTTTTAAATTAATGGGGCAAGTGTAAATATTAATAACAATAGTTACAATAATAATGATATCAATAATGATCTCTGAAAGGGTTGGAAGGGGATAAATTTTATTTTCGCTATTTGTAAATATTAAAATCATTTCTGAGTACCTCGTCTATGATATGAGTTTGTATCATTTATGTATTAAAAGAAGTAGCATATTAGATTTTTTGCGCATTTGTGTGTATTTATGCAATAGATAATCCAACAAACGAGTAGACACGCATAGTTAATCAGCATACTTATAGTTGTTCAATAGATTAGTTTTCACACAAATACAATCATTACCTACAAATTTGCTATAACATGGTATTACTTAACACATCTGCACCGAAAATCTGCTTTAAAAATTAATTGGCGTCGGGCAAGAAATTATGTATCATCCTAGGATATTTTTAATCCACCCAGGCATATTCTTTTTGAAACTCCGAAACTAGTCTTTTCGGCATGGTTAAGGCAAGAATAAAGGCACTTCAGAAATAAACAGAGGATGTGAAGTCAATGCGAGGTGACGAGGTGACTCCCCTATGAAAGGGATATATACCAATTGCTTGCTTGATTATAAACAATCATTGCTTCTACGCCAGGCACGGAAAACAAACCAAATCAATTACCTAAGCAATCGGCGATGATGATCGTTAAAATAAATTCCATTTAATTTACTGATTCTGTTGATATTGATGCTAGTGCATCTAATGATGCAATAAGATATGATGATGACCTTGATTGCTATAATAATGTTGAAAATGGTGGCGTTGATGATTTGTCAGCTGATTCGACGATTCGGCTGATCGTCCTCATATAACTTGTTTGAATACTGTATCATATCTTTTTTCCTTTTTTTCCTATCACGTATTATCATTGGGCTAATACTATCCCTTTTCGGTTTTTGTGAGATTATGAAATTTCTGTCCATTGCATGAAAACAAATTTTGTTTCTGGAATATTTTCCCTCATCATCATGCGCTTCTGTTTCCTTTGCCGCATCGCCTCATGACCAGCAAATTTATGACCTTGAATGGATTTGATAGCAATGTGTTTTTGATATCAAGTTTTTACTGTTTGAGAGAATAAGTCGAAGCTGATGTCCCTTTCAATGTCAGTGTCAGTATGTATGTCCCTGCCCTTGTCTCTTCCTTAGCTTTCATTACCCATTCTCTCTCTCTCTCTCTCTATTTATTCTTCTTTCACAAATAGTCATATTCCCCTTGACTTTCATAGCACTTTCCTTCCCGATTAGTAAAAATTCTTCATTTGATTTTTTTTTCCCGCGTTCAATAGTGCATATGGTTTACAGACTCCGATTCTTCCGATTGGTTTCATTAATCTTCACTTGTCTTTCCTATCTCCATGATTTTCCAACCTGCAATTTCTCCCCAACATCCTTTCCACTTCACATTTCTCATCCAAGCAATGTCCGAACCTTTTACTTGATTACTTTTCACTATATTTTCCCTTACGATTCTATTCTGTCCCATTTTCTCCAGTCTCCACTAGTGAAACGTCAACTTCCAGCTCTCTTCTGCCCCTCGATTGTCACTATTTGCCTTAATTCCTTACAATCCCCCTATGTCGCTTCCCTCCTCAGCTCTACTCTTTCTACGCTATCCTTTTGTCAAGCCACGATTCCTACAAAACTACCACACATGATGCTACCGCAAAACTTTCTCCCTCGTTGATCCCGTAAATCTATTGTCTATATCTGAAACCTAGGTAGATGATGGTCTCACTTTGAATGTTGTAGTCAAGGGCCATTCTGAAGAGAGAAAAGACTGATACTATTAGGGGGTATATGTTGTCACACTATGCCATCTACAATGTATTTCTTATTTACGTCACAGTAAACTATAGACTGTCGTTAATAACTCGAAGTTTTGTGAATCGAAATCAGGATCGACAAATACAACATAAAGAACATGAAATTGAAGAAGTGTAAAATGGTAATTTTTTTAACATTAATCTTTAATATTTTCTTAATATTGACAAACACATTGAAACGTGCAAATTCTAAGAACTATTGATAACATAATGCATATACAAGAATAACTAAAAAGGAAGGTCATGACTATGCTGTATAACGTTCTTGCACCATTCATAATATGTTATTGACTGGATTTGCTGGTAATTATCTTTAGAATGCATTGTGGATAATCTACAACGCATTCCAAATATGCAAAGATTTCATTAGATGCAGATTTGTACATTCCACATACACCATCAAAAAAGGAATTAAGCTAGAAACCATAAACACGTACTCATTTCCTGTTATTTCCCGAACTATTTTTTTTTGTGTATACTACTTACGTTATCTGTTTTTTTTTTTAATCATTTCTGAATTATAATGATGTTACTATACTTCACTGTATTTTATGTAATTTTGTTCGTAATGAGCATATCAGGCAGGGTCCATGTGTAAAACATTTCCCTAATCCGAGAGGGATACCAGATTTAGTTCAGTTTATGTCATTTTAGCACAGAACCTGCTTCAGCCAACGGCTCTATACCTGGTTCTTGCCTGATAAAATCACATATGCATCATATACAATCACAAAGATAACAATACAGACAAAACCAAAAATACAGTTCATTGATTAAAGTACAGAAAAAGTACGAAACGTTTACCCTCTCCTATCCCCCTCCATTCATATCAAAATACTGAATATTCACATGATACATATCTTTATTCATCAAGTGTGTTATAAGTTAACACCATTTCAGTCAAACATTTAAACACTCTGAAATCTGAAATCCAGCAAAGGTTGTACGAGGTCTTCACAATTTTAAATTCTTACATGTATTTTACAAACCACAGGCCTAATACAAATTCTATAAATACAAAATATTTCATAAACTCATCAGGCATCATTTCGTGGACAGTCTCCTATATAACATATTAAACATGCTTACCTCTCCGAACTGAAAGTTTGTCAATCTTCAGACACACGAAATGAAAAGGAATGATGGATAGTATTTAAAAAAATGCATGAGCGCATACAACCCCAAATGTTAACATGTTATGCAATGCTCATTTTGGCATCTCGGTTGAGCACCTTTTATAAACATTCAGGACTAACTGCTATGTAGAATAAAGGCAAGTTTTGACATTGAATACTCTTGTAAACACACGTGTATGCCTCATAAAATGCAGTACATTAAATGCCTTCTAAACAAAGTTAAAGTTACTAAACATGAAACTTAAACGCTCTACTCATTGCCGGAGCCGCCCCCCCCCCCCCAGAACTCGATATGATTCACCCACATGTCATATATGTATTATATATATATATATATATATATATATATATATAATACATATAAGAAAAGTTGCCGAAGTAGAGTGGTAATGCATTTCAGTCCAACAGTGCTTTTTATTCAGACCAAATTTTCGACGAATACATTCATCTTCCTCAGGGTCGACAACAACAATTCTGATAGTAAACAAGATGACTCTAATCTATATAAACATAAGTGGTAACCATATGAATGTTTTTGGCAACACGCGTGTGGTATCTAAGAAGAGGCATACTGCTTAGTGTACCAAATTGTAGTACGCATGTTAATATATATATATATATATATATATATATACATATATATATATATAATTTGTGATAGAAGGACTATATTCATGCACAGCGTAAAAAGATGTACAACACGTCAATACTTCAAATGTAAAGGAAGCTCAGTTCACTTCCTTGGAAGAAATAATACATAATCAGCGTTACAATCTCATATCGTAAAATTATAATCCCGCAGTACAATGTGCAGTTTAAGGTCCCGTCAATGTACAGGCATGCTAGCCTGAAACAACAAGGAAAAGTAGAAATTACGCGGTGCGTAATATATGTCCCCGCCGGAAGTAGCATTTTGTAGCAACATGTACATTATAGGTCAAAAATCAAGGTAAAAGGTCAAAGAAGTCAAAGGTCAAAATTCTGCATGTGTAGAAGTTTGGAAGCCCTCACCTAGTGCCATCACATAAAGCAAACGGAATCGAAATCGGGTTAGAAAGGGCGAAGGAGTAGTATGTAGCCAATGTACAATATAGGTCAAAAATCAAGGCCAAAGAAGTCAAAGGTCAAAATTCTGTGTAGAAGTTTGGAAGCCCTCACCTAGTGCCATCACATAAAGCAAACGGAATCGAAATCGGGTTAGAAATGGCGAAGGAGTAGCATTTTGTAGCAAAATGTACAATATAGGTCAAAAATCAAGGTCAAAGGTCAAAGAAGTCAAAGGTCAAAATTCTGTGTAGAAGTTTGGAAGCCCTCACCTATTGCCATCACATGAAGCAAACGGAAACGAAATCGGGTTAGAAATGGCGAAGGAGTAGCATTTTGTAGCAAAATGTACAATATAGGTCAAAGGTCAAGGTCAAAGGTCACAACTGAAATTCTGTGAAGAAATTTTAAAGCTCCCATGTAGTGCTATCATATAAAGCAAACAGAATCAAAATTGGCTCATAAATGACAGAGAAGTAGCAAATTGAACATTTTGATCACACACGGACGCACACACACACACGGACACACACGGACACACAGACCTACGGAGCCTGTTTCATAGTCCCCTGCTCGAACGGGGACAATTAAACTGCACATTACTTTAATATGAGTCCATTCTGAAGCAAATAATTTTCACACAATAGATAAATAATGTACTCTTAGGGATCCCACAAGAATTGGAACAATCCTCCTTAAGCATTTCCACTGATCAGTTACTAGCCATTCCCTTTAAAAGCAATATAATTTCACCGCAGTAAAGTTCTTGTCAGATGTATACTACACTGTAAAAAATTGCTGTAAAAATTACAGTAATTTTTAACAGTAAAATGCTGTAGGAGCGATTTTACAGCAATTTGCCGTATTTTTAGGCGGTTCACGGTAATTTCCTGGAAGCATTAGTGCTGTTCTTTTCGCAGACAAATGTTACGGTAATTTACTGTAACAGAGCGCCCGAAGTGCATTCTGGGATACACAACGTCACACGCGCATGCGCACCATGCGCGAGCGCAGAACATAAATCTCTGCAAACGTTGGGTGTCTGAAGGAGAACATAAGTTGCCAGTTATCTGTGGAAATCATCGAGAATCAAGTGCAAGTGTAAATTTCCCTGGTAAGTGGTGATGATGTTTTTTCTAAGGATCTTTTAGATCTGGAAATTTTGTGTCTATATTTTTCCAATATTATGTAATATTTCATGGAAATTTGACATTCAATTCATCGTACTCACTTTTCGCGCTTTCTGTGTTGTCTACGCAAGATGTGTGTGTTAATGTGTATGTTGTGTTGTCTACCTAAGATGTGTACGTGTGCGGGGTGTTTTATGTGTGTGGCTATTACTATGCCTATGCCATGCAGATTCGAACGAGACGACTGGACTGGACTGGACTGAACGACTTTAATAACTTAGTTTTGAATGCTCAAATATTTCAACACAAGATCTATCTATAGAATGTTAGAACAAGTTGAAATTATCTTATTAGTGCTTCTTAACATTTTATTGGTATCACGTCGCAGGGTGTGGTTTTTCATTCGCAGTAGACTAAAATGCATAGGGTCTAACACTACAGTACAGTTAGTTTGCAAGAATCCACAGTCAATTGAAGGAGGCAGACTTAATCAGAAGAAGAGAAATCCTAATGCGTATCATGTACAAGTAAGCCTACTGTGCACTACATACTGTACGTGTATGGTCTATAGTTTACTGCATGCTATCCTAGCTGGCCGCCGGCTGACAATGACAATGACAATGACAATGATTGGCTATTCTAGGCGTCCTTTGTTCACAGCGCGCTACGCTAGCGTACAGCCTGCCTGTGTGAGCTGAGATCTAGAATCTATCTTCATTTGCATTGATTAGCACCTTCTGTCTCTTCTGACAACTGTAACACTGAATACTTGACCCATGCAGTCCCAATCAGGCATGCATAGTCAGGAGCAAACGATTTCAGCGGTTATCTTAGAAGTTATCAGAACATACATAAAAATGCACATATGGGACTAGATTCTAAATGTAAACAAGTAATGAATGCACCTCTAACTGTTAGTACTGCCGCTGCTTATTTTGACACCTCGGAAGGCATTGATGATATTAAATATATATTGTTAATCTTCGATCTGATTTAGCTGATAAAATATAAAATCACATAGATAAAGAGTTATTTTATTTGATCTTTTACCGAGGGAGAGGGGTCCACAGTCGCGTCAGTGCAGGGAGTGACTGTTTTTATTTGTATGGCGCTGCAACGCAGGTAGCCCGACAGACAACGCAACCTTTTTCTTTTTCTTTTTCTTTTTTCCTACCATGATATATGCACTGTACTGGGCATGTGTATGTGCGGACAAATCCGACGTGACTGAATGGACCCCTCGCCGATGGTAAAAGATCATTTAATGAAATAACTCTTTATCTATGACATGATTCTATATTTTATCAGCTAAATCAGATCGAAGATTAACAGCATATTTAATATCAATGCCTTCCGAGGTGTCAAAATAAACAGCGGCAGTACTAACAGTTAGAGGTGCATTCATTGCTTGTTTACATTTAGAATCTAGTCCCATATGTACATTTTTATGTATGTTCTGATAACTTCTAAGATAACCGCTGAAATTGGTCACTCCTGACTATGCATGCCTTGAGTGGGACTGGGTCAAGTATTCACTGTTACAGTTGTCAGAAGAGACAGAAGGTGCTAATGCACTTTCATATCCTGCCCGCATCCGTGAAAGAATTTTCTTCAAAATTTCAGAGAGTAATCACCAACATGTATCGCATCTTTCACTTCAATTTGAATCAAGTGAGACAGAGGCCGAGGGAACTCTCTGTCAGTGTCATCGCTCAACACGATCTCTCTGCTGTATGCTGAAGTTAGTATCAAATCTCAGTGTTACGTGCATGTTGGATACACATTCGCCTAAATTTTGATTGCTAAATGCCAGCGTCAGTTTAAACATCGCACACAAAGTACACACTAACACAGCGGAGAGACCGTGCTGAGCGACAAAGCGACGACACCAACATCAGAGCCGTAATGGAGGCTTCCCTCTGTCCAATGTGATTCAAATTGAGGTGAAAGATGCAATACATGTTGGTGACTTTAATGACCATTACATATTATCTACAAAGAAAGGTTCAATGGGCCACCACCACAGATGGTACACCGAATCAAGGACCAGTGGCCATATCTCTTCCTTCCTACCATGTTCAGTATAAGCATTTTGCAACCCTTCCTGGTGTCAATATTACCTCCACCCTTCTGACCGCATTTAGAGAGAAAGGACAAGCCATCCTTCAATTCCTAGTGAAGGAGAAATGGGACGATAAGAACAATGCCCGCCAAATTGTGGAAGCGGTATATGGCGAAGGGGATCCCAACTTGCACCAGGTCGCATGGGCCATCTTGACAGGTCTCCAGAGCTTCTTCAAAGTGAAGGATGAATCACTCTTCCTACTCTGGGATGTAAGAATTAATAATTACATTTTATTCTTATCTGTACCCAAAAAATATTTTGCAATATTAGTCTGGAGTGCAAAAATTAAGCATTTGGTTATTGCTTTCATGCCAATCACTCTACGCTTTGTGAATATGTTTTCTTTATAAAATTCATCTTGCCAGCTAGTGCATTGGATTGAAGGATTGAACCAGTTAAATGTGTTTAAGCTACTAGTTCTCAAGAACCTTAAATTCTTTTCTCTGTGGAACTGTTCCTTAGACTTTTTTTTTTTTTTTTTTTGGTGGGGGGTTGAGTGAGCCATTGGCACACCCCATCTAAAAAAAAATCTCCCCCCCCCCCTGCAAGTATTATGCAAGTTCATCGATGAACAACTGAAAATTGATTTGAGATTGGATTGGAGCTTCAAATTTGGGGACTGCTATATTTAAATCAAAATCAATTAAATGACACTATAGTGTAGAGTTGAATCGAATGTGTAATTGTGGTATAAACACTTGATTTTCATATTATTCTTTTCCTTTATGCACCCTTAATCTTCAGGTAACTGCTACTGCTGAGGAATTCGAAAGAGCAAGCGAGGCAACTGAATGTGAAGCACCGAAGCTTGTCATCCAAGGTGCGTTATCATTTAAGACTTCCAAAGATTTTGATTGAAAATCGTTGTAGAATGATATAGTTGGACATTAAAAACATTTTCACTTTTGGGTGTAGATTAATGTCTGTATAGATTATGTGTCCATCTTCTTAACCAGACTTTGTCACTTGTAGTTATCGTACTTTCAGCCTTTTACAGTTTTTAATTCATTTCAAACTGTAACATCATTTGAATGTACAATGCAATCACTTACCAAGGAGACATGTGAATACTGTATGATCCTAACCAAATGGTAAAAACAAGAGAGGAAGAAAAGAGCAAAACACACCTTTCACTCTGTGCTCTTGTCTTGTGATATTTCCACAATGTGTATTGGATTGGAGGGGGGGGGGAAGGAAAAAACATATCTGGTCTATCAAAAATGAGAAGAAAATATTATACATATAGTGCATGCTCTTGAGTTGAATATGTACCATAATATGTGCATCTATATACGGTATATTTGACGAAAATGAGCATGTACTATGCGTTATATACATGTAAGATGGGAAACTGCTTTTGGAATCGAAACTCACAAACTCTACATTGCAACATTCATTGATAAAGTGCAATGAACTCTGTATTATTGATTAATTTTTATCGTTATCGAGCGTTGTTTATGGCAGTTTGTGTAAAAAATGGCATATAATGAATTATGCAATGGCAAGACACGCGAATCTGACCAATCAGAAACCTTAATTGTTTCATACAATATATTTTACTCTTTAGTGAAAGGTGTCAGAGATGTTCCCATCAGCCAGTGTAGCAGAAGCAAAACCATAAATCAGTTAAGCCAAATGAAGGTCATAATGATTAAATTGTAACTTTATTTTTGTTTGATAGGGGATCCCATTGCCTCAGCAACATCCAGATGGACGGTTCTTGTGGAAAATGGTGTTATTGGTCAATCTACACCAGCTGAAGCAGGCTTCATTTGTGGGTTATCCTTCCTGTTTGCCTCATACTACAATCTGAACTTGCAGTATCAGAGCACCGCATCCACAACACTCGAATTCATTCAGAGGTACTAATGGCATGCAAAATATCAGAAGCATAGAATATCTGAGCTCTTTTTTATTTTGAATGTACTTTATCATGTGTCAATATGCTGCAGCCTGCTGGAGGTGGGTGCCGGAGGGATTAATTTTGTTGTTGTTGTTGTTGTCCGTTCATCTGTCCTGTTTTCATTCTCTCGATAGCTGAAGACCCTTTTGGTGGCTCCCCTTCAAACTTGGCTCATTTGGGGTCAAAAGTCATAGAGGTTATTGTATACATGAAAAATACCATCATTCTTGTGATAACTTAGGAAGCAACTGACAGAACAATTAAAAACTTTACTCATGTATGCATATGGCAATGATAATCTGATTAGATTATCAAAGTTTTTGAAAATATTAAAAGTTCAGTGTATTCAGATATGGCAATGTTGGAGGCATCAATTTTGACTGCCATTCAAGAATCCATCTGGTTATTATATTGTTTTCATTGAAAGGGATTTATTCAGGATGGCTTTAAGAAAATGCAACATTCTAGATCTTTTGATTGTGATCTGGAATTTTTTGAGGTATTTGATAGATCAGCACTTCCCGTTTTATATGACATCCACATCATTAATTATCAGAACTTAAGGCATTTTGATTCTAGAGCATTTTTTCTTGAAAAAATAGACAATTCCAAAATATGTTTCATGTACTTTGCTACCCAAATCATGCTTGGTGGAGTAAGCAACATGCACTTGTGGACTTGCCCTAGAAAACAAAAGCATAAGCATAAGTTTTTGGTAAGGCAAATAAGATTTTCTTCACAACTGTCACATTTTGAAGGTAAACATACCTTCGGGCAATGCTGTGTGAAACTCCAGAATGTCAAGAACTATGAACTACTAGCCGACAAACATCAGGCATACTGAGGTGTTTTCTTTTAGTTTGTGTTTGTGTTTACGTTTGTTTATAATTTTTTTTTGATAGTTTGTTTGTTTGTTTTTTGCCTCCTTTGTTTTAGGGAAGAGCTTGTCTCTTTACTAGCCAAAAAAAAAATAAAATGTATAATCTATTATCAATGTTTAATAAATTTCAGTATAGGCTTGCTAATCATGAGTCCATTATTTATATAAAGCCAAACAAAAAATTAAAAAATCATTTCAATTGTGAAATTAATCTATTTTTGTAATATCTTACCATCTTTTTTTCTTTCTCTCTGTCAGATATCTCCTTGGAATAAGTCTGGACGGATCCAAGTGCGGCGGATGTAAGAGACAGTGCAACCCCAAAGTAGTGGCATTTGTATGCCGCTTCGCTGACTTCCAGTGGCTTTAATCTTCACCTCTAGAGATTGAAATCTACACTCCTGTAGCCAGAGGCAGCACTGCAACCCAAAATAGTGTCATTCGTACGCCAATTTGCTGACTTCCAGTGCTTTTATGCTTCACCTATTACTGCATGTAGCCAGTCCTAGGGTGTCGTTACCACCAAGTGCCTGCATGAATGCTGGCACACTTAATTGGAATCAGTCCTGATGGGTCCAAGTGCAGAGGATCTAAGAGGCAGCAGTACAACCCCAAAATAAGTGTCGTTCATACGCCGATATGCTGATTTTCACTGGGCTTAATGCTTAAACCTGTATATTTTATGTGGATTTTGCCAGTTGTTAGGTCATCTTGAATTTCAAATGCCTGTATGAACAATCACACACATGCCTGTGTGTTGTCATAGAAGTGTAGATTACAATCTGATTCTGAGTATTTTTTTTTTACTTCCAAAGTCCAAATTTTAGACCTTTTCTTTTTTCAATTTGAATGTGTAGAAATATACACATTGTAAAGGACCTATAATTACAGAAATTCATGTTGACTTGTTGCTTCATACTTTTGTATACATCACACATTCATTAAAGGGGGTACCGAATGCTGAAACAATGTTAGTTCATTTTAAAAAACATGTTTTTATTATCAGAAAATCATCTGCCTAAAGTTTTTAAAAAATTCGTGTTGCCAGAAAAATCCTGAATTATGGTAAGATTTCAGGATAGTTTGGCCCCTCAGCTGTGTCCCAATTTCAGCTAGTTAACCACAATGACGTCAAAGTGTTTACGTTGTCGCCCAATTCTAGCGAAATGTGCGCAAGGTATAAAGCATTTTGTACAGTCTAGGGCGCGACACATCTGCAATACGCGAACCTTGGTAACCACTTTGACGTCATTGTGGTTACCTAGCTGAAATTGGGACACAACTGAGGGGCCAAAATATTCTGAAATCTTACCATATTTTGGGGATTTTCTGGCAACATGATTTAAAAAAAAAAAAGAAAAACTTAAGGCAGGTGATATTCTGCTAATAAAATCATGATCTTTTAAATGAACTAAGATTGTTTCAGCATTGGGTACCAGGGTTCGAAATTAGCGATGGTCCGCTGGCCATTGGCCACCCGAAATTACTTCGGACTAGCTAAAAATCATAAAATTCTGAAGTTACTAGTCCGTCTGGCTAGCCAAAATATTGCTTCAGTGTCAAAATTGATTCTAAGTAGTCCGCCTGGCTAGTTAAAACAAAAGTTAAGTGCGACCCCTGGGTACCCCCTTTAAAGGGGATTCTAGGTCAACTACCTAATAGACAAGTATGCCCCGGTGAACTACCCTCCAGGAAACCCCCCCCGGAAAGTCAGCCCCTGACAACTATCCCAAGGACAACTGTCCCCAGGACAACTAACCACCAAACAACTATCCCTTGGACAGGTACCCTGGGGTAGGGTAGTTGTTTGAGGGGTAGTAGTCTCGGGGGGGCGAGCTAGAGCCCCCTCCCCCTACATATTTATGCCTCCGCCTACCAAAGTTGGTGCCAGAGGCATTATGTTTTCTGGTTGTCTGTCCGTCCTGCCATTATAAAAACAACAATGGCCGTGACTGGCCATATAATACCTCATTCTTTGAGTTATATATTCATGTTCAAAATCTGATGCATGAATGAACATCTGAGTAAACAAATTTTGAAGTTCTTTGCAATCAAGTTTTATACATGTATGATATTAGACCACTAGTGTAAAGCTGTTTACTTGGAGCATTTTGTGTAATGTATAATATCGGTGATGTACATTGTGTATATAGTTCTGAAATAACAGCTCGTTTGTCCAAAGATTTTTTGGCAATCTAGAGCTTGTGGCGGCCAGCCCCACTGGTTAGTATTGCAGTACATGTATTAGGAAGATTTTACTGAATGCAATTTCGTCTATTTGGCAATTTAATGTGTAATTGGTAATTTAAAGGCACAGGCTAACCCTGAAAGAGCTGGGTTAATTTTTAGCTCACCTGAGCCAAAGGCTCAAGTGAGCTATTGCGATCGCCCTTCGTCCGGCGTCCGTCGTGCGTCGTGCGTCGTGCGTCGTCCGTCGTCCGTCGTCCGTCGTGCGTCGTGCGTAAACTTTTTACATTTTCATCTTCTTCTTGAAAACCCCAAGACCGATTTTCATCAAACTTGGCAGGTAGCATCCCTAGGGGGTTAGGAACTCAATTTGTTAAAATGGGCACCATGCCCCACCCAGGGGGCCCCCAGGGGGGCCCAAACCCCCCAAAATTAAGGAATCTGTAAAAATCTTCTCCTCTAGAACCAGAAGTGATAGAGCTAAGTTAATAATATGAGTTAGTACATTGATGACTGTAGTTTCAAGTTTGTTCATGGCAGAATCAGGGGTGCTTCCCTTGGGACCCAGGGGAGGGGGGTGGGGAAGGGTTCTAATGGGGCCTAAATTGTACATTTTCATCTTCTTCTTGAGAACTCCATGACCCATTTTCACCAAACTTGGCAGGTAGCATCCCTAGGGGGTTAGGAACTCCATTTGTTAAAATGGGCACCATGACCCACCCAGGGGGCCCCCAGGGGGCCCAAACCCCCCAAAATTAAGGAATCCGCAAAAATCTTCTTCTCTAGAACCAGAAGTGATAGAGCTAGGTTAATACTATGAGTTAGCACATTGATGACTGTAGTTTCAAGTTTGTTCATGGCAGAATCAGGGGTGCCCCCTTTGGACCCAGGGGGGGGGGGTGGGGGTGAGGAGGGGTCCTAATGGGGCCTAAATTGTACATTTTTATCTTCTTCTTGAGAACCCCATGACCCATTTTCACCAAACTTGGCAGGTAGCATCCCTAGGGGGTTAGGATCTCAATTTGTTAAAATGGGCACCATGCCCCGCCCAGGGGCCCCCCAGGGGGCCCAAACCCCCCAAATGAAGGAATCTTTAAAAATCTTCTCTAGAATCAGAAGTTATAGAGCTGAGATAATACTATGAGTGAGTACAGTAATGACTGTAGTTTCAAGTTTGTTCATAGGAGATCCAGGGGTGCCCCTCTTGGGGGTGGGGGGGGGGGGGGGTGGTTGGAAGGGTCCAAATGGAGGCCTGAATTGTACATTTTCATCTTCTTCCTGAAAACCTCATGATGGATTTTTGTCAAACTTGGCAGGTAGCATCCCTAGGTGGTCAGGATCTCAATTTATCAAACTGGGCACCATGCCCCACCCAGAGGGCCCCAGGGGGCCCCAATTCTCCCAAATTAAGGAATCTTGAAAAAATTGGGCCCTTATTGTACATTTTCATCTTCCACTTGAGAATGCCTCGTCAAATTTTGGTAGAGCTGTGAATAATTTAGATTAGTGACTGCGTGAAAGGTGAAGTTGCGATACTCAGGTGAGCGCTAGACCCGCGGGTCTCTTGTTAGTCTTGTTAGATCCTTTGGGGGGGGGGGGGGGGGGGGGTGATCACATTGTGGCGTGGAAAAAAAGTCACGTAAAGTCGTGGCAAAAAGTTTTCACCTTTCACTGCTTCCTCGTTCTTGCAATAACTCAAAATCCATTTCAAACATGATGCTGGTATGTATCACCATATGAAGACGATATGATTAGATTTTGGGATATGTAGGTCGAAGGTCAAGGTCACAGACATCAGTTGCTGTGCTGGTAGACGTTAGCCTTGTTAATGCGATATCTCCAGACCGATTTGAGGCATGAACTTCAAACTTTGTGTAAGTATGTATCACCATAGGTAGATGATCTTGGGTATGTAGGTCAAAGGTCAAAGGTTAGAGAGGTAAATTCTGAAATTGAAGGATTTTTTTGCCTTGTTTACACTATTGGAGTGTTGCAAGAAAGTTGCAATTAATTGCAACTGATTGTCACTGGCCAATCAAAATCATTGTTGCATGCATGTCTTCTTAATAGGGCAGACCCTGAGCCAATCAGAATGGTTGTTTCAAAATTAGCAATTATTTGCAATTGATTGCAACTTTCTTGCAACACCCCATATATCTCAAGAACCACTTGTTCCATTAACTTCAAACTTGTACTTGGTACTAGTACATGTATGTATCACCATAGGAAGACAATCAGATTAGATTGTGACAAATGTAGGCCAAAGGTCACTTACCATGAAAATTCAGGTTTTTGCATTGTTAACAACACTCTTGAACAATTTGAGCCATGAACTTAAAACTTGGAACAACATGTAGTATTCATCACCATAGTGAGACAAACTGATTAGATTTTTGTTCACTGAGGTCAAAGTCAAGAGGTCATTGATGTCATTATACATATGAAGTTTTTGGGTTGTTTTAGCTTTGTTATCATACATTCATATACCTCAACTATTTTGTACTCATGACTAGGAGGATGTAAAGTGATCAGACTTTGGGGTTATAAGGTGTGAGGTCCATTGTCAAAGAGGTCAACTAATATGTATGTTTTTATTCTGGTTATCACAATAATCAAAGTACAATTTGAGCCATCTATTCAGAGGAGGCATATAGGAGATGCAGTCGCATTCATCTTGTTTTGGTTAATCAATTGTAAAGAATTTCAAAACTGAGTTGTATACTGCACTGCATAGTATGCCTTTGCTCATGAAGATATTGACAAATACTGTGATAAGCTGTTTGCTGGGAACATTGTAAACATTCAATATATAGGACTAACTTGTCAAGCCCACCAAGGTTAAGGTATTAAGATTAAGGAATCATTGTGATATCTGTCCATTATGCTGTCAAAAAAAAATGTAAAATACTTTGACCAAAATTTAGTAGGTACCGGTATATTACAAAGTGTGGGTAAAGAAAATGAAACCCAGATTAATTTTCAAATCTCTAAAATTAGTCATTGGAATAACTTTTGAACACTAGTCTTAATTTAAGCCTTTTGTTGGCAACATTTGCTGAAGTCTGATTGAGCTCAAATCTTTTTGGTGTGACGATTGCATTGAGTGGAGCAATTTAAACCTAAAAATGCCAGGCTATTTGTAGTCTTGTGTGTGTGTCGGGAGGGGGGGGGGGGGGCATTATGGCCCCCCTACAAACTTAGCCGTGGACTGCGCGATCACAAATCAGCATGCATGTTGCCTGCGTCATAATCTACAAAATCGTATATTTAATTTCCTTCAATGATTTTATTGTTTTGATTATGTTAATTTTTGCTCTGAATCACTACATAAAGCTCAAAAATGCTATTTTTATGCCTCCGCCAACGAAGTGGCCGGAGGCATTATTTATCTGGATTTTGTTTTTGTTTGGAAATAGGATATTGTTGTGTTGTGTGTTTATGCAATAAAGACTTTCCAAAGTTTCATGCAAATGTTGTACTTCAGTGTATTTTTGTGTCAATTACTGTAAAACGATACTTTAATTTAAATGGTATTTCACTGTGAATTGGGTAAATTTACCGTAATTTACTGTGGAAAGTGTACAGTATATGGGGTAAATTACTGTAAATTGGGTAAATTTACAGTAATTTACTGTGGAAAGTGTACAGTATATGGGGTAAATTGGGCAGGTTTACAGCAATCTACTGTAGGAAGTGTACAGTATCACTGTAATGTAACCAAAAAATTACAATACATTACTGTAATTTAACCAAAATTTACAGTAGCTACCATTACAAAAGTTTTAAATTTTACAGCAAGATACAGTAAATTGTACAGTATCTCCCTGTAGATATTAGAAATTTACAGTAATTTACCGTAGGACAAAGTTACAGCAGCTTACTGTAAGATGAAAATTACAGTAAATTACTGTGCAGCAGAGTTGCCAGCAATTTACTGTAAAAACTACAGTAAATTTTTTACAGTGTAAGCCCAAGACTAGTGATATCCATATCTTCCTTTCACCTTATTTACGGGGATTCACACCAACATACGATATCCAGGCAGTGTGCAGCTGAATCTGAAGGTGCGAAAGCAGCTACTCCATTCGGAAGGGTTCCTCTTCTAAAGACCTCCTTGCCCCAAGGCACCAGTTACGCCTTTGCGAGCAAGATTAATCTCATGTCCATAGGTACGTGTGTGAAATTTGCGCATAGAAAAGGTTAAGAAACATCGACAAGTAACAAGATGCTAAAAGTCTTGTTTCAGGGCTGACAATCAAAACACGTCTTCACGTTGGCGTGTGGGTATGAGACACAGCAACTTTCCACATTTCCACCATTCCACGTGATGCTGGTTGAGGTGTCAAGGATGAGTGTTGTCAATGAAGTTCATATCAAGACTTCTCTCATTTTCATTTTTTTAACCCTCTACGTTCCAGCGAAGGAGCGAGGCACGAAGACCAGAAGACTGTTCATATCCCAGACGTGACTGTCAAGTTATTTCGAAGCTATGGAGGCATCTACATGCTGGATTGTGCCAAGGAGAGGCAACGAGAAAGACAAAGATTCAAGTTAATGATTATCCACTTTACTTCAATTGAATTGTCAATGTCATGACAATAATTCTTCGCTCATTTTGATTCGATCGATTTGTTTTATTTCTGCATTTTCTAAACAAAGTATATAAAACATAGCAAACAATTTTCCATTACTATAACATATTATATTCAACACAAGATGAATAGAACTAATACAGTCATAATGTACCAATAGGTGAATCATAGAAAAACAATTGGAAAATCATTGATTATTCAATCGATTTGATACATACAAAATGCAGGAGATCGCCAACTTAAGCTGAAACTTGAGTTTGATGGCGGCCTCACAAAAATCAGGACATTTTTTTTTTCTTTACACTCTGTGTGCTTGACCAAAGTGTCACTCATAGTGGAGCGGCATAGCTTGAAAAATTAGAGGAATTGTGCATTTTATGATAAAAGCACCAAATTTCGCACACTTGTTGGCAATGACATTTGAAATAAATTCAGATATTGGGCCATCGTAAATAGCGCCCTCAGCGGCCATGGCAGCCATTTTTCAAAATGGCCGCCATAAATGCCATTTTTCGTAAAAATTTACAAATTTCAGAAGGGAAAATCACTAAGATTTTGCAAACGAGTAGGAAATAACATTCAATATAAATTTAGATATTGGGCCACCGCAAATTGCGCCCTCAACGGCCATGGCAGCCATTTTCAAAATGGCCACCATGATTGCCATTTTTCCCAAAAAATCAAAAATTTCAGAAGGGAAAATCAGTAAGATTTTGCAAATCATTTTTTTTCAAAATGACCGACATAAATGCCATTTTTCCAATAAGATTTTGCAAACGAGTGGGATATAACATTTAAAATAAATGTAGATGTTGGAATATCGCAAATTGCGCCCCCTAACGGTCATGGCAGCCATTTTTTTTTTTCAAAATGACCGACATAAATGCCATTTTTCGTTAAAATTTACAAATTTCAAAAGGGAAAAACCAATAAGATTTTGCAAACGAGTGGGATATAACATTTAGAATAAATTTAGATATTGGACCATCGCAAATTGCGCCCCCTAACGGTCATGGCAGCCATTTTTTTTTTCAAAAAGGTCGCCATAAACGCAATTTTTTACAAAAAAAAATAAAATTTTAGTAGGGAAAATCAACAAGATTTTACAAACAAGTAGGAAATAGAATTCAAAATATATTCAGATGTTCGGCAATTGGGTAATAACGGTAATTGCAGCCATTTTTCTTTTATGACGATGTCCTAATGCCGGAAGAAGACAATAAACATTTTTTTTTTTTGCGCAAGTTGACAATTACATACAAAGAAGTTTAGACATTGAGCCATCATTAGCTGTGTTCTCAATGGCTATTTCAGCTATTTGTCAAAATGGTTACAATACACTCTTCTTTTTTTTTGTCTTGAAAATTTGCATAACTTCATCAGGAGAAGACAGTAGAATACTCACAGAAACATTACATAATCTGAAATATGGTGTTAAAGAAATCATTTAAGGACAACTAAAATAAACAAGGAAAATGCTTAGCGATTATATCTCACCAATAATGAATGCATATTTTAGGTGGCAAACACGAAAAATTTCCGAAAAAGAGTAATATGAATATCCAGGGATAACGGCGCAATGTATTAACTTGACAGTAACACCATATCATTGAATATATGGGACTATATGACCTGTATCTATTCTAAAATGTAACTTCCTAAATATTCTTAAGACAGACACGAAAAATGGCCTTTCATTTTACGAAAACGTTAATTTACTTGCTGTGCTTCCATAAAAACACATATACCTTTGATATCCATACTGTTAGCCGTCACACGCGAAATACTGCAATTAGAACTAAACTGAAAACATGAATTTAGAATTAACCCATCAATGAAATCATTTTTAAAATTTAAATTTCTTTGAACACCAGATTGCATTAGATTAATGGCTGTTTAGCAGTATTCTATTGCTTTCTCCTTCTAGAATAAGCAAATAAAAAAAGGGAGTGTGTGGAAGCCATTTTGACAAAGAGCTGCCATAGCCGTTGGGGACGATGTTTAAATGGTGGCTCAATATCTTCATTGCAAATTCAAATTCAAATTCAAACTTAAATTTATTTGAATGTCTTTTGTCAATTTGCACAAGAAATTGTATTGTTTTCTTCTGGCATTATCATATTTTCAAGAAATAAATAGCATCTATAGTGGCCATTTGGAAAATGGTCGTTGATGATGCCATTTGTAATGACCTCATATATTATTTTCTTTTAAATATGATTTTTAACATATGTACAAATTTCATTGATTTTCTCTCTGAAATTAGCAAATCTTTCCATCTTTCGGTTAGCATGTCCCTTGAGGGCGCCTTCTAAGAAGACCTTATACTTAATTCTATTTTTGAGCATAATTTTCAACTTGTTTGCAAAGTCTTATTGACTTTTCTTTCTGACATCAGCAATTTTTTGCAAAAAAAGGGGCATCCATGGCAGCTGTTTTGAAACTTGGCTGCTATTGCTGTTGAGGGTGCACTTTTGGATGGCGTATTATCAAATACAGTTTGAATGTAATTGTTCACCTTTATGGAAATTTTGATTGACGTCTGCAACACACACAAAAAAAAAAAAACATTCATGGTGGCCATTTTGAAAAATGGTTGGAATGGCCATTGAGGGGGCAATTTGCAATGGCCCAATAAGTTTACTTTTGAATGTAATTTCCCACCTGTTTGCAAAATCTCGTTGGCTTTCCCTTCTGATTTCAGTAAATCTTTTCGAAAATATAGCATTTATGGCGGCCATTTTGAAAAATGGCTGTTATGACCGCTGAGGGCGCAATTTCCGATGGCCCAATATCGAGATTTATTTTAATTTCTAAATGTCATTTCCCATTTATAACCAAAATTTCATTGCCTTTTACTTGTGAAATTAGCAAATTTTTAAATGGAAAAAGTGGCACTTCAATTACGGTGCCCATTTAAAAAAAAATGGCTGCCATAACCATTGAGAGCGCAATTTTCAATTGCCCAATATCTGGATTTATTGTGGATGTAATTTCCCGCTTGTTTGCAAAAAAGAAAAAAAAAATGGCCTTCCCTTTTTAACAAAAACGGCATTTATGGCGGCCATTTTGAAAAAGATGGCTACCATGGCCGTTGAGGGCGCAATTTCCGATGGCCCAATATCTAGATTTATTTTGAATGTATTTGATATTTATGGGCAAAATCCTATTAACTTTTCCCATCTAAAAATTTGCAAAATCAACGAAGAAGTGGCACATTAGAGAGCCATTTTGAAAAATGGCTGTCATGGACGTTGAGGGCGCAATTAACAATGGCCAAATATTTCAATTAATTTTGAATGTAATTTCCCACTTGTTTGCAAAATCTTACTAGCTGTCCCTTCTGAAGTTAGCAAATATTTTGAAAAAAAATGACATTTATGGCGGCCATTTTGAAAAATGGCTGCCATGGCCGTTGAGGGCGCTATTTCCGATGGCCCGATATCTAGATTTATTTTGAATGTAATTTCTCATTTGTAACCAAAATCTTATTGACTTTTCTCGCCTAACAGCAGATTTTGCGAAAACATGGCATTTATGGCAGCCATTTTGAAAAATGGCTGCCATGGACGTTTAGGGCGCTATTTACGATGGCCCAATATCTAAATTTAATCTGAACATGATTGTCAACCTGTGTACGAAATTTGGTGCTTTTATCACAAAATGCACAATTGTTCGGCTATGCCGCTCCACTATCAATGATGGGTGACAGTGTGTCTCTTGGGTGTGATGCTTCTGTGTGTGTAATGTGTGAGTGTGTGTGTGTCTGTGTGTGTGTGTCTAGCAGCACGGTATGTTAAGAAGTGATTGTCACACACGAAAAAATCTCACGCTGCCCCATCGGACTCAACAGTTCGCTAAAGGACAAGTTCATCTTTTTACGCATGTGGATTGCATGAATGCAGAAATATCAGCAGCACACATCAGTGAAAGTTTGTGAAAAATCGGACAATCCATTTGAAAGTTATGACGTTTAAAGTTTCTTCGTAGTCGCTGTTGTATGTGAAAACTACTGCGGTTTAATGATGTCACTTGAGGAGAAAGATAAGGGAAATATACAGAGAATTACAACAAAAACAAAAACATATACATGCGTGTATAATAGTTATTCTTCTTTTTTTTTAGAAAATAAGGGGCATATTCTCTTAACTTGTCAATGACATATCTGTATTTATGTTAAAGGATAAAATCATTCAACATGACTTCTAAACGAGGAATGTCAAGCGATCTTTCATTATGGGAGAAAAGTAAAAAGAAGATATGTTGACTATTCTTTGTGTTGTCTTCATATTATTATACGCATATGACATCACAAGCTGTAGTAGTTTTCTCCTCCAAGCAATGGTAGCACTAAAATTCAAAATTCATAACTTTCAACGGACAGTCCGATTTTCTTCAATCTTTCACTGGTGTCTCTACAACTATTGCAGCATTTTCTCGATCTACATGTTATCATTATTATCATCATCATTATTCATAAAGGTTAATCTTACCACGCCTGATTCTGTATGTGCATAGGGTAGACGTAAGTTAGCGGTATACTAAGAAGCGATTATCAAGTACAATTTATAATAGCAAACACTCTTAGAAATATAGGTTCATCTTTGCACCTTCATCAGTGTCATACTGGGAGTATCTTTGAAGGTGATCCCATTGTGACTGAATGTGAATTGTGACTGAAGCTGAATCTATTCTTCCTAGAGTGTTCAACAGAACACAAAATGCGCAGCCGCAAAGTAACTTACCTGCTGCTCCGTCGGACTCGAACTGTTCGTAAGTTGTGTAACCTTGCCATGCTTGATTCCTGGTTTTACAAAAGAATACATCAATGTACACAAAGCGGTTACTTTCAGTTCATTTCAATTCTTTTTAGTTTACTTTATTTTTGACAAGCACTGTTTGATCCATATAAATGCAATGCTAAAAATTGAGGCTTCTTTTCAAAATGTATTTGTACGTATTGTAGGACCCCTTGTCACAGCAGTTCCGAGTGAGCTTTAAAGGGATATACCCAGCTAAAGGAAAAGTAATAAATGAAAGGATAAATGCAACCAACTTTTTCACGTCTAGTTACTTACGTTGACCAGCTACGAAACACAGTGAATAGATGGGCTTACCTGTCATGATTTCGTTCGCCAAGTTGATGAATCCAGCATCGTACACTTTATCGCTCAAGTTCCTGTGCATTCTTTTGCGAAATTCTAGTATTGATATAGAAATCAGGGCAAATACAAGCGTATTACTATTGAATTAAACCTTGCAATTCATTGCGCCCGTTTCCTTATGCGTGACCAATACTCTAATCACCGCTAAGGAGAGAGCAAATCAAGAAAAGAAAAATAAAGTCCATAATCGTCAAGTCTTTCCTTACTATTTATGTAAAAATTGACCCAATTAAAGGGATGGTACAGTATCCGTGGCGATGAGTATTTGGCTTTTAACTTTTTAAGAGATACCAAGAAAACACTTGTGATATAGTATACAGAGCATACCATTTTAAGAGGAATTCAAAGTTATTTGATGAAAATCGAGTTAGGAATTACTGAAACACCCAAAAACATAGTAAAACAAAGCAATCGTAATAAAGTGCGGGTCCCACACTTTAGTTGTATTGCTCTTTTTTGGATATCTCAGCCATTTTAAAACCAATTTTCTTCAAATAAACGTTAAATTCCTCATAGAATTACGTGCTTTCTCATATTTTATAAGAGGTTTCTCATTGTTTCACCAAAAAATGTTAGAAACCCGAAAGTAGGTCTCGACTAAAACTGTACGATCCCTTTAAACTAGTGCATTTCATATGACGGGGAGTGTCACATAGTGTCCACTGGTGTTTAATCCTTTCAGTGTGTTTTTTTTTTTTCTTACAAAATCATTTGGCTCGGAATGGATGCAAACATGCCGATGACGGGAAGCCATTAGTTTGTTTCAATGTGATAGCTGAAACGCAACTGAAATACACTACAAGCCGACCAAGCTACAAAGTAAGACCTGATTGTAATGTGGAGGATTTCATTATAAGGCCCCATCTCACTAGAACGAATGCCCGACGGATGACCAACGATTTCGAAAATTTCAAGATGCATTTGTATAATTTCGTATAATACTAGAAGAGTTCTTTACATTGTTCACGTTCTCTCTTCATTTTTTAGTCATATGGATTCTCAAGGATAGGCTGCGCTCGACTCTTTTTAACATGTCCAAAATGTGGAGAGTATCTGCGAAGTCCTACGAATAGGCAACGCATACAAGAACGTCAAGAACTTTACGAACTATTCTAAAGGGGTGCAAAAGTGTCTTCAAATGCTCGAATTCGTCGGGTATTCGTTAAGCACTCACTCTAAAGTGACAGGCCTTATTAACCAATGAATTATTAAACAAAAGAGACGAAATAAGTGTGATTCTGTCGCTAAATTTACCTACTTCGACTTATAATAATGACGAAATGATGTGACCTCACTATTAAACAACAGTGTCCTCCCATTGCCACTCCTCAACTCAGTCACGAACTCGTTCATAGAAATGTTTAAAAAAGGGGAGCACAATTTGAGATCATAAATACCCAGCCATGACAGGACCGGTCGAATGAGAGAGTTTGATACTCAAATACGACAATTATTGCATGGTTTTCGTCATGCTTCAAATAACACAAGAAATAAAATGAAATGGGAGTAAAACTTCACTTCTAGTTTTTTTTATCATTATTTTCATATTGACCGAGAAAAAGATCATTTCTCTTCAAAACTTGCCGAAAACTCCCCATGAGGGTCCTATTCAATTACAGCACTGCACTACTAACTAGTTGACTGTACTGCAGCATCAAAATGTCTATGCTATTCGTCTCTCGCAGTATATGTGATTAAACTTTTAATTGTCATCACAAATTTTGCAGTTATTTTCTTAAGTTCTGTTTTTTGTTGTGTTTGAATTGGACACTTCAAAACATGAACAAAAATGACAAAAAAGACGATTGTGCGCCAGCCTGCGGCCTGATAATACAGAGATCCAGATAAGTGATGGACGTATAAACTGATGTCGGACTGCAGTGAATCTTTTATTGAACGTTATGTTGAAAGATGCGTGTCCCTACCAAAATTCAAACCAACGGTCATATGCACAATAACAGCTACCGTCAACCAACAACTGCACGTTTTGACAAGTGGCCTTTCCAATCAAAAACCCTTTACCTCGTTCGGACTCTGGTCCGAGCTGCTTCTTAAGTAAGTTCAGAAAGTTTTCCTTGCCCTGCTCCACCCATTCCACCAGCAGTTCGAGGACATAATTATCAGATTGTGGGTCAGACTGCTCTGTATTAACCTCCAAAATTTTGCGCAGCCGATCGGCTTCACTTGCAGGGATGTGACGCGCCAGCTCAGTAAGAACCTCTACACTCGGGACGCAGTCTCTGTATTGGCCTAGTAACGGACATAAACAGCAAATATTCGTTTGTTAAAACACATCGGAAACAGACTGAAAAAAAACATCAATTAATCAGAGGATCAGTAAACACGTCAAAAAACCATCTGTGGTATACATTCATAGGAAAAACAAAGCAGTACCATGTTACTGTTTATACAATATAACTCTTGCTACGAGACTAGCTTACTGAACAGAAACATCTGAAATTTCAGTTAGTTGTATTGTTGTCTCTTCCCTGCTTTATGAGATATCGTAATATCAAAGCGCTGCAATTGACATGCCTGCAACTTATCGGACTAATTGCGAGACAGTGAGGAATAAAATATATATATATAAATTCTAGCTAGAATATAATTGAAATTCCATGTTTCAAATACGAGATGCAACTATTTAAACCGAGACTGCATTTCACTTAAGTTCTGAATAATTTCAAATCAATGGAAGTTTAATGCATACAAAAAGAAAAATACACTGTATGTCAGTAATTTGTTTCTTTTTGCCGAAGAATTCAGATAGGACATTTTCATTCTCTTCCCTGTAATAAGAGGGTTGCCAATCCCACGTTGGACTTAGTAGACTTATAGTCAAAAGACAGATTTGTAAAGATTTCGTTAAGATAAAATGTTGATGGAATGATATAACATTTGTTGCACCCTGCAAATACAATGAAGTGATGGTATCATTGCCTTCAAAATACCCACTGTATGTTCACAGAAATGTATACTGAAACCATAATAGATAGTACCGGAGTGTACCAGCCGGAAGCCCTTTGCTTTAGTTACTCAGCCTATCTACATCTTTGGAATTCAACACCAGCATTTCGAATTTTCTTTGATTTCCTTTTAAAACCGTATAAAGACAACCCGTGATCATTTAGCAAAGTATTATATTTGTGTCAGTCAGTGGGAAAACATGTAGCTATGACAACAGCACCTTATCTAACTAGCGTAGGACTAGATAATTGTCCCTCATGACAATGTTTTATGAAAATGAAAGATTTTATATTTTTGTTATAAATAATTGTCGATTAAACTGAAGCATTTGAAGATTCAGTTTAGATTAATTATGAAAATCAATTTAACATGGAGAGTAGCCTATTTTCAGGGATTGCTTTCAGGGAAACGTATAAAAGAATTTTTTATTTTTTTCTTGGGGGGGGGGGTCTGGGGCATATATGAGAATTACAAATGGGAAATCCATTCTCTCAAGTCAGGGTGTCGGTATATTAACATTCTGCATGAATGACACGTGCCCACATTTTCAAGCCATTGATATTCCATCTGTGATGCAACTCTGTCTTTCTACGCTGACTGATGTAGGTAAATGTAGGCTCTACACGTGGGATTCATTATAATTCATCGCAATTTAGCATATATATATATATATATATATATATACATGTATATATATATACATATATATAAATCACTCGGTATCCAAGGTAGGTCTATATTACCCGTTAGGATTCCCATGGCAACAGGTTTATGTCTAGCGTCATACATGAGATCTGCCAAGGTGGTGCGATGGTTGCAGTCTGGTGGACACATCATCTTCCTCCACTCTGTCAGCATCTTCATGTTGTCTTGGATCTTGTCTCCAGTACGAGTTTGGGACTCAATGGGATGCTCAACACCCAGCTTTCGGGCTAGCACGGCTGGTTCGATTCGTGTTGCCACGGCCATCAGATCACTGGTACTCACGTCGAAATCTGATATGTCAAATATATTAAGGGGTAATTTGGTCATAATGTATCCTTATGACTATGCCATGTATCAGAGTATTGAATTTAATATTGTGTAGAAACTTTGCAGGTTGCATGTCCCGTCGGAACCGTCACGAAATTGTACATGTTTAAAGAATTAATGTTTCCATCATAGTGTATGAAATCTTACGGTAACACGCTTCAAAACTGTTTAAAAACAAATGAATGATAACCTATGAAACACCATATCAATAAAAAAAAAAATAAATATGTCCCCTCCATTATTGTCGTACATGTATACTAGTAAGCTTGATTGCGTTTGTACAGCTCTAATGAAGGTGTGAAGAACATGAAGGAAGAAGGAAAAAGACTGAAAGCTTGGTAATAGGTAACCAGTTAGATCTTGCTACGTCTATGCCCCTTTCATGCTTCTTCTTCTTCTCGCATTGAATAAGAAACAAGAAAGGAGAAGATACGCTGATTCTGTTGACGGTCGGTACCCCTTCTCGCCACATATACATTAAGTTCCTTATTAGCTTACCAAAATAGAATGTTCGGGCTATTTGTCTGTAACCGCACTTTCTCAGTAGTTTAGTAATCACTGTCCTAGTCTCGTCCGTAGATGTTTTCTGTTGTCGATACCGTTGTCTTATAACTTCAGTTGTTCCATTGTTACTTCCTTCTAAAGAATGATTGACTTGGAATTGGCTTAACCGGTGAGTGCTGTAACCCAGGGCTTGGGCGAATGGGTAGACATCTGTCATAAGTAGGCGCATGGCCAATCGGGGAATCTCAGCTTTGAATGGTGCGTTGTATCTTTTCTCCGCAAGAAGCTCCTCTGTGAGCAGTCGAACATGACAAACAATTTATTATCAAATCGGAATGTGTATGATGGACATAAAGAACGTTACATCGTTTGCACAATATCATGGAAATCTACAGGCATCACCCCTATCAGCCTGTTACATTGATCACTTGCATGAAAACGTTTCTCAACAATGTATGTCGGTTAGAAGATTTTACAAGAAGTGGCTATGAGTTCGAAATGATGAAATGGAAGAAAAAAATATACAGCAGTTAATATTAACTACACATACACACACACACACACACACACACACACACACACACACACACACACAACGTTCTATGTGGATTCCCAAAGTCAGCAATTAATGGTGCTATACCCTTTGATGAGGTGCCGCACTGAAGTCGTGTGGAACAAGTCCCACTGGTTCCTTTTTTCCGACACGTTTGTTCATTTACAGATCAGCAGTTGCGATCTTAACAAATTTTCATTTGTAGAGGGAGACAAACTGAAGAAACTCAAACCTGAGCCTTCATCCCTCTGAATAATATCTTTCTTTCATTAATGTAAACGGTGTTCGCTTTTCTTTGTTCGCAGGTCATTAACTTGGAGAAGACGCTTCTTTTGGGAAAAAAAGTGGTGTAGTTTTATTTGCGATTACTTTATAAGCGTTTTGTTACCGAACTATATGTTTTTAAGCACTACGCTTTGTCTCCTTTCTATCATATCCCTCTTCTACAAGTCATTTCAAAGTTAACGTATTTACAAATTAAGATATAAAATCACGCTACCTATCACGAAAGTTGTTTGTTTGTTTGTTTGTTTGTTTTGTTTTGTTTTGTTTTGCTTGTCATTTTTCCATCTGAGAAGATGGCTGAATGGCCCATATTCAGCTACACTAAACTGGTCTTCCATGAAGTTCACTGCGTTGACATATGGATTGATGAATCAGCTAAGTATAACCAAACAGTACATATCCCGTATGTAATAACTCCTTAGTTTTCATGCAAAGCTATTTATATATCTTTTGACAAATTTGATGTCAATTTCGATGAAATGTTTGTTCAGATTCAGAAAAAAAGAAGAGCGAGATATTCCGCGTTTTTCTTTTGTCAGAAATTACTGACGGACAAGAACTATTACGTGAACGTGATGTAATGGTATATGCAACATTACTCGCTAATACTCCTAGTCAAGTGAATTATAAGAACTTTAGCATCGATGACCTGTGAAAAATCACTGTGATCAGACAAAATGTGAACCTTGTCTCATATCTAAAGATGTCAAAACACCGTCAATATATATCATATTTTGAATCGCGTGAATGCACTTTATGCATGAAAGGTAATTAAATATGATTAAACAGTTTCACATAAGACATTACAATCATGTACGAAAAAATATATATATACACAAAGCAAAAAAAAAAAAAAAAAACAGAAATAAATACCGGAAAACAAAACAAAATATCTTTGAATCAATTCCTTGAAGCAACTGAATGACGCTTATATAAATGCAAAATATTGCAATTTGGTTTTATTAGCTAAATGCATATTGGTATATCACTTACCTTAATACACTCTTTCAAAACATGGGTTGGCCTTGCGTCATATTGGTATTTCAGATATGTATTGTGTTCATATTACAATAGAACTTTGCGACATTAGAGAAATAATTGATATATCTATATGACAAAAAATAAAGAAAACCTCTTCAGAAGGAGTTGTCAGAGGAAAAGGGGTGAGAGTGTTGCATCACATTCTAAAATCATACCACGCAAGGAATGCATTTAGATAAAGGGTAATGTTACCGTATGTAGGATTCATCTTTCGCAGAACTCTTCTGATCTTCCACCTTTTGCCTTCCTTCTTCCCTTCATCCTCCACATTTTCAAGAGCCTGAATCATGTCATTATCATCGACAGACTTTGGGATATCCAGTTTGAACTCTTGCGCGATACTTTGCAGCGCCTCCGAGTCGCCATACTTTCTGATGAGTTTGATTTCCTCAATGGTTATACTGCTAACTAAATGCGAAAAGAAAGAGGAAATAAAACCATGTTCCTCATCGCATCATCTCATTCACATGGGGGCATACTTGTTCTTATTTTTTGTAGTCGTTGTTATTGAATTGATGAATATGGTTTGATGGCATAATGCGTTAGACTAGGAATCTTAGTGCAACAAGTGGAACAAGTAAAAGCGTGAGACTTCAAAAATTTTGTCGTCATCATTTTCATAACTTCCGGTAACATGGTAAGAAACAATTTGGTTACTGGGTAGTCTGCTTCTGCAAATATACATTTCTATATTTAAAAAGGTGTTCTTCGAAATGTGCCACAACGCTACGAAAAGACATACTTTATCTAACAATGCTTCAGATTACATGAAACTTATCCAATTCACTCCGTCTGACAACAAGTAACATGAAAAGCCACATATTTTGTTGTTATACTGGTTGTTGTTTTTTTGTTTATTTTTTTTTACAGTGGCACGCATGAAAAAATATATATATATCTATATACATATACTGTACATATATATCAAACGTCTCCAAGATGCCTATAAAATCTTCTTTAAAAGAGAGTTAATGTGGTTTTGAGACTTACTGGCTTCGTTCTTGTCTTCCTCTTTCTTGATTTGTTCTGATCCAGGTTTGGTGCCATTGGGCCCTGTTTTATGACCCTCACTTTCAGGCATTGTTTGAACTGAAAACGGAAAGAAAATAACATTAAACGTTGAAAAAAAAAATCGACAACAACGAACACGAACAGCCTCAATCATTCAACTGGTCGGGAGGAGTATTTCTGCCGACAAGAAAAATTAATTCTCTCTTGCCTCGATGCATACAAAGACAGACAAAATCGACAGTGGCGATTTGGCTTACAAACAACAACGTGAACCTACATGCAAACACTGAACGAACTGATGTTTCCGGTACATTGTAGCAATAGCTACTTGTCTGACTTTTTACCTTGTTTTTAATTTCGCGATTGCGATTGTCTAGTAATCGCTCTTAATTTTTCGTGAAATAAAAACCAATTAGCAACTAGCGACAATACAATTCATGAATGTTTAGACTCGATGATTCCCTGTAAAATAAAAAAAAAAACCAATCAAACAAACACACACACACCACAAAACAAGTATAGGCCTACAGCGTGTTCTACATCTGAAGTAATATTCTGGCATGTTATGTCTCGGACATACGTAGATACGTCATGACCCATACGGCGTGTAAGACTTAGGTACAGTAGTTAATAGTTCGTTTGTGTGTTTGTTTTTCGTGAATTATGGCTTTCGTTGTATAGTCAATATAACTATTTTGTTTTGTTTTGTTTTTTCTTTTGCGCGTTTTTCACTCGACCAGTGTTATTTTTCGGTTCAACTGCGATTCGCAAAATTTGTTAATATAAAAGAAACAAGGACGACCACATCGCTCTACGTGTTTGAAGGGGTCCATGTGTTCTGCCATATTCTTTCTTCGCTTCTGAAGACAATGCATGATACTAACACGTGAAGTAAGAGACAAAAACAAGAATTATTGGCTTACAAATGTGTTCTAACTGTTATTTAGGCTATTATTAAAAAAAAAAAGTCTTATTGATTTTTACATTATAAAATATTGATTGCAATGAAGGCTGATTCTAACGTCACTGATATGACAGCAAGCAGCCTTAACATCATTATACTTGTGGCAGTTATATTTGCTCTTTGACTTCCCTATAATCTAATGACCTTTGTCTTTTCATATTTTGTTTATTTTGCTAGAATAACAGAAACAACAGCAATGATAATAATCATGATTATAATAATGATAATGATAACTTGCAAACAGGTATTTATACATATAATATGGTCAGTGCACGTTTTAGAGAAAATACTATAAAAGAAGTAAAGCGGAATTCGTGCCTGGTTTAACATCTTTTTCTCCGTTGACTACTTTCTGCCCTTGCCCTCTTCTTTGCAGTCCTGTATTCCCGTCATTATATTCCGTTTTCTCGTTGGCCGTTTGAGCTTCCACAGCGGCTGATCCTATCATATAGAAAATTAAGGAACACAAAAACGTAAACAAAAAGTACCCTTAAAAACACAACGATTTGAGTAGGGTATTATTTGAGTGTAAGTTGTTCCTGCTATGAATTCCTAAAGGTAAACGTGCGGCAGGAATGTGTACAATAACGGACAGAAATAGATTTCAAAATACAATCAGCAAAAAAAAAAAGAAGAAGAAGAAAGAAATTGATCATATTTTCATGTATATATTTCTTATAGAATTTTTTTGCTAAATGTTAATGCATTATTAACCATATGAAATGTTATCTAATTGGCTTACTTGGTAAAACAATAAAGAAGAAACTTTACGCATTGAAGACCTTATTTTTTCACTTCCAAGGCACAGAAGTAAAAATTGCAACAATGAACAAGTTGTCATTCATGCATAAATGCTCTTCCATGTAACAATAAGAACAAAACACAAATTTTACACAATAAAAAAATGAATTCATTTGCAGAAATATACCTACAATCTATAGAATATCTTTGATGCCCAAAGGATCAAATTAAGGTTAAGAATAATGGAGGAAAATGAAACTTTTCTGTCAAATTCAAATTCAATAATATTAGAAGTAATATTGAATTGATACCTTCCATTAGGAGAACTGTAAATTATATTCAGTTCTTGAATTTGTCTCATAAATTCCCAAACTACTAACTTGAATAAAATACAGATTATTTGTACCCTTACTACATAAGTCATTTGAAGTAGGAGCTTACAGAAGATTCTTAGTTTCCCCTCGTAAGTATCCTATTTTGATTTTGTTTGAGTTGAGAAGGAGATAAAGAGAACGAAAACTAATTTTTGCTATTTCGTTGATGTCTCTCATTGTATTTAATTTGTCTTTTGTTATCAATGTTATCTTAAAGTGCATTTGCAAGAGAAAGACAATATGTCAATTTTTGCCATTTTTACTTTTCTGCTTTTGAGGACAAAGCCAAATGTGTTTACTCATGCGTAAATTTCGCTTTATATTGAACTACTAGATTAATAACCAGTTAGATTATCTATAATATGGTATATAATACATTGATTTTCATCACCTAAAACATGAACTTGAAAAAGTGTTTGCTTTCTTTTTTTCTTTTTTTCTTTTTTTGCTGAGAGTATTTTCGTCGTGCATCGAGGGTAATGTCATTGGCTAATGAATCTAAATTAATGAATGGCCGTATACGCAATTGAGTATATGAATATAAGAACGACCCAAGTCCATGGAAGATCATTTCGAGTAAAGTAAAAAAAAACTTCATATCTTTTTTATTTGTCCAATAATATTCTATTTAACTGTGATGGGAAAGCAACATTGTATATACAAATTAGAACATATATTATTAAGACAATTAACATTTACATTAATTGTGGAGAGGCCATTTTGTGTGGTGGACTTAGGTCGTTCTTTGATTCATATGGACTTGGGTCGTTCTTTGATTCATATACATGATATTCTGCTATAGAGATGGGAGAAGGATGAGAGAGGGCGCTATTATATGAATGTAAGAATGACCCAAGTCCTTCATTCTTACATTGATATAAGATTTAACTCATTCATTTCAGGCACTTCCGGGGGTAATTAGGATTTATCATTCACACACAAGATGAGTCCATGCATAAGCTACAATTTCCCATGTCAAACTGAATTTGGCCAAAAATTGGACTTGGGTCGTTCTTATATTCATATACTCAATTGAATAATCGTTTCTACACAATTACTTAATCACGGAGGCATCCCAGTCGACTGTTTTCAACATAAGACTTTACTTTCATTAATTGAGTATCATTTTCTGATGATGAACTATCACCAACAAAATTTTGAACTAAAGAAATATACACGATCACGCCCACCCCCCCCCCCCCCACGGAATATTACGTACCGTTTTCTCCGTCCAACTTGTCTGTGCTCTCGTTTTGCCCTGCATCACAATCTTTTGAGCCAGAAGTTTCCTCAGTTTCCTCCGTCTCTTCATTTTTGATTGTGGCTATAAGTGGGGCTATGGATGTAAATTCATAAGCAAACAGTAAACGGAACGAATATAAAAGCCGTATTTTGTTTTCTTTTTATTCAATTATTTTTGTTTTAGTAACAGAGAATTATCATGGAGATGAAGGTCATGTATGACTGAAAAAAGAAACATTTGTTCACTTAACTGCGTTTAAAAAGAAATCAGTGCATTTAAAACATATTCGTATCTCCCGATAATCAGTCATCTTCAAGAAGCTGTGATGTATGGCGTATTGAGAGTTGACAATGCTCTTGATCTCCTTGTCTCAAAAGCTTACTAATTTAAGAGCTACCCAAATAGGTTTAAACTCCCCCTAGGTTTAAAAACAACAATGACAAACAAACAAACTGGACAATCTAATGACAACTTGTATAACACAACACAATCTGATCCGAAACTGAAAATTATTCTTCATCTTTCCATCAATAGTCGTATAAAGATAAACGTCAGCAGTCTCTTCTTCAATAACAAACACAAAGTAAATTGGCCTATACATGATTATGGGTTGTAATAACGAATAATGCATGACCCCAAAACAATCCTCGATTGTGAGTATTCTCATTATCAATTATCATTATCACCTACAGCCTGCTGGATACCGAAGACGCATATGTCGTTGATGTATACTATACTTCGAATATCAATCTCAAAATACAAGTCAAGCATTGCTTTAATTTGCTATTACATGCCAAAGCAAACTCACTTTTTTCAGACGTTTTATCCTCTTCTTTTTCATTTGCCGCATTTTCTTCTTTTTCAGTAGGTTCACTGGATTCACCTGAGAGAACTAGTATAAGATAAAGAGAAAGAGAGGTAAACCGTATATTACGATACAATAGATATCATCATCTTATCGTAATTATTTTCTTATATTCCTATTGTTTTCCCGGCTTTAATTGCCATTATTATGTCAATTTTATTGTCGATATCCATTCAACTTCTACAAAATATGAAAGACATGACCGGAAATTTCTGAAATCAGAGATAACCTCTTCACTAACTTAGGAAAGAATTTTTCATGTTAACGTGTTTCTACAAATCATACTCTGTTTTGTCTGCTTCTCCTGCGCTGGTTCAGTCTTGATATTTTTCCCGTCAGCTGTAGAATCTGTGGTACCTTCAGGAAAGACGTTGTGGAAGAAATAAAAAAATGGCATTTTCTTCTGGATTAAGTGATAGGTACAAGGAAATTACGATACAATAGATATCATCATCTTATCGTAATTATTTTCTTATATTCTTATTGTTTTCCCTGCTTTAATTGCCATCATAATATCAATTTTATTGTCGATATCCATTCAACGTTTACAAAATATAAAATACATGATCGGAAACTTCTGATATCAGAGAAAACCTCTAATGACAATTTTAGCACTAACTTAGGAAATAATTTTTCATGTTAACGTGCTTCCACAAAACTTACTCTGCGTTGGCTGCTTCTCCTCCGCTGGTTCAGTCTTGACATTTTTCCCGTCAGCTGTAGAATCTGTGGTACCTTCAGGAAAGACGTCGTGTAAGAAAAAAAAAAAAACATTTTTTTTTTCAGGATTAAGTGATACGTACAAGGAAATGTACAAGGATGTCAGAGCCTAGGAGAAATGACCATCAAACTAATATAGCACAGCCATCCATTTTTGCTCTCGTGTGTGCCTGATCTACCGAACGATGAATGTTTTTCATTCGGGGGGGGGGGGGTACGATGTGTTATTATTGTAAATATAAAGATTGTTGCCCCCATCTGAAGCAATCACCATGAGACACTGTACATTTGCGAGTTGCTCCCAATATTTCAGTCTTCTGGTAGGAGAACTAATATCAAAGTGTAACATAAAACATAAAAAAACCCAGACAAGTCTCAAATAGTAGATTGCTTACCTTGATTTACTGACGGTGTCTCTTGCTCATTATCACTGGATACACAGATGTCGCAATGCTCTTTCGTAAGGCAAATATCTATTAGAGACCGAAATTAAATGGAAAAAATGAAATAAGTGATTTCGACATAATATACAACAAATATCACAAAATATTGGTTGTTTGACATCGGCTTGGCTTAACCCTTGTCACAAATGTACACACTAGTAGTTATGTACACGTACATGTATGATGTACTGTATGCCTGGCTGTTTTAATGTGTATGTACACAGGTGGACCAGATTAATGGAGAACATTCTATGTGGTATACATATAGTACATACAGGCTGACCAGATCAGTGGAGAATTTTCTAGGTGGTATACAATGTAGCTAGATACAGTACATGCATGGAATAGGAAAAACATTATAGCTCACTCAATCTAGAATGATTTCACCCATTTCCAGAATGTTCTGGGAAGTGCTAACATATTTGGCTGAGTGAGGCACTGTCCCTGTAGCCCAATGTGATTGGTAGTTAATTTTGGTAATGATGTTTTGTACATAGTTAGGCAGTGAGTCATCCAGGTTTCCTGGAACTTGGACTGGCTAGTAGGTTGGAGAGAGTTATAGAATGTGCCAGAAGGGGGTGAATGGATAGTATATAAGCCAGAGAAATTCTGCAGTAGGGAGAGTACCCAACACCTCTGCTCTGAGAGTTACGTCATTTCTGGCTCTGAAGCGACTTGTTATAGTCAGTCCTGTGTTACCTGCTGACCTGTTATGTTTGTGAAGATACTTGGCCTGGGAGACATTTTGCCTGCAGAGAATTAATGTGCCTTCATTGGACTCCATATTTTAATGTCAACGGACATTGCTACGGCAAAGCTGTGACGGGCTGGATTCCTAGCTGGACAATATAAAGTGAATCATCATTCAACGCATCGACTGGACATGGTCGTTGGATTCTGCACATTTTGCTGGGAACATTATACTGTGGATCTATTGTGGACATATACCCTGGAATTATAACGCGGACTATTGTAACCTGTGCCTCTGGATTTACGTCGGAGGAATCATTCATCAGTGCGTCGCGGATCGTTCATTTGTGCATCAAGCATTGTATTTGGACACTACCAGGGAACTGTAGGGATTTCGTGATTTAGTGAGTAAGTGATTTCACTACCGATTTATAACTGTTTCTATTGATCATTGTTGTACTGATGTGACGCCGATTACCAGTCTGTACCCACAATATCACTGTTAATAAACCGCCTGAACATCACTTGATTGTTTCTTTTGTGCGATCATTCTCGGAGTGATTTTGGTCGTAACACCCTAACCAGGCCGGGAATTTGGCCTGTTCTGTGGCCGGGAATTTGGCCTGTTCTTTGGCCGGGGGGGGGGGGGGGGGGGGGGGTCACCGGGTTGCCAAGAACATACCCTGCCTGAAAACATGCATAAATTAGCTTACATTACATAATGGTACATCTGATTTTCGCGAAAATGGTGTCATAAGATGTGCGAGACTTGAAAGTAAAAAGTTAAGGCCGTATCACACCTTTCCGGGCAAGCTACACGGGCTTGTTGCGAGGAGGGTTTTCCAGCACTGAGGAGAATTTTCCGCGTGCGTACAAGAATGTTTACGACTTTCGCACTTGTGTCTTACCTGCTAGACTCGTGCTACTTACATTCTACTAACGTGTATTCCGTGTGACCTGCGTGAGAGCCTTGAAACCGATCCGTTTTCTGTTACCAGCAACGTACGGGTACTGAGAAGTACCTACGTTGAAGTTGCCTGCGATGTGCCGCCGGTAAGGGTCTCCTACTGGTGTTATGCGTGTACCTCTGCGAGCGAACCTCCACAACTCACTCGGAACAAGTTTTGAGCATGCTCAAAGCATTGTCATACTGCATCTTGGGAAGTTTTGCAGCTTGACTTTCGGGGAAACAACTTTGCTACCCGGAGCTCTCCGCAGTTGGTGCGCACCTGACAGCACGTAGCGCGTATCTCGCCTGTAGTTGCCCGGAGGTGCCCACGCAAGTCCCATTTAACCGCAGCCAAGTTTTGAGCATGAACAAAACTTTTTCCGGGTGAGTCGCGGGGATGCCCGGAGAGGTCCACGCAGAACGCCAGTAGGAGGTCCGTCGCGGCAGCACCTCGCAGGCAACTCCCACGCAGGTACCACGCGGTCCCCGTATGGAGCCAAGATAATGACATTCTGTGGGATTTCTGCCATTCCTTCAGAGGAATTTCTTCACTGAGTTGTAAGCACCCTAGTCTGGGCTCCGTCCCCTTTTCCTTGGTGCGACCAAGAGAGGGCGCAAATTTTCTGATTGCGATAATCGAGAGACTGCGCGCCCAACGAGGTGTTACGCCCCCATACGGCTTGTCGCGTACACTGAATCACCCCTACGAGTAAAAAGAGTCCAGAAGCTAGACTATTAGCACCCACGCGACTGGTACAAAGGTCACACAGTATACCCACAAGTAGAATAAAGTAGAACGCGTCGAGCAAGTAAGACACATGCACTGACTCGCCCAAATCCTTCTGCGTCGTCAGAAATTTCCGGTATCCTCGAAAATTCCCACTCACAACAAGCCCGCGTAGTATGCCCGGAAAGGTGTGACAGGGCCTATTCGACATGGTTACGGGTAAAAAAAAATTGCGTGCGCACCTCCCGGCGACTACAGGTGAGATACGTGATAGGTAACTGTCATGTGCGGCTCATTTACGGGGACCTCCGGGTAGTCAAAATTGTTCTTTGAAAGTCGCACGCAAGGCTTGCCCGGAAAGGTGTGACACAGCCTTTAGCGAGCGGTGCGGTCAAAAAAAAAAAAAAAAAAATCGCGCGGCAGAAATGGTCGCAGAAAATGTCGAGGGGGGAGTTGATTCAACCACCACCACTGCCCCCCCCCCCGCCTTTTCAGGGTTTATGCGACATGTATGCTCAACAGGGTTTGTAGAACCTAGTAAGAGGTAGCAACCCTAGTCCCGTTTTTACATAAATTATGAGAAAAGTGAACTGTTGAACTGCCATTATACATTGCATACGCAAACACACACATAAACTGCTTAAGTATATACGCCTATTATCTCTTTGACATGGCTACTACTAAAACACTGATTATTTCAGTGATTATTTTCGTCGATTAAGGGTACTACTTTGTTTATCAGTTGCTAAGTATACGTATACGTACACTTATAAATGATACAAATAATGAGGCTTTATAGTAATAATTTTCAGGGGCGGATCCAGGAATTCCGTAAAGAGGGAATTAAAGGGGGGGGCTTACGCACCCCTCCCCCATTTTTTTCTTTTTATTCCTTTTATTTCAACAAAAAATAAAGGGGGGGGGGGGGCGTGCGCCGGTTGCGGTCCTCCCTGGATTCGCCCCTGATTTTATACCTGCAACGTCTTGGCGATCACATAGTTTCGAAGCTGTGGCTTCACGAAGTCGACATCTCTTCTCGTAGTTGCTGCATTCTTGGTTCGACACCCAGTCTTCCAGCAGTTTGTCTGTTCTAAACAACCATTCTAAGTTATCCTTGTTTCTAACGTCAATGTCTTTTTCGTTGATACCTACTTTTCCACCTAATGACCGGCAGTGCCGTTTAGTTATAGCCAGGGCAATTGTCTCAATGTACTCCTTATCAAGCGGCCTTTTGTTCTTTTCTGAAACTGAATGAGAGAAAATATAATTTACATCATCTTTCCAGTCTTTCCATTTGCCTCTCGATAGCTAACAATGAGCGGATGATACTATGTCCAATGTTCTTTTATTCCCTTGGGCCACAGGAAGCAACCATGAGAGTTGGTTTTCGTCCATTCAGATTTTGATTTCTAGTGAAGAATCATTAAATGCCAGTAGATACCACTTAAAATAGCACGAGATTTAGTGGACATTTTATTTCACAAAAAGACAGAGTGAACATGTGTGTCACTATTCACACACAAAAAAAACACAAGAAAGGTTTTGTCCGTCTGTCGTTATCTATCCGTGTGGCGTAAGATTTAAAAAAGTAAGATCTTGAGGGACTCAAAGTAAAACCTCATTCTATCAACATACTGCCTAGGCAACTCTCCTCTCTGGTTAATTTCTTTCATTCTCCTCTCTGTCATCTCTAATGCACTTATTTATTGTCTGGAGCATTGATCGTCAACTTCAATACTCACCGATAACTTTCCAATTAGCATTGGATCATGTTATAATATGGTGAAGACACATGCATTCTTGTTCCAAGAGCGACGATAATATTGATACTTGGATACAGAGACCAATGAATTTTTGGAATGGACTCTGCAATGAATGAATTAAAACAGTATGTCACGATGTATGATTACGATTAGCTCCAAGGATAGAAGAACTGTATTTATAGCATGGTACTGACGTTTGTGTCTTCTCTCTAATCTGTGTTCTTCTCATCGAACCAGAACAGAGGTTCATAGAAATAGTTACTAACATCTACAATCATTTCCCTGTGAGAAAGCCTCACAATATTTTGTAATTGTTGTGATTTTCAACAAGTTCACGGCATTCTTTAATGACCCGTAGCTCCAGTGGAAATGTATTTGCAACAGTTTTTACTTTTGGAAAATGTAAACTTACTCCGGAAAAACGTCTTTGCCTCTTCCGTACAACCAGCTTTTTCCACAGCCAAGCAAAAAGCAACCTTGACGTTAAAAGGTTTGCCCCCTTTGGCTGCCATCTCTGGTAGTTTAATGCCTCCTTCCACACGCACATAACGCGTCGTCTCCGTCCCAACACTACTCTGTTGGTAACTACCTGCCCACTCTATCATCAGGTTCTCCACTAACGTTCGTACATTCCCTGCTTCTAGATCCACTTGAGTTTTTATGTCTAGTTGCTTCAGCAGCGTCTTCACTTGTTGAGGCTGTTTGCTGACACACCACAAAACATGACTTATGTCGTCATGAGAGAGCTCGCAGTACTTCTGACGATACTCTGAAATGGAAAGATTCAAGAGGAAGTTTATCTGAAATAAAGTAAGAGAAAGGATGAATATAGCATTTTGTCACAATACAAACGTTTGATGAAGAGGAGACCTTTTGACCGAAAAAAAAAACAAAAAAGAAGAACATCGAGACACAGATACAAAAACATGATTATCTACAAAGAACAATTTTAGTGAGACTCAGTTTGGGCTTAGCGCTAATCGCAGTGTCGCCAATCCACCTTTCAGACTCCGTAACTTCACAAAAAGAATGGAGCAAGCGGGGAGTTGGGTTAGTTATAGCCTTGCTGTATACCGTCCCTTTGTGTGTTCTTTCACACTGGCAACAAAACGTGTCAAACCTGTAGACTATTGGATAGCCTATACAAATAAAGGAAGAATCGTCATATTTACATGATGGTTAAAAGAAAAAAAAATGAATTCTGGTCCTTAAGTTAATCCGGATCCAACTGGGCCACCCTTCGTTATGTCCCCCCCCCCCCAAAAAAAAAAAAATACAACAGCAACAGCAGTAGCGTTTACACTCTAAGAATGTCCATCTTACTTTTGCCTATAATTTCATAAAAGAGGATTTCTCTCTCTCTCTCTCTCTCTCTCTCTCTCTCTCTTTCTCTTTATTTATCTATCTGCACATCCATCTATCTATCTATTTATCTATCTGTCTATCTAACTAACTCTTTCACAAGTTTTGGATAATCTGGGTGACCCAAAGTTGGCTATGGTACTCATTCATACAAATGTACATGATAATATTATCATCCTAACGATAATACCTACCCATTTCTTGAAGACTTAACCTTGTGCTCTTAAAAAAAAATGAATAAAAAAGGTGAAAATGTGATGGTTGGGTCCAAAATTTGGTCCCCACTCCAATAGATTCCAAGATGGCTCCCCGAATCCGTCGTTAATAGCAAATATGAAAATACCGTCACCAATGTACTTTTTCACAGCACTTAATTACTCAGCTGTATCACGCCCGACTCTACAGGAAGAAGTTTATGTTAAGATTCATAAATTCAGAGGTTTTGAGGCCCCTTGCTTATTACATTGTACGCCTGCCAATGCATTTAAACAAACGACATCCTGTCACTATATGGATTACCTGACAATGTAGTTTACGCACGACATACTACGCACGACGGACGAAAATGATCGGAAGACCTTTGTGAGCTTTCATTGATACATCAACAGCAACAACAAAAAATAACAACTAAAGAGTCACACGATATCAAATAGGTACCCCTTTATGGAAGTCATACGCACTAACACATACATAAACAAACACACACTCAACCTACACGCGCACTTTTTTTTATAATATTCTTTATTTGAGTTTCATTCACTATCAAATCCATATTAACAATAAAATTAATGAGTCCAACAACAAAAAAGCAGCTGTATTCTTCTTTCTTGTGCTGCTAAATCATTTTTCAAACATACAGTACAATATATTTGAGTCTTTTTGCCAAATCATACCCTGTTTTTATAAGAGAAATGACATGAAATTCTGCATAATTCTCAGAAAAATCTATTTTGATCAGCCTAATCAAGCCAATCCGAATGTGCCTTATCACTCACACACCCAATAAGAAATTTGTCAGTACCACACAATGTACCACATAAATAAATGTTACCACAGGAACTGTGTGGTATACTGTTTTACAAGCTCATGTGATACTCCATGTGGTACTGGTCGGTACCACACAATGTACCACACAAATATATATTAACACAGAAACGGTGTGGTACTGTGTCACAGGCTCGTGTGGTACTCTGGGATGTACCACAGGGCAGTACCTCAGGACATTACCACATGAAAGTACCACAGGACAGTACCACAAGACAGTATCGCACGAATTGTCCTGTGGTATTTTGGGACGTACCACAGGACAGTAACACAGGAGCTGTCCTGTGGTATTTTGGGACGTATACCACAGGACAGTACCACAGGACAGTACCACATGAATTGTCCTGTGGTATTTTGGGACGTACCACAGGAGAGTACCAGAGGAAAGTACCACAGGATAGTACCACAGGACAGTACCACACGACTTGTCCTGTGGTATTTTGGGACATACCACAGGACAGTACCACAGGACAGTACCACAGAAATTGTCCTGTGGTATTTTGGGACGTACCACAGGACAGTACCACAGGATAGTACCACAGAACAGTACCACACGACTTGTCCTGTGGTATTTTGGGACCACCACAGGATAGTACCACAGGGCAGTACCACAGGACAATACCCAGGAAAGTACCACAGGACAGTACCACAGGAAAGTACCACAGGATAGTACCACAGGACAGTACCACACGACTTGTCCTGTGGTATTTTGGGACATACCACAGGACAGTACCACAGGACAGTACCACACGACTTGTCCTGTGGTATTTTGGGACGTACCACAGAACAGCACCACACGAATTGTCCTGTGGAATTTGGGACGTACCACAGGACAGTACGACAGGAATTCCTGTGGTAATTTTTGACGTATACCTCAGGAGACTACCGGTACCACAGGAAGATCATATGGTACTGTTCCACACAGAAGTACCACACAGCAAATGAAATGCGTAATATCACACAGTCGTGCCCCATAGCAATACCACACAACAATACCACACATGATAGGAAGTACGACAGAAAAATACCACAGGATATTCTTTTTTTTCTTTACATTTTATACCAGAGGACTATCACATCAGGAGAATATCAAACAGCAGTACCACACAGGAGTACCACAGGAATTGTCCTGTGGTATTTTGGGACATACCACAGGACAGTACTACAGGACAGTACCACAGGAATTGTCCTGTGGTATTTTGGGACATACCACAGGACAGTACCACAGGAAAGTACCACAGGAGAGTACCACACGACTTGTCCTGTGGTATTTTGGGACGTACCACAGGGCAGTACCACAGGATAGTACCACAGAACAGTACCACACGACTTGTCCTGTGGTATTTTGGGACAGACCACAGGACAGTACCACAGGAATTGTCCTGTGGTATTGGGACGTACCACAGGACAGTACCACATGACAGTACCACAGGACAGTACCACAGGATAGTACCACAGGACAGTACCACACGACTTGTCCTGTGGTATTTTGGGACGTACCACAGAACAGTACCACCGGGCAGTACCACAGGAAAGTACCACAGGGCAGTACCACAGGACAGTACCACAGGATAGTACCACAGGACAGTACCACACGACTTGTCCTGTGGTATTTTGGGACGTACCACAGAACAGTACCACACGAATTGTCCTGTGGAATTTTGGGACGTACCACAGGACAGTACGACAGGAATTCCTGTGGTAATTTTTGACGTATACCTCAGGAGACTACCGGTACCACAGGAAGATCATATGGTACTGTTCCACACAGAAGTACCACACAGCAAATTAAATGCGTAATATCACACAGTCGTGCCCCATAGCAATACCACACAACAATACCACACATGATAGGAAGTACCACAGAAAAATACCACAGGATATTCTTTTTTTTTTTCTTGACATTTTATACCAGAGGACTATCACATCAGGAGAATATCAAACAGCAGTACCACACAGGAGTACCACTCAGGAAAATTGTAAGGCAGAACCAACTGAAATAACAAAAATATAAACAAAAAAGCACATATTATTGATATTCCTAAATTAATTGATAGATGAGTTATGCTGTGAATTATAGCAATTAGTTTGCCATTACTTAACCTGTCCTATACTCCTACAGTATTCCCTATTTAGTGAAAGTGCTGATGTAAAGCATGAGAAATTTCATAAGGACTTCTGTGGTACTCCTGTGGTACTCCTGTGGTACTCCTGTGGTACAAATTTTTACATAGCTCATGAATATTCATAAAAAGCACTCTAGATTTTAGAAAATACATAAATGACTTAAAAAGTCAAAGTATTAATGATGGGACTTACTTTGAACTTTATGAAAGATTGTCTAATTATGTTATGTTATTCCCAATATCATAGATATTGTTATGAAAGTGTAATTTCATATCTTTATAATAAAGTATAATCTAGTTAGTAACCATGCCTTAATGCTTTACGGATAGACGGCCATATATATATGTACTGATACGGTCGATGGCTACCTAGGAATAGGATATGACTATATAGATCTATTATTATCGGGACAGATTGCCGTCACTTGCAATCACTTCTTCATTTGTAATTTATTCGGCTAAGAATTAAAATGGGAATGTCAAAATTCATTGTTTTGACATAATTTTATATTAATCCGTGGCCCTATGTTTAGGTTGAGGCCACTGGATTAATTGAGTATCGGATTGATATTCGGGAGGGTTTGTTGTCGGGCATGAGTTTCTGTGAGACGGGTTATCATTATAACATATATATATTTTTTTAATGTATATGAATATAAATTAAAGGTTTATAATAATGGTGCGTCCCCATCCGGGTCTGGGCTTTTCCAGGGTTTTTCCGGTTCCCCGGGGCTGAGTCGTCTCATTTGATATTAATAATTTATGTAATTTATTGTTATTGTTATGTTAATGTGCGCGGAATGAATGACCGTGTCTCATTGTGAATAATTTATGTATGCGGAATCGCCCCACTCTATTATATTGGACTCACTGGAATACAAAATAATGCAAATGTTTGTTAAAATTCAATAGGTATGTTAAATGCCGTCAAGAGAAAAGTGTATCATGTATGTACTACACTTGTCCGAGTTTTCTTCTTCTTCTTCATGCTATTTAACTTTTCTCCTTTTTTCTATGTCTCCATTTTCTCTACTCCTAATCTTTCTGGTCTCATTTCTTATCCTTTTGCCTGCTTATACAATATTTTTCACACTTTGAATATGTGTAGGATTCTGTCAAAGTTATGTGTATTTATGTTCGTAAATCTTCTGTAACATTTTGTGATATTTATGTATATGCCCTGCTTATTCTGTTCATCCAGTTATGTCCTCGGCTTTTATGTTTTGTATTTATGTATTCCTTTGTTCGATTTGTATATCAATAAAGTGATGAAATATATATAGAATGGCACTTGGCCATTAGACTTTCGTTTGAGGTTTAGGAGTAGGACAGGTTATTAAGTAGGGTCATGTTTGTCCTGAAACCCATCACTCACCTATCAGGAATATGCCTTGATATGTGGCTAAAATTCTCCCAGATTTTTTTTTTCGATCTATCCTGTGTGGTACTCTCCTATGGTAATGCTGTGTGGTAATGATCAACCTGTGGCACTGTCCTGTGGTACTGTCCCAAAATACCACAGGACAGTTCCTGTGGTACTGTTCTGTGGTACTAGTCCTGTGGTACTACCCTGTGGTACTGCCCTGTGGTATGTCCCAAAATACCACAGGAATTCCTGTGGTACTGTCCTGTGGTACTGTTCTGTGGTACCGGTCCTGTGGTACTTTCCTGTGGTACTGCCCTGTGGTACGTCCCAAAATACCACAGGAATTCCTGTGGTATTGTCCTGTGGTACGTCCCAAAATACCACAGGACAATTCCTGTGGTACTGTCCTGTGGTACTTCCCTGTGGTACTGTCCTGTGGTACCGTCCTGTGTTAATTACCACAGGAGTACCACAGCATTTTTTCGTAAGGGACTTGATCAGATTGCTCAATATCCACTTCATTACATAAATTCTCTTACACTCTCTTGAGAATACAGCATTTCCTGAAACGTATCATAAAAAAAGCATTCTCTACTTAAACGAACAAAACTCATCATTTTTTATCTAACCTATCAACCTACCCCCCCCCCCCGTACAAAACAAAATAACCATATGTGTATATCATCAAAACAAACCATATTCCTGCCTAGCCCCTTAACCATTACTCTACTATTACCTAACTACATCTACCTAGCCCTAACCATCCCCACCTATTTCCCCACTAACCATTACTCTACTATTACCTAACTACATCTACCTAACCCTAACCATCCCCACCTATTTCCCCACTAACATACCCCCCCCCCCCCCGTAGCCTTCCCTCAGCACACACCCCCATATATGCACTAGACATCAACCAAAACAACAACAACATACCCACAAGTGCGCGCTCACAAACACCAACATTAATTGCACGCCAAATCACACTACATACATGTGGTATCTTGGTTACCTGTTTCTTGGACTGTTAGACACGCACCAAAAACCGAAGCTAACTAAACGTTTTACATGGGAAAGAAAAAAAAAGTGACCACCATAATGCTGATGCATATGTGACCGTGCACCTCAAAACGAACATAAAGTCGCACACACTGATTTTGCGTGAGGACTGAAAATAACTGAAATGGGTCAACCTAGCCGAACTTGACTTTTTCATATTTTCTGAAAGAGCGGGTCTTCTTTTACATTATGCTAAAATTTGGTATCATAAAACGGGCAGGAAAGTGTGTTTTTTTAGCAGTTTTTCTCGAACATTTTTGGCAGAATAGTGTGATTAGGTGCGTCTTTCGAATCCCTTTTTCATTTCTGAAAAACCTTGTCCACACTCTTCACTTTCAACTCTAATAACTTTTGACAAAATAGTGCTACTGCTTTGAAAGTTGGGATTAATTATGGACAGAATGTGTTAATGAGGCATGCTTAATTTCAGTTTAATCTAATAATCCCTTCATTGTTGTTACTCTGGTGGTTTACTTCCTGTTTTTTGTCCCATTCATCGCACAGCCAGCACGGTTTGGTAAAGATTAAGCGCTTGAATAGACACTGTACTTCAAAGCCTCTTTTCTCAGTTCACACTTTTCCTGAGTTTGTGCTTTCTTTCCAACATTTAGATAGGTTAGGAGAGTCCATTTGATTTGAGTTATACATCATTTTAAAGCTTAAAGTCTGGTCTTTCAGAATATGGTCTTAACTAAACATTCATATCTGGCGACTTTTTGTTTGTTTTGAGGTGCACTGTCACATATACCGATTCCTAAACATTAATACGGCTAAAACCTAAACTGACCATACATCTGACGATGGGGAAGAAAGATTAAAAAAAAGAAATAATATATAATTCATACTATCAATGTGCAAAAAACAAAAACAACAACAACAACAGCAACAGCACTCTCTATGAAAGTTTCAACTGCTCCCATTTTTGCAAATGAAAGCCAAGCTTACCTGCTTTAACCGCAACGTTCTTTTCCTCCTCTATAAAATCCAAAACAAATTTCTTTATCTTTTCCCTCTTGGGTAACTTATTTTGTTCTCTTGACCGAAATATTACAATTTTCATCAAAATTATCAACACACACACACACACACACACACACACACACACACACACACACCTGTACACCCACATGCACATTCCACTCACAAACACACATACCCATCGTCATACAATTCTGAACCAACCTTCCATCTGCTCCTGCAAGGTACTATTATATGTACTGAGCTGCGTCCATTGCCTTCCCTCTTTAGTCTTCTCTTTCCATCTGCACAGGCCGTTATAGATGTCTTCAGGTGGTAGCACAAACTGACAGTCCGTATCCAGTTCGTTCTTGTCAATGAGAAACTGTCTAAGGGTACTGGTGAGCTTGTTATTGTTCGTCTGGTTACTCATTTCCCACAGCTCAATGTAAGATATTGGCCCTGTGAGCGAGTTATCAACGTTTTACACCTTCAGCAGTTATGTTAAACAACAATCATTCTGCATGATATCTACCATGCATTGCAAACAGAAGATAATAATTTACTCTTCGTTATTGTTCTAATCCCACATTCATCCAGACAGACCGATCAACCAGGATGTAAGATTACTGTTGATTGTACAATAGCCTATACTACAAAGGCACCAGTAACACGAATAGGATGCTTTCATCGATACCATGTCAAATTCTGTCTTTTAAACAGAGCCTACATGCTTTCAATAGGCCTGTGATATACATGGTAATACCCACTGGAGCGCATGAGACTGTCGGCGATTATATCATCATGTGAATATTTCAAACTCTCTCTCTCTCTCTCTCTCTCTCTTGTATTTTTTTTTGCATAACATGCACGTCATTGCATAACATGCAAGAGTACTTCATTTTCAACGATGTTTTTTCTCTAAATCTGATTCTCTCTCCAACGTTCTCTCTCTCTCTCTCTCTCTCTCTCTCTATCTTTCTGTTTATACCAGTTTCTTGTCTTCCATCTCGTATAGTGTCATCACTCAAAAGGTGTTCTTATTATAATGCATTACCGACTAAGAAGACAAAAAGAAAGAATAGTAAGATATAGAGTTGTCAATTACCTTTAGTGCGGTGCCAGTAGAAAATGCCAATCAAAACAGCGATTACAACGATAGCGATTACAACGATAGCAAAGAAAACACCAACACCGAGTCCTGTAAAACAAAAACAAAAAAGGACATCAGTGATAAAGGAGGGCAGCGAGAATACAGAATATCCCAATAAAAAAATACAATCAGATTTTTACATTGATAACTTCCTATTTAAACTGTCTGAATGCTATTTCAAGGTCTGCAGATCATTTGATTTGTATAAGTGATCAAAGAGAAATGTGAATCGTTGTAAAGTATGTCATGGGTCTGATTCTTCTAAGTCTAGCGCTTGGATGCTGTCAGACTACTTGGACCTGCATAATTGTGTGAACACAGTGAACAAAATTTGGACGGAAGAGATTCCTGTCATCCTCTACAAAAAGCCTGATTTCTCTTTGACCAGTGAAGCAAATCTTATGGGGTTTCCTGTAGGGCAAGGTCATAAGTTATAGTTACATTCCGTAAAACTGTATGTGGATTGATACACTATTATTAAAGTTACAATTTATTGCGAAGGGTACCTTTTTTGTTTTCGTTATTGTTTTTGTTTTTGTTTTGTTTTGTTTTGTTTGTTGTTGTTGTTGTTGTTGTTGTTTGTTTTTTTTTTTTTTGGGGGGGGGGGGGTTCATACGATAGTAAGGTAATACAAGGGGCGGAGCCTTTTGCACTGTCAGTTACATTAAATTGCTACTATACGTGCACTAGCTTCGGTTACATGTGTATGGCACTACATCAAATAATGCATGAAGTAAAAAGAAACGTCCTTTCTGCTGTTCAAGTTTTCGGCATCACCACCCTAATATTTTAATTCAATGTTTCCACGATATCAATGTTTTCATGATGATCCTACTAGTTGGTCTAATGAGTTTCATCTAGCCCTTTTGAGAACTTTATTAGCTCAGAATACATTTATATACACCGGTCCTACATTTTGGAATTCAGTGAGTTCTGAAATGTAAAAAAAAACAAAACAAAACAAAACAAAACAAAAAATAGTCATACTATTTTAAGCGTAATCTGAAACCTTTTTGTTAAATTCTGGCTGAGATATTTATTTTCATAACCTACATAGGTTACAGCATACATAAGGTTCATCATCAGTTATTGAGTTCATCTTTACGAAATAAAAAAACGGCATTAAAGTAATGAAATGCGGCATTTTATATCCATAATTTTTCAACAATTGCTTGCAGTCACTAGCTGTCCGAAATACTTCCTCAATCCCCTCTTCCGTTTCTCTTGTTCAGTATGTAGGCATTCTCTCTCTCTCTCTCTCTCTCTCTATCTTTCTTTCCCTTATTTCTATGATTTTGTTTTTGCTATATTCCTATTAATCGTATCCCCCTCAGTGTGGTCATGTCATGTTGTTGTGTCTCTGTTGTTTGTTTTATTTTGTCCTATCTTTTTTATCGTGCATTATCTATTTGTAATTACAATAAGTATTTTTGAAGATATTTTAGAGTGGCCCACAATCTACAACCAATACTTTTTTGAGGACTTCTCAGTTCTCTTTTTTTTTACCCTTGAAACAAAACTTTGTAATTCCAGTATGTGTGCATATCTTTATCAGTTTGATGATTACCACTTATTGCCATACTTTGTAATGTATATATGCTTATTATTGAATTTTTGATTTGCTTTCTGTTATGTTTTGCTGAAAGAAAAAAAAATGAGATTGAAATAAATGAAATGAGATCAAGCTATTGTTAATTGTAAACTGCAAACTACTGCGCACTTACGATTTATCGGAAAATTAATTGGCGTAGGGTAAACACAGATCGACCAGCAAATTATATTAGAACCAGCATATTTGAAAGAGATCTGTATAAATCTATGCAAGACCCACAGTCCATGATATTTGTTTCATCTTCATTTTTCCAAGCATTCTATCGTATAATCTTTCCCTCGATAGCTTATTGTCTTTCCCAAAGCGGAGTTTCAGCATGAATTGTAGTTGTTTTCTTTTTATCTCTTTTTTTTTTAGTTTTCAGCCTACTTTTTAATTTGTTTACATTTTTGGGCCTAATGAATACAATGTATGCTTGTGATTTAGCCCCCTCCACAACATACACATACTTTTGTTTTTTTTTTGACTATTTCGTATTTTGTTGCTAACGTATACTGTCGTTACTACATGGTTTCGATTATCTTTGACATTGTAGCAATCATTGGAAATTACTTATGTCTGTCACTTCGCCCTGTGTAAACACAAAGTTTCAATCTTTAGTTTTAGGAAAGCGGCGTGATTATGTTTCTTCTTGCACTCCAGAGAGTATAATTGTTATATACGTTATACACTAGTTTGTATGGAACATGATCACTTTCTCTTCAAATTATGAGTAACTAATTAGAAATCAATAATAAGAAAAGAAGAACACATTAATCTGAATAGCCAAAGGAATGCATTGTGATAAAGAAATTGAAAAATTTCGTCAATATTCAAGTTCCTGAACAAGGTTCAAAGTTCCCTACTCATGCCTGTTTTAAACTAGTAAATGTCGATTTTAAATGTTTACACCTATGAACGTAGACATGTCTACCATTTATACCCAGGTACTGACAATCATTCTCGTTGGAAAGTAAAATAATACAACATGAACGACATAGTGAAGGTCTAATCGAGTAAAAAAAAATGATTAAATACCAATACTGATTCCTTTCGGTTGATTGATCGGCGATTTCGTCGACTCGACTGCGACTGCCGAGATAGGGATTGGAGTCGGAATGGTTACAGATATCCGCTTCACTTCGGAGTGGGTGGACTTTATTTCAGCCACGCAGGCAAATGTTCCGGTCAAATCTGGCGTTAGCGTTACGTTGGCATAGATGTTCTGTGTTCCGTCATTATTGCTTACAGTCACAATATGTTGTTTTTGATTAACTCCACTGGGAAGCCAGTAAATGTTGATAAGCTCCTGCTGCACGTTAACTGCCTGACATTGCAGTGCCGTACGTTCTGGGTCGTAACTCAAGGAGCAGTCCGAACTCGAACATTCTGTGACCGTGAGGAAATCCGGGTCTGGAATGAAATTCAAAGCAAACACATTCTTGGTGCCATCAGCTAGCCCTAAAAACATGCAAGTAGCGAACATATTCTAAACAATCATGTCCACAATGATATGATGCGAGCGTCACAAGAATTAACGACTCCATGTGACATAAGGGATGTATTAACCTTTTAACGGTATTTCTTGTTAAGTCTCTCAGCACCATTATCCGTCATTTTTTTTTCCTTCGAAAAAAAAAAATGTTTGGACCATGCAGTCAAGCAAGTCGATCACGTCCACTGATCAAGATCATATCAAACTCACGAAGGTAAGGTTTAATTGTCTCAAATTTAGACAGGACAATTGTTTTAATTAGCATCGTCACTTCCACAATCCAGAGACTAGAATACTATTCAAGCTGCGTGGTAGCTAGATGCGATTGATCGAGAGACATAGCTTTGTAAACGGATTCTTTATATCTGATACCCTATTCAGGATTACCTTTAATATGACGGTTGCCTCGATCCTTCATCATTGAAGACACGATATAGATTAGTTAGGATATAGTGAATGTTTGCATTTATAATTTACCTGTCTTTAATTTTTGGGTATGCTGCAACTTTACTCAAATATACGATACGAACAAACCTGTAACATAGACATCCGTGCAGTTTTGGATGAGGTTGTTCTTGTTATAGGCCACTCTGCAGCAATATCTCCCAGCGTTTTCGTTAATGACTGTGTGGATGTTCAGCGAGTAATTTGAGTCGATCGTCATTTCTCCACTACGGTAGCTGCTACCCCCTACCACATCCCCATGCAAACTAACCAAAAGGGTGACAGAATTTGGAGTGGGTTCTGGAGGCAAGGTCAGGCAAGAGACAAGAGGAAATGACAGAAAGACGTTCATTCCGTGGGGGCAAAAAGTTTCTATGTACCTTTATAAGCACATTAAATGTAAAAGTAAATACAAACAGGATAACTGTCGTTGGAGGGAGGAAAAGCCTTGTTTTCCTAGAAAGTTATGCTTTTAGGGAAATTGCTTTCAGTAATCATGGAAGGAGTACAGTTATCCAGCTGAGAATGTGCAGCAATGGACAATTTTATTGTCCTGATAATTGTTCTGGTGCTTCTTTATCAATCTGAACCAAACCAATGTTCGATTACATTATAAGAAAAGAATAAAGACAATTTCGTTTTCGCTCGAAAATAATAATACATAATCTGAATGTGTTGTACTCGTGAACGGATATCATGTCATCTGCTTCTCCCCCAGTGTTGTTCAAAAATACAGGTTCATTCTTGTTGTTAGATTTAAAAAATAAACGTTGATATTACTCTTCTTTGCTGATGTTCTTGTTTTTATGTTCCTTTTTACTATTTTTTACCAAACTGTAGAAAAGTTCGAAATGATTTGGCTGTATAAAGCATATTTTTATTATGATGGTGCTTTCAATCACAAAATTTCTAACCACGAGCAAAAAATAAAATAACATTCTTTCACTCATACAGTGATCACCTTTGACCCATTGCACTGCCTCTGGCTCTACGGAGAACTGGCACTTGAGTTTTCCCGGAAGACCTCTTAACAGAATTGAATGACCACCAACAACCACGACGTCATCTGGAATCTGACAATCTGTTCAACAATTGAACACAAAATAATGAATGCTTATACATTTATCTGAGTTATTCGAGAAACTGCCGAACTGATTTTTCACCTGATCGGCTTTAACTGAAAACCAATATGTTATATAACGTGGCTCCTTTTCATCGTTATAATACAAAAATTTACAACATATAGCTTTCCATAGTTAAAATCATGATTTCGCGACGAAGAAAAATTAGTTGAAGAAACACAGTAGGGCCTACATTCCACACTTTCTGAAAAAAAAATAAACCATCGGAAATTTGATTTTATTGTTAATTACATCAAACAATTCATTCTCTCCTCTCGTTATTACAGAAAAAAAACAACAGAGAAGAACACAAAATGACCAGACGTGAACAAATGCCAATTTTGTCTAATTATGAACCATCTTATTCTCAATTGCAATAAGTACCTTCTTAACTTTTTATAACTTACCAATTTCTGCAAAGTTTGTCATGAGACATACAGTGACGATAGCAGAGGTCCACTGGTAACCCATTTTGTTAAACCTTTTCCTTTCAGCAAACAGAAAAACTCTGCCAGGAAAGAATAGATATATGAAATAATTTTAAGCCCAGTGTATCAAGGAAGGACACGATAGCGCACCAAGATTACAAAGTGCATTATTTTTACAACTCCAGAATAAAATTTATCACTTTATATATGTAGTCTGTAGAGTAATTTAATAAGGAACTTTGGGTATGATGCTAATCTAAAGTCTACAGACGGGTCAATATTTTGTTTAAAACAACAATATCTCAATGCTGTTACATAGTCGCATGCATCATGCTTCTGTCTCTGTCTCTCTCTCTCTCTCTCTCTCTCTCTCTCTCTCCCTCTGCACTCAGACAACACAGTTTACCTCATGGTGCTATGGTATCCCTCAAATTCTTTGCTGCCCCCCCCCCCCAACTCATACAAGTTAAGTATCTACGTTATAATGGTACTGTTAGCAGTGTCACTGCATACTTGAATGACATATCATACTAAAGGTATAGGCCATACCTTGCAAGTTAAGGTGATATGTATCTTGTGTGTCATGAGTATCACCAGTGTAACGGTGATATCCCGTTCATACATTTCTCCTCCATATCTTTTTTACAACATGAAATTTGCGCTAGGCGGACAATACTACATTAATTACCAAAATGAAATAGAATACAATAAAATAAAATAAAATAAACACTTACACAACAATAAAAAATTAATGACTGTTTAAATTGCATTAACACTACAATGTATGTGATTCTGCTTAACAAAATCAAACAAATATTAACTCCTTATGCAAATTTGTTTGTACTTTTTGTATGTCTTTGTAAGAAAAATAAATGATGGTGTCATCCGCATATTTAGTGACCCTGCATTACAAACCCAGTAAAAAGTCGCCTGATATGGATTTTTAGTTAAGGGTTCATTTTAAAAAAGCAGACTCTAAGCTTTAAAAAGATGTATAGCCCATTTTGAATTGACTCTCCTAACCTATCTAAATATTGGAAAGAAAACACACACTCTGGGAAAGTGTGAACCGAGAAAAGAGGGTCTGAAGTGCAGAGTTATATTCATTGCTCTACGCTGTGACAGGTGTCTGACTTCATCGGCACATTTCAAGACGAATTTGAGAAGTATCACCTATAACATAGTGCATCCGAGAACTCTACCAGGTCATAGTTCGGTTCCCATCACACTTAACAGCAATTATCCATCTGCCTTGTTATACCTCACTATTCACCATATGAAGAGTTTATTCGCAAAAACCGATATGTCCATATTTGCCAAATGGAGATATTTGCGATTAAAGGTCAAGAAAAATAAAAAGAATAATAAGAAAATTTTTGCTTCTTTTGACCATAACTTCAAAAAGTATCTTTATATGTAGTGACCAATATGCCATTTAAAAGGTATTATTTTGTACTTTATGACAGAGACCGTACTTCAAAATCTTAAAAAATGGACTTATCGGTTTTTGCGAACAATCTTCATATTTACTCCTTCACCCCTGGGTAAGTTTATTCTTCATGATATTTTGGTAATGAAAGTTAATTTCACGACACCTATGCTAACCTGTTATCCTAGAAAATGCAGGGAAAGGAACATGTTTATTTTTCCAACAAATACGACTCTACATTCCTGGTTCTTATGATGCTTGCAGGCATATGCATGACATTATCATGATATTACGGGGAGTGAACCAACTCTACAACCCCTAAGAATGGAAGAAGAGGGCTTTGAAGGATATTGATTGTGATGTTGGTGATGATGATGCTGATAGAGATGGCGATAATTTCATTAATCAGCATCTCGTAGCAATTATGAGAACAATGATGACGATAGTGATGATGAAGTGTCTGTGTCGAAATAGTGAAATATTAATGCTAAATGAATGATACTGATGATACTTAGAATAGGAATGATTTGAGTGACCATAGTAAAAAGTGCCAAACAGATGCCAAAAGAGCGAAGTGTCTCCTGGCCTCTCTCCTCCAATCACCGCAGCTCGCGGTCACAATGTTTGTGTATGATGCGTACACACATACACACACACACACACACTTGTCTCAGTGGCAGCATTGTCCCACACGTTTATGGATAGCACTGCAGTCTGGCATTGCGCAATTGCATACTCAAATTTCGTTCTTTCGGAGGAGTTACGCAATAACGTACCATCAGGGGTGACGATCGCCCGACTTTAAAGGGGTCCTGAAATCCAAATGCATGTTGATTTGTGTTGATTTATGATACCCTCAACATTACTTCGGAACTTCATTACTTTGCGGAAAAACAAATATCTAGAAACATTCCATATATTTCTAACGATTTTTTCTTTTATTTTTCTTGAGATTACTTGGGAACGCCCAAAAGAAAAAAAAATCCTTCCAAACTAATCAATATTGATATTCTTGAGATGACATCATCTGTCAATCATTGCTGAAGTACTGAAATGTTTAACAAAAGACATTCGAATGCACCTTTCTCTCGACTCAGCATAACTTGCATGATTCTGTCATATTGATGTGACTAACTAAAGACATGGCGAGGGAACATGCAAGTTATGCTGAGTCGAGGGGAAGGTGCATTCAAATGTCTTTTGTTAAACATTGCAGTACTTTACCAATGATTGACAGATGATGTTTCTAGATATTTGTTTCACCAAATCAACATGCATTTGGATTTCAGGGCCCCTTTAATAGCCAGCAGCAGCCGACGCTATATACTGATGTGGAAGTACAACCCCCAGGGCTGGATTACGACCCTAAAGTGCAAACACGTCGTGGAGTGCCTGACATACAGGAAGTTTCCTCCATCACCATTTAATTATGCCATGGATATATTTAACTGGGTCTTTATTGTTTTGTCGGTTTATATTGGTTCTTTGTGACAGTGTTGCAACCACTTTTCTTGTCCAAATTGCCTTCGTACAATCCATTGACCTTGCCATGCAATGAATCTGCATTCAGCAAATTCATTTTTTTATTCAATTCAATTTTATTCGGCACAAAATAAATCAGAATTACATTATGTAAACAATAAAAACAACAGCAATGCGTATATTATTCCCATACACATGTTAAGGACATAAACACCAGGACCCCTTTGAAGCATCTATATTACTTGTTGTTGGGGGTCCAAAACAAGATTTTACAAAGAACAGTCATTAAATGGCATAATCATTGTGCAAAAATGAAAAAAAAGGTATCAGCCCTATTCTAGATGCACACACCATGTTCTTATCACACACGCATCTTACACCCAAACACACACATTCAGTAGCAATGTCAGGATCAGAGAAATGAAGATAAGAAGAAATTTAGTATCAAGCAGTCTACTCAGACATGTATAACAGTTTCTAAAAAGTATGCCGTTTGGCTTACGTCCAAAGTTTCACTTGTTGCAAACATGTGACCCCACATTGCGAAAGCAACAGAAAGTTCTTGGGAGGAAATGTGGTACTCCCAGACCTTTCATTTTGAGTGGTTTGGATATCCATATTCAAGGATTACGTGTTGCAGCAATTGGAATACTTTTGAGCGAAAATAAAATTCGAATGGAGAACATTGTTGGGCATTTATACAAAACTCGCTAAACTAGGAAATTTCTAGCCGTCTCCCCCAACATAAAAACGAAAAGATGCAATCCAAACAGCAATAGAAACACTCTCATGCACATACGATATGAAACTTAAAACAAGAATGAAAATTACAAAATGTAATTTTATCAATCATTTAGTAATGCTGAAGAAATGGCCTACATTTTTACACATATTCTTGATTATGCAAATATGCAAGTTTTTCAGATATTTTATTATATATATTTAGATTTAGATGTCCACTGCATGTATTGCCTAGAAATCCCTGTTCAAAGTTATATATAGGAAGATGTTCATTGTCAGTTCTATTGAGTTTACTTTTGATAACATTTTTTTCCCTAAAAGCCTCTTTGTTTTAAATCTTATATACAATTTGCTTCATTCTTTCATGGCTAAAAGATTTATTTGACGTATGTATTCACAAAATATCATTGGCTAAGAATCCAAGGAAAATACAGTTTGAAAACAGTAGGTGTAATATCCCAGTCCCTATTTTCTTTACACACAAATGAATGCCAATAAAAAATAATATTTCTCGTATGCCATGTGAAAACATGAAGTAACTCTGCAATCATAAATGCAGGACATGCAAATTTTATTTAAAAAATTACTCAATATTCTGAAGGAAAACGTCCTAAAACAACAGCACAAAATCTTTAAGCATTGCAAAAAAAAAATCACAGTTTATGTTTACATCATTTTCAGGTTAAGTGCACCACGTATTGGGTCAAAAAAAAAATTGATGTGAAACTCTTTAGCTAAAACACTTCTAGCACTGTGATGTGTAGGAATCTATACCATTATATTACCCTTTCGCACGATGGGACACTTATTACAGGCAATTTTCTATGATTTGTACAGTGGGCCTACAAAAGTGTTGTAGCTGTTAACAGCTTGTCATGTAACAGTTTGTCATGTATTTACATTGTATTGCACGCACTCGTATCTAAAACGAAAGTAAAATAAAAAAAAAAATATTAAAGACCCAACACAATCATACACAAAGCTCACTATGCTACCAAACTTTGAAATTAGACAGAAAAAAGCAACAACTGCACAACAAGAATAACTCTGCATGAGAACACCCAAAAGCAAACATACCTGAGTCGACCCGAAATGCCATTATCTGGTCTACTGGAAAAACAACCCCTGTGATCTTTTGTGACCTATGATATGACCTATTTTGATGCAGTTTCATATCCAAGCTGACTTTTGATGTGAATCTCAGGTACACTGTACTACTGAAGGTCCCAGTCTAACTGTATTTTTTGATACAAGAAGAACAAAATGACAACAACAAAACATCTGTCCACAGTATGTAATACTTTGGAACAGAGGAACAGCTTATTCACAAGTTGAAATGTGACAGAAAACAAAAACATATAATACGTTGTTGGTACTTAACATATATCAGGTAGCATACTACAAGAAGAACAGACTCTTGCAGAGGGTGTACATGATTTGTGCGTGGTTAAACCTGTTATTTGTAATACATGTACAGTACATGCACATACTGTATAGACCATAACTCGCCAAAGCCAATCACTGCCTGCATGCCCCATTGATCTCCACACATCATACTTCACACTTGACTGATTCCAACACAATGTGGTATCATGTTATAAAGTTGTAATATGCTACAGTCTGCTACCACCTCAAGCTCAGCTGTTTGCATTGCCTTCTAGCTTCCTGTAATGACCCAGCACATTTTTTTTTATTATCTTTTTTTTCCGGGGGGGGGGGGGATAGCCCACTCTCTTTGCCTACATTCACTCAATCCTATGTCAGACAATTGAGGTCATGGGGGGGGGGGGCATGGGGAAGAGCCGCAATTGCTCTCCAGTTAAGTAGATATTTTATATACACAAACGCATTATGTTACCGCCCACCAAAAAGGTGTAAATTAAGATTCTCTGTAATGGACTAAAATCCATGTATGTCATGTTGGTTTGGCAAACTTAAACTCGAATTTAACGGCTGTCTTCACTGAGTGAGTACCATTTTCTCTAATATATCTATGTCAAACTTTGCAGCTTAAAACTTGTTCAGAATTGAGACATTAGCATGCTTTTTAGACCATTTTATTCATTGATTCTTCTGCAGTCCATACCTAAGTGATCCTAATAATCCGTGATAAATCTTTCTTTTTCCATTTCTAGGGAACTCTACCTCATAACTCTTCTTATTTCTATCACTGTTTGAACAGGATATGAAGAGTAAATTCTACCAAGTTATCATTTTAACGCTTAGAACTTACTCCTTTAAACTGTGCAGAAAAGTTTAAAATTGATTTGTGCCTACTTTTTTGTGATATGAAGCTAGGTGGTCACTATAGGCTAAAACTGGCCCATAAACCCTTAAAACACACACACACACACACACACACATTCGAAAACATAAAACAGGGTTTGTTAATAGACCCTACCTTGTACTAAAAGACACTAATGAGATAAAAACTAAACACAAAACAAAACAACAAATCAGTAATGGTTGTGGCAAAGACACACACAAACACTATCAAGGTCAATATTCCAAATACATGTAGGTTGCCCATTAGCAGGGGAGTTAAGTGTTGTCCCGTGTGAGGTATACAGTACATAGCCTCTTTCTGTGCTATCTTGACTCAAAGATATTAAGAGAGATCCTAAAATTATCTTTGCTGCAGGTAGTGACGATCAGGCTAACAACTGGGAGAGACTCCAGACTAATCACTTCGGAATATATTGACATCCCTAATATGTGTAGCCAAACGAAATTGAGTATATGAATATAAGAACGACCCAAGTCCATGGAAGACCATTTCGAGTAAACTAAAAAAAAAAATTCACATCTCTTTTGTTTGTCCAATAATATTCTATTTAACTGTGATGGGAAGGCAACATTGTATATACAAATTAGAACATATATTATTATGACAATTAACATTAACATTAATTGTGGAGAAGCCAATTTGTGTGATGGACTTGGGTCGTTCTTTGATTCATATACATGATATTCTGCTATAGAGATGAGAGAAGGGTGAGAGAGTGCGCTATAATATGAAAGTAAGAATGACCCAAGACCTTCATTCTTACATTCATATAAGATTTAACTCATTTATTTCAGGCACTTCCGGGGGTAATTAGGATTTATCATTTATACACAAGATGAGTCCATGCATAAGCTACAATTTCCCATGTCAAACTGAATTTGGCCAACAATTGGACTTGGGTCGTTTTTATATTCATATACTCAATTGTTTTTCGCGGTAGTTTGCTAAATATAAATCTGATGTGAAGAATACTTGGAAGGTGATAAACGTAGGCGCTCAAACACAAAAATAATACCAGTCCTCCAAAATATATATCAGCGGACGGCCGCCAGATTAACGACCCGGTCATTATGGCGGATCTTATTATTTTGCAAGTCTTGGTCCACATGTTACTAGTAAAATCCTGGAATCACCAACTGAATATCATATTATTTAGATGATAGGAATCCTCAGTCAATATTTGAAGGGTTTGTTTGCAAAAACCGATTAGTCCATTTTTGAAGATGTTAAAGTACGATCTCTGTCATAAAGTATGAAATAATACCTTTTAAATGATACATCGGTCACTACATAAAAAGGTATATTTTTTTTCAGTTATGATCAAAAGAAGCAATCTTTTTTTTTAGTATTCTTATTTTTCTTGACCTTTAATCGGAAATATCTCCATTTGGCAAATATGAACTTATCGGTCTTTGCAAACAAACTCTTTATTTTGAACCTATTGTTGAAAAAGAAACTGTAGACATCATTAAGAATTTGAACAATAAAAATGTTCTTGATATGATAGAGTTAAAAATTTTCCTTAAAAATGTTTTCAATGAAATCATTTCTCCTCTGTACATATATTCTTAATCAATATTTATCTAATGGTGAAATCCCAAATAAGAAGAAAGTCGCAAAAGTTGTCCCTATCTTTAAGAAGGGACAGAAAGATTTGATGAGTAATCACCGACCAATTTCTTTATTGACTTCAATCACTAAATTCCTTGAAAGGTTAGCTTACACGCGATTAGTAAAATTTCTCAAAAATCATATTATTTTATCAGATTTTCAATTTGGTTTCACAGAACATTACAACACAACCCATTCTTTACTTACGTTTATAGACAAGGTAGCTCATGCTATAGATAACTTTGAGCATATACGATTTGAGTTTTTCTTTATTTTTCTAAAGCCTTTGTCTCATTATGGAATCTGCGGAACGCCTTTAAATAGAATGGTTTAAGAGTCATGTAACAGATAGAAAGCAATTTGTTAACATTAAAGTATGCTGAACGAAAAAAAAAAAACCCAGGACGATATTCATAAACAATGCGATTTATATATTTTCATGAAAGTCTTATGAGTATAAATAATTGATTTTCAGAAGGTGAAAACGTCTGTAGAACGATGGAGAGATGGTGTTTTAAGACCCTTTTTCGATCACCTGAACCCGTTCTGACGGCGAAATTTTGGGGACCAAAATTTTGACGTCATGAAATTAACGAATCAGCCCTGCGCTGACGCGCTGTGCTACGCGGCGCCGTGGTTCAAAGCGTGAATTCCGCATGATGACCTGAGTGCCGCGAGGTGTCTTGTTTACACAATCAGGCACAAGTAAATTATAATTTCACTCGCTGAATCCATCTTCCTTAAGCTTAGAATGAGCATTACGTGTACAGATGACAACCTTTTCAAATTTCTGCTTGCGCTGTCGGGCCTCAGTCTCGTTGACTCTCAAACGGCTCGTAGTAGGCCTAGGCACTCTAACTTGAAACCAGAACTCTGACCTACGTAGTACGTATTCGTAATCACGTAGGCCTATCTTATGATCTTAGATCAAACGTCAACGGTTAGACGTGCAAGGTTTTACTTTATTTCCTAATGTACGAACTTATATTATGAATTCTTACATCTAGATTTGTTTACGTGTGCATTTCGCTGAGGGTAGCTAGACCTATATAGCTGGAGTGAAGTCAAGCAGGGCGGCGACCGCCGCAAGTAAAGACATTAGGCCAAAAAAAAAAAAAAAAAAAATCGTTGCATTGGCGTAACCCGCCCGACCCTAATAAAACCCCCGACCCTGAACTTTTCAACAACAAAAAAAGAAAAAAAAAAAGAAAATAGGCCTACATCATTTTTACCGAGAGGGCGCGATACGGGTTTGCGAATTATCAAAAACAACAACAACAACAGTTGGTGTCGGAAAATGGCTGCGCAGTAAAGCGTGTCGGCGACTGGCAAGTCCGGTTCGAAGATTTTATTTAATATTATTCGGTTAATCGATTTGTCTGTGGCGCTGGGTGATTTAGCCCAGGAATTTGTTCGTTCGTATTCTGACCGGTATGTCGTGACGGCTTTTAAACCAGTGATATAACAAATTTTCGAATGGGGTTTTGTTAAATATGAGTTTTACACGTAAAATACAGGTAGAAAAAAAAAATCCGCCCGCCCGATCCTATTTGAAAATCTCATGTTACGCCAATACAACATATTTGTTTGGCCTTACTGTTGGTTGCCCCTCTAACGTTAGTTCTACTAGTAGTAGTAGATCTATAGGCCTAATATCATTACAGGTAGAGTACGATAAATGCTAAATACAACGAATGAGTAATTGAATCAAGCATATTATGAAACTGTACTCGCCAGTTCCCTTGTAGGTTGTATTTGCCGGTAAAGTGATGGCATGCTAGATCGTCTTTGGTTTTGTTTTTTGTTTTCGTTTGTACACAGAAATCCTGAAAACAACTTGATCTCTGTTGCATTCTAGTAACCGTTAGACATTTTCTAGAAGCATTAGACCCTAGTAGAACCTCTAACGGTCTTGGTACAGTACTCTAATACTAGTACTAGTCTAGTAGTAGAATGCTGACGCGTCGGGACGTGTGTCATGCCGCTAGCTAGCTAGTGTTATAGCTAGGCTCATCAAATCAAGAAAGTCAAACTTAGCATCAGTCGGACAATACAAGCGAAGCCCTATGCCGAACACGGTCTGGTTTGCTGCTATGGTGCGCCAAAGTAAATAATGTTCGTACTATAAAAACAATATGAAAATCAGGAATTCAGTACAAAATCAAGGCAAAATGTTACTCTTCTGTCAAAATGAAGGGGATCAGCATCATTATATGAAGCCTTCGGGCTTTTTAAACAAAATTATTGGCGGGGAAGTGATATTGTAACAGAACCAGACACGATTTTGGCGCACCATAACAAAATACAACAACACAGTGGGCTCCCTTGCCTCTCCCTTGCTTTTTCTACCACCCAGACTTTGCCACTGTCACTATCAGAGTCATTGCCACTGCCATTACTCAATTCACTCTCAATGTCAAACTCAAAGTCCTTCCGTACCAGATAAGGTAGAAATGAAACGTTTTAATGTTTCAGACGATAAAGCAGATGCGACTAAAAAGACAGGCCAGATATTGCATCTGCTCACCAAGAACTACGTGCTTTATGAATGGCTGACTCGATGGCTGTCCCGCTGCACTCGTACAAAGGGTTCGTTGATTTCATGACGTCATATTTTAGGGCTTGAAAAAGACGGCTGTTCCGGAACGAAAATCGGTGAAGTAAATTAGTCAGTTTTAAATCGCGATTTCTCAGTGGGGCGAATATCTTTTAATAAGTCACATTAAAATATCTGTTTCAGGAGACATTTCCCTCTGCTTTGACACCTTCTTTTGTATGATTTTCTTGATATTAATGTCTCGTTTACCATGCCTTAACGGCTATAATTCGCAGTCAAAACCTATTTTATGTTGAGTCCCACAGGGATCCTTCTTGGGCCCCCTAATTAATATGATAAATACTGAGCTCAGGTCTTTGAAATCCTGGATTTATGCGAACAAATTATTCCAGAGTATAAAAAAAATCGTGTTTTTTATGGTATTTAGTATTTCTTGAATGTTGTTCCACATGATATCAAAATAAATGACATATATTCAACGCATGTTAATAACACACTATAGGGCTTACGAATTATCATAGAAAACTCACTAGTTTGATAAGTAAAATTTTGTTTAGAAGTATCGTAAAGTAATTTAGCTAAAGCTTAAACACTTTTTTTTTCTGACTATATTTTGCAGAGCATAATATGTTCTTCTTCAATATCTCCGCACTGAACTATGGAAATCTGGAGTGGGGAAATGCAATGAATTAATTATTAGATGCTCTTTTTCGTATTCAAAAGCGTGCAATAAGAATCATAAACCACGCCAGATATCTTGCTCATATCAACTGCTTTTTTCACCGAAGCAGAATTCTGAGAACTTCGGATATATTTCATTATAATCTAGGAAGTGTCATGTATTAACTAACAACTAATGAATTACCATCTGTTTTTATTCTCGTGTTCAAAAGAAATCGCTATTCATTGTCATCCCACTCGTCAGAGTGATGCCTATCACCTTCCCCGAGCTCGCACAGTTTTACAAAGAAAACAATTATTTTTACTGGACCTAGATACTGGAATGACCTCCCTGAAGATATCACTTCCTCCTTATCCCTATTCACCTTCAAACTCGATTTAAAACATCTATTACTTAGTGGATACACTCTACCAGGCTTTTAACAACCTTTTTTATACTCCTATATGCAGTCCTTTGTCTTTGTCCGAAGCAGCAATTCATTTAATGGTACCGTTATATAAAAGGGATCGTACAGTTGTGTTTGGGACCTAATTTCAGGTTTCTAACATTTATTTTGTGAGATAATGAAAATCCTGTTATGAAATATGAAAGAGCTTGTAATTCTATGAGGAATTCAACGTTTGTTTGATGAAAATTGGTTTTGAAATGGTTACTATCGCTCTGTTTTACTTTGTTTTCGGATGTTTCAGTCATTCCAAACCCGATTTTCATCAACTAAACTTTAAATTCCTCTTAAAATGATATGCTCTGTACTATATCATTAGTGTTTTCTTGGTATCTCACAAAAAGTTAAAAGCCAAATTCTCATCTCTACCAATACGGTACTATCCCTTTAAACTTATAGCACTCTTTTCAAAAACAGTCGAGTTTCAAACTGTCGAGTCTCTGGACCTGCTTCTCTAGAGGCGGAAGATAGCAAGTATGTAAGTAGTGAGTCCAATCGAAAGGGCAAATATATGGGGTGCGCGTCACGAGACCGACACCAAAAAGTCATACAGCCCACGAGTCATACAGCTCACAAGTGCTTAGTCATACAGCCCATGAGTTATACAGCTCACGAGGCAAACAGCCCATCAGTTCGACACTAAGCCAACAAGGCCCACGAGACCGACACATTACGCGCCGTGTTGTATCTGTCGAACTCGTGGGCTGTTTTCACTTTAATAGTGTCGGTCTCATGGACTTTAATTGCCTAGTGTCGAACTCATGGGCTGTATGACACGTGAGCTGTATGACTCATGGACCTGTTCTCAATGTCGAACTCGTGGGCTGTATGACTCGTGGGTGTCAGTCTAGTGGGATGACCCCAATACATGTAGCCCCTTGCCATATTCTTAGATATAAAATGCATCTTCATAATTTAGCTGGGACTTGGTTAATTAATTGAAACATCGCTCGGTGGAACAAAATCCCCTTAACGAATACAAGACATCTTTACTTTATTCACCTCATATTTTACACACACAAATAAAAAAGGGATAGAAACAGTACAGAATGTATCTACATGTAAGTTTGAATAGGACAGTGATATGAAAGAAAGCACAACTTCAAAATCCGACTATTGAAGTTCACACATGCCTAGAACAATCAATCAGTTTGTTCATATTTTAAGGGAGTGACAGCTATTTATTCTGACCATCTCTCACGATAAATAACCTACTTATGCGACATCACCATTGTCTGCAAAGTCAGATATTTTATATTTCTGCTCCCTCCCAAATACCATATTCCAGCTTGTGTTTGCTGGCTAGGCTAAGAACATTGTACATACGTCTAGCTATGTCTCATAATCCCAACCTGCTCTGACTCACTGACGAAAAGTGGGTAGAATGCCTCTGTATATTGAGAATTAGACTGCCATAGCTGCCAGAACCCCATTATACAAAGGCAACTGTGTCCAAGAATTTCTTTTTGAGTCTTACATTCGATACCCGATATACTACAAACCCGATATACTTCATTTCACAAGGTTTTAATTTTCATTTATTTTATGAGTCGAGTAATTTAACAATTTTAACAACACGCAAAATTATTAGCTCTGACTTTGACATGAACGCTTACATCTTACACTTACATCTCCCGTCATTAGTTAGTGATCTGCACTCGACAATTATGAATCTGCATGTAAACACTAGTAAAATTCTTGCCAGTATTGATTCATGAAAATTAGAAAAGTTTGCTATGGTGTATGCAGTATTCCATGAATGACTATAATGTGAATTATTTCAACTTGTTCAGACATTTGTGGATTCGACGATGCAGCGGTGAATGCACTACGCGACATGAAACCATCCAACAATGTGGACCTCCTCAAGAAGTCATGTTTTCTGCCCAACAACTTCTCCAAGTCCAGCTGTGACAACTCATCAGAATTCGAGGAGACGATATCTGGATGATGAGGTGGGCCCGAGAGAGATTTTGTAGGCAAGGCTTTTACTCCTACTCTACTCTCAAACGCATAAGTTTTTAGGGTCCCTGAGCTATCCGCTGAATTCGAATGCACTTTGAATTGTTTTACAGTGGACTATTGTCATTCTTTAATGGAAAAAAAACCTGCTTACATTTTGGGAATATGATTTCAACAGTTTTCCTTTCTCTCTTTCTTTCTTTCTGTAATGTAAACATACGACAATTTTATTAACCACGGCACACGAGTCCTGTTATAGTAGAAACACCTTACCCACTGCTAATAAGTAATAATCAATAATATGAATACCTGTTATGCTCTGGTAATCATCATGAATAGATGCGCACGGTACAGAGGAGGCAGAAAGATGAATAGCTTCACTCTTAAAATAGTTGGGCTAAAAATGCCCAACTTTTAACCCTTTGTGTGTCACGTTTATTTCCAGTCCACTGGTTTGTGTGTGAAATTTGGGCACATTTACCTCATTGGCTTATAAAGAGTTAACCAACACTGGGCAACATACTGTTCACACAACGTTTGGTTAAAATCTGCCCAACTGATGCTGGGTAATGAGTTTGATATGTGGTTGGGCCAATTGAATTGCCCATCCTCTATAGAACAATCAGACTTTACCTAATTTTGCAATTTCCCAACCGATGGTATATTTTGAGTTGGGTAGTCACTTGTCTAACCAATTTTAGCAAATTAGATATTGTCCAGGTTCCATTTGTCCAACTGTCTTAATAGTAAGTCGAATTTTGCTTAATCAGAAATATTGTATTGAACTATTTGATGTATTGGTGTTTACCATAACATGTTTATGTCAAGACATTGTTCATTTAGTTGTAATGCTTTAAGACATGGTTACCATGTAGATTACACTTTTATTCAAAAATATGAAAATGCCTCATCAAAGGTAAATGTTCAAATTGTGATTACCACGGCAATATTATTCAATAAATTTCTAATACATTTCAGACATTTCAACGTTTATTGAAACCATTTTGAAACATTGAATGTAACAATATTCTGTCTTTTTCACGAAGAGAATTTGAAAAACCTATGAATATTCATGAGAAAGAAAAACAGTAGAAACCGATAGAAACCAACTGTTAAAACATTTCATTTTTTTAGTTACTGGGTTTTAACCTGAAATGAAGTTGTAAGCATGTCCAATCAGTTATATGAGTTTCAAATTGTGTCATCCATTTGCACACAAACCGACACACACACGCACGTACACCCACACACACACAGACACACACAAAACACAAACTAGCAATATTGTAGGATTATCCTGTAGTTTGCTCCCACAGACAGATATTCCCACGATGTTGATTTTTTAATCCCTCCGGTGTTGACGGAATATCAAAAGGGAAACGTAACAAAATCATGTTAAAATATGTCTCAATGTAGCTCTTCCTATATATATATATATATGTATATATATATATATATATATATATATATATATATATACATATATATATATATACATATATATATATATACATATATATATATATATATATATATATAAATATATATATATATGTAGATATATATATATATATATATATATATATATATATATACATACTGTATATATAGGCAATACTGAGTGTGTGTGTGTGTGTGTGTGTGTGTGTGTGTGCTGTTCCCCCCCCCTCCCATTCCTAAAACGGAGAACACCCTATAGTTACTATAGGGTGTTCTCCGTTTTAGGAATGGAATTAATACTGTAATTCTTGGTACCCAATACAAAATCGTAAGGTTCGGCCATCCCTCCATACGTAGGTCTATACCACACACACACACACACACACACACACACACACACACCGTCACATACATACCCACAAACACGCGTACACGCACAGATTTTTTTACTTGTCCATGAGAATTTATCAACTGTAAAGGAATGTAGCAAAATACACCAAGTGCTGGTAAGGAATACTCAGGCTTTATGTGCAAAATAATTTTGCCGAATTTCTTCTCAAGTATTAGTCCCCCCCCCCCCTTTAAAGAGAGAGAGAGAGAGAGAGAGAGAGAGAGAAAAGGGAATGCGTCACTTTAATTCACGACAGCGCGGCAAAAAGTTCCCAACTCTCCATTACCCATTCTGGTGGTAAATATTCGCCCAATATCTAAGTAAAAATAATTGTTCAATGTTGGCTTAGTCACCTTAAAGCTCAATTGGGCGATAATTGCCCAGAATGATGTCTTTTTTGTTTTGTTTTGTTTTTGACTAACAAATAATCATCCAACTAAATTTTTTGTTTTATACAGGTCCGACCTGTCTGTCGGACCAGTTAAATTACCCAGTTCTGTTTTGTTTTGTTTTGTTTTTTATTTTGTACTTCTTAGATATTCCTGAAAAAAAATAGTTACTGGTCCTAAACCGTTGGGCCAGTGCCATTACGCAGCATTTTCTTTATAAAAAGATATGGGAAAAGAGATGAAGAAAATATTTACATAAATGCTCCGAGAATTATATATATATATATATATATATATATGAAGAGTTTGTTTGCAAAAACCGATAAGTCCATTTTTGAAGATTTTGGAGCACGGTCTTTGTCATAAAGTACAAAATAATACCTTTTAAATGATATATTGGTCACTACATATAAAGGTACATTTCTTAAGTTAGGGTCAAAAGAAGCACAAATTTTCTTATTATTCTCCTTATTTTTCTAGACCGCAAATATCTCCATTTGGCAAATATGGACTTATCGGTTTTTGCGAACAAACTCTTCATATATATATATATATATATATATATATATATATATTGGTCACAACATCGGCAATATTATAGTCCGCGCTATAGGCTCCACAGAAAGTGCACTTAACCTTGTTTTTTGATATATACAATGTTTTTTGATGGTTTCTTGTCGATTGAGGGTGCTGATTCCAAATCCGATTGATGCCACTCGCGTCACTTTGAACATTTATTTGCAAAATGCAAAAATCCTAAATGGCCGACAGATATGCTAATCTGGCCTTGATAATCCCAGTTATGTCAATTTTTATGACCGATTATTCCATCAAACTTTTTGCATTTTTGTTCCTTGAGTAATTCTCTTTGCATATGTAAGAAAATGTTCATTTGAATTTGGTACATTTAGTATTTTCAGCTTTCAAATTCAAAATGGCCGCCAATCCTATACTCATGTAGTATATGAATGGCAAAAAAAAAAAAATGTTTAGAAATATTAGACGAATTTGCTGTTTTTTCCAGTCACATACCTACGCTGTAATGAAGTTTTGCATGTGCAATGTAAATCTGATGAGGGCCCACTATCAAAACAAGCAAGCAAACAAATCTTTCAATTTGGATGCTGATTAGAAATCAGAAGGTTGTTACTAACAAAATGCTGTTTAATTTGTGATGCAAACATCCAAAACTGCTACCTCAATCTGAATTGAAAAAAAAACAACATCAAAATTTGAATTGACGCCAACATCAAGGCCGTTTATCAGGAATTATTAGATTTGAGCATTTGATACATATTGCCTTGAGATGTTAAACATTATAATGTCCACTCTGATATACTGAAGTTGAATCTTCGATGGTGACGCAAATGAAATTTTCAAATAACTGTCTTATTCTACATCATCTAAAAGCGATATTTCTTCCAAGAAATAACATGAGGTAGGGGAGAGAAGAAAAAAGGGACCACCTCACTTCCTGTCATCAAATCTCTGAAATTAAGAAAAAACAATGACCAAATTTGTTTCATGTTAACCCAGAATATGATTTGCTTGAAAATACAAATGACAAATTACATTCTATTTTACCTGATTAGATCAGATTTACCACTGGTTCTGTGATTGCATGATTGTCATTTATTTGCTCAAGGCTGGTTGAAATGTTACAGCATGGACTTTTGTTTAGAGGATTACAAAGAGTGCGGTAAAATATTGATAGTACAGTATCTACCATATATTATTTTGTTTTATGGTGAGCAGAAAGTCATCAAACCACAGTAGTCTTATTCTGTAACATCCACCAATGATTTTGTATTTTGTGTAGGAATGCAATCACAGTGTAATGGGGTTGACGCATATGATGCTGAAAGACGCATAAAAGGGTGAGTCGTTGTCAGAAGCATTGCTACTTCCATCAGGAGAAAAGTCTGTCTTACCCCACAGGACTGTGGGAAGCCCCTTGTTACTCCTACTAAAACAAATTTGAACTCATACGTAGGAACCTATTATCACTCAACTTGCTCAAAATAACATTAGGTAATGTCAATTTTATGCTTGCTGCTGTAAAATTGAAACATTTTTGTGTCTGGAGATGAGTACTTTGCTCAAATCTTTCCCTCAGTGATGAATTGTGGAATTATGGAATATGTACCAATGTCAATACAATGAAGGTGATTCATGATGGATAAACGTGCAATGGGATGGGTCCATTTTAGTCAAGGGGCTTGTTTTACACCTGTTTGCCCCCATCTCAGCTGCTGCCCACCCCTCGCAACCGCGACCCCTGCAATCCTGCAATTGCCTTACCAGGTATTCAGGGGTCACTTGGTGATCTTGCCATAGAGACAGGGTGAAGACATGAGGACTTGCTTGAGCACTCCTTTACAGAAGATCCAAAGCCCAACCTTACAACCAACCATCCACAGAGCTATCTGACGATAGGCATGCTGACATTGTTGCCTAAATGCAGCCATGGTAGGTGAAAGGCTTCACTGTATCTCGAGGTAAATGGATTTTACCACCAGTTTTCTCGAAGTGAATGTGTTTGCGTATGATGTCAAGTGAGCCTCTTAGATCTGTAAAGTGCTGACCCATCTCAAGACAATAGAGGAGTACTTCACTTTCTGGAGACTTTGCCCCAACCTTTACAAGATTACCATCAGGCCCATACCTTCCATCTTAGCAGCCATCTTGCCAACGCTATGTTCAAGGTAGCCTTCTGTAGCAAGCCTTTCAAGCAAAGGCTAAGGAAGTCCACCCTCCTTCACTGCCAATCGATCTCCCTCCTTACGCTGGAGGAAAGGGTGGCAAGTGTCAACAGTGCTGTCTACGCATACCCTGACCGTCCAAGGACGATAATCTGGGGCTTTTCATAAAGCGTTTTGTCTGATAAATTTGCTCTCAGCCAATCACAAGCAAGTATTTTAGTAGCTCATATAACGGTTTGTCAAAAAAAAAAGAAACATATCTGACAAAACACTTCATGAAAATCCCCCCCACCCCGAACAACCTGCCATCAATGCGTCTGAAATCCCGCAAGCCAATCTAGATTTCCCTCCCATCACTTGAAAGCTTTGACCTCAAGACGGGATGGTGCAGATGCTGGTCTGATGTCATCTCTGATATCCCCCAAGTTACCTACAATATTGTCTCTGGCCTGGCAACAAGGCCAAAGAGCTTCAACGTGAGGTGAAGCAAGCCTTCCAGTCTTCATCCTGTTTTTATGGCAAATAATCACCCTCTGACCCCTGAGGAAGTGCTGAACACCATCAGATGTGGTTGGAATTAAAGTATGCAGGACTGATATGCATCTTTAGCTTGAGAATCCTGCAAATTTGGGGCTGCTGTTGCCTGTTGCCAAATATCAAATTAAAAAGATCTTTGAAGACAACAAATATAATTTTAGTTTTAAGACAAGTCTGAATGACCTCATGATGTCAAAGTGAATATCATCAACACCTGAGAACTGTGAGAGAACTGAAAAATGTACCTCAAATTGCTCCTTGGTTGATGTTTAATGAAAAGTTTGTACGGTATTGCGTTCTGACAGTTTCGTTAATGCCTTCGCCAGTTGTTGTTGTTGTTGTTTTTTTTTAATTCAAGAAGAAAATCAAGTTTGCTCGATAATATCAAGGCGGTACTCCTAAATTATATCATAATATCAAAGTGATGGAGGTTATGATCCATCTCAAACTCGCCTAAGTTGTAAAGGCTTTTTTAGTTTTGTCATTAGTATCCAATGTGTTTTTGTCCGCAACCATGTACTTTCAACTTTCAACTTTTATCTTTTATGTATCTCTGAAGTACTGTATAAGATTTTTCTGTATGGTTTTAGGGGAATGCATATTAGAAACTTTGGAAGCTTTCTAACTTCCCGTCCGTTTTCATAATTATTTGATATGTAACATGCATCTAGGCTTGTTAATGATGTAATATTGTATTACATTTTTGTATTCAACTTGCATGTGGCATATGATGGTACATTGATTTTGTGTGTGTGTGTGTGTGTGTGTGTGATGTTTAGTGCACTTTCATTCTTTGTTGAAACAAAATAAAAATATGAATTTGTGCTAAATATCGTAATGCTAATGAATATCAAATGCTCATTCTCCATTCATAATTCTTAGTAATGAATCCTATAATTCATGAGGTAAATCGGGACTTTTGCATCACACAAAATGACAAAAGAATAACTTTGTTAAAAACTTCCTTTAGATATATGATCAGCACTGAATCTTAATAAACAATGTAGGTGCATGTAAGAAAAAAAAAGCAAATTGGTTTTCTATTTCTACATATTTTTGGCCATCCATATTGTACAGGAGAATAAGAGTGGCGGCCATTTTGAATTTTTGCATTTAGAAGAATACAAATACATGTAGGCTCTCTTTATTGTAAGTGGCACCCAATATAATTGTATTGCACACGCATTAACAGCATAGGTACGGAAAATACAGTAATTCTTTATATATTTCCATGCATATTTTTTGCCATTCATATTGTACATGAGCATAGGGATGGCGGCCATTTTGAATTGAAAATGAGCTTTAAATACTAAATGAACCTATATGAAGTGAAATTATCTTGCAAATGCAGATGGAATAATTCTAGGAACAGAAATGTACAAAGTTTGGTGGAATGATTGGTCATAGAATGCACATTATTGTGACTGTCACGGCCAAATTAGCGTATTTGGCGGCCATTTTGGATTTTTGCATTTTGCCGAAAATGCTAAAGGTTTATATTACACGAGTGGCATCGATTGGATTTGGAATCAGCACCCTCGAACTGACAAGAAACCATAAAAAAAATTGTATATATAATATACCCAAAAACAAACAAACAAAGATAGATGCCCTCTAGCCTGGACTATTAAAGACTAGTGTGAGAACCTAAGGCTCCTAGGAGTATGAGGTAATCTGCTAAAGAACTATCAGAACACACTTGACTTTTAGCGATCTATTTTTCTAGTATAGTGAACATACAGCCTGTGATAACGTACGTGGCACAATGTCCCAGGCGCCCATGCATGTAACCTCTATTCAATTCCCTCAGTCAGTCAAATAGTATGGGTTTCCAGATTGTGCAGGCATTCTTTCGTGTGCACGACAATCAATGGTCGTCGCTTATCAATGTGTACTGCAATACTGCATAACATCTAAGTAATACTTTGGTCATCACAATTATGGTATGCTGCATAACAGAGTATCTTTGTGAAACTTACCAAACACTCTGCCAAAGGGAAGTGGACAATGTGTTTTGATTCAAGAAACCTCCTGTCAACTGCCTGTCATGTACGCACAATGCTTTCCAGACTGTGTGATTGGAATAGCAGAGATCAGTTCCCTTATATACACAGAAAAAAGACTTTGATCACAAAGAAGTACAGACGTGGTTCATTAACCATTCATTATTAAGTTACAGCATAGAATTGTGGTTTCTGTACAATGGAGTGTATGTTGTACACTGCTGTTAGTGTACGTGTGACTGCTGTTATTAAAAGTGCCACATGCCGAATAGTCAAGCTGTGAGGTATAAAGTCCAGTGATGGGGAAATACAGACTTCAGTCTAGCTACTAAGACAAAATTATCGCATGACTCCGATTATAATTATCTCTGGCTTCATCTCTCTCTCTCTCTTTCTCTGGTGCTTTTGTTTTGTGACATGCATATTTCATTATTAACCACAAGACTACTGCTTCACAATCTGCTGCATACTTTCTCCTTCAAACTTGACAGCTATTTTCGTTATGTCCTCTGTCTTTGGCAATATTTCAAATCTCCCTTTTAAACCATCAGAAGTCATTAACGGACAAGTTCACCTTCTTATACATGTGGATTAAGTGAATACTATTGAGTGAATTGAGATTGAGTGAATATTATTAGAACACATCAGTGAAAGTTGGGGGGATATCGGACAATCCATTCACAAGTTATGAATTTTTAAAGTGTCTGCGCAGTCACTGCTGGATGAGAAGACTACTACCCTGTATGATGTCACATGCGTACAATGATATAAGAAAAAATATAAAGAGAGTTTTTTGAGAAAAAAAAAGTGCACATTTCTTTTGCTTGCTGCTGACGCATGTTAAGGGTTATGTTATTCCCCCTGCCTCCTGAAAGAGGCAAGTCAAGCATTGTTTTATTATGCCAGAGAAGTGAAAATATGTTGAATTTTCTTCAGATTTTCTTAATATCGTTTTACATATATAATCACGAGCTGAAGTAGTCTTCTCATCCAGCAGTGACTGAGCAGAAACTTCAAAAAATTCATAACTTTTCAGTTCAGTTCAGTTTTTATTTCTGCATTTCAAAATCAATACAAATCAACAAATCAACAAAATACTTACATAGTCATTTACACAGCTAATATTCGTAACGTTTGGATCTTACATACATTTTCTTTTTTTTTTCAAGAACGAATATCATATATAAAAGGAAGCAATAGGAAATGATAAAAATGAAATGCAGGGGACCATCATCATAAGCTAAGCTTGACGAGGAGGATGGCCCCAGGTAAAGAGATACATAAAGAAAATCTTGCCACTCACTGAGTGGGGGGTAATTGTGCAAAGGGCACAATAAAGAGATACATTAAGAAAATCTTGCCACTCACTGAGTGGGAAGTAATTGTGCGAAGGACGTGCGGTGCAGTGCGGTGTGCATTGTGTTGGGATGAATCTTGGTTTGTACGTTGAGTGTTATTTTGTGTATCAGTGTGATGAGGTGAATGTTACTTCAGTTATGGCCGTGAACTCATTGTTTAGGGTGTTTATTGACCAGGTGGTATGAATATTTATGTGTCAGAAGTATACTGGATTATGAGGGTGTTTTTTAGTTCTCGTTTGAAAATGTTCAACGACGTACATTGTTTTAAATTAGGGGGTAAAGAATTCCAAATATCTGGTCCATTATGTTTTAATGATTTTTTAGCTAAAACGATTCTGGGGTTTTCGAGATGGTAATCAGACGACTGACGTGTTGGATATGAATGAACGGTGGAATTTGCAGTGAAGAAGCCATCAAAAATTTTTTTGAAGACAATTAAATGTATATTTATACATAAAAACAGCAGTTTGAAAGGTGTGAAGATCCTCAATTTTCAATGTTTTCAGTTGACGAAATAGGGGATTGGATGGGGATAAGTAACGGGAATTGGTAATCAAACGTACAGCACGTTTTTGGAGGGTAAAAATCGGATTAATTTTAGTTGAGCCACAGTTTCCCCAAACGATATTGCAGTATGTGATATGTGGTAAGATCAATGCATTGTATAGAATAGGGAATTTTGAGAAATGAAGTTTTTCAGTCGATATAAAATTCCTACAGTTCAGACGACTGACGTGTTGGATATGAATGAACGGTGGAATTTGCAGTGAAGAAGCCATCAAAAATTTTTTTGAAGACAATTAAATGTATATTTATACATAAAAACAGCAGTTTGAAAGGTGTGAAGATCCTCAATTTTCAATGTTTTCAGTTGACGAAATAGGTAATTGGATGGGGATAAGTAACGGGAATTGGTAATCAAACGTACAGCACGTTTTTGGAGGGTAAAAATCGGATTAATTTTAGTTGAGCCACAGTTTCCCCAAACGATATTGCAGTATGTGATATGTGGTAAGATCAATGCATTGTATAGAATAGGGAATTTTGAGAAATGAAGTTTTTCAGTCGATATAAAATTCCTACAGTTCTCGAGACAGACGTGTGGATATTATGAATGTGATCGTTCCAAGTTAAACTCGAATCAATTGTGATTCCTAAAATTTTAGTAGATCTTACTTCAGTTAAGGATAATCCATCAATATTAATATTATAACTGCTGTTAATGTTCTGTGAAGCAGTAGGTTTGAAACGTATAAAATTTGTTTTAGAGACATTAAGGGATAATTTATTACATGTAAACCATTGGGAGACTTTGTCTATTTCCGTGTTCAGAGTATTAAACAGTGTTTCGAGGTTCTCATGGGAGTAAAAAATATTAGTATCATCCGCAAAAAGTATAAATTTAAGAGTTTTTGATGTATTTATTATATCATTGATATATACAAGCGGTATTACAAGGAACAGTAGGGGGCCAAGAATTGATCCCTGGGGAACACCACATACAATATTAGAATTCGGAGATTTAGATGACTTAAATAGTACATATTGCTTTCTGTTGGATAAATAATCAATAATCCAAGAAAGTGCTAAACCACGAATACCATATCTTTTTAATTTGTAAATTAATATATCATGATCTATGGTATCAAAAGCCTTTGATAAATCCATGAAAATTCCTATAAAATGTTTTTTTTTTATTTTGAACGGGTTTTCCTATTTTCTTCAAACCCTCACTAATATGTTCTACTATGTAACTGCTGCATTCACTCAATCCACATGTCTATGAGGGTGAGCTTGTCCTTAACGATGTCATGGTGGTTTGACGTAACAGCATAACGTCGTATGCAAGTTTTGCACTTTATAAATACTAGCTAGCGCTTCTTCTTTTGTGCACTGGGCAGTTATAAGATAAACTCTTTTCATGCATGGTCGGTGAGAGAAAAGCGATGGTATTGAATTTTGCTTTCTTTTTGGCTTGAATATTCATGACATTCAGCCTTTATAATGTAGAGAGATTTCCTATGCATTACATTATTTATACTTTTTATGTTTGTTGGGAGGTAGGTTTTCATCTTTTATCTTCCTTTATTTTCTTTTTTCAAAGAGAGAATGCCAACTGTGGGTCTCTGATTCAGTAAGTTTGAAGCTCTAAAGTTATGATTACATTCAGCCATAACATTAGATAGTGTGACTGAATGCTGGATCAAAGCATTAGTGTAACCATTTGGAGGGGGGGGGGGGGTGCCTGGAGATAAGGGATGACATGTTAGTGTTTGGTTTTCATTTGTTTGCTTATCTGGACTGCAGGTAATGCTCTCATATCAAAGTTGTGTTTATAATGTTATCAAATAATTATTAAAAGGGCAAACCACACATGTTAACACTGCAGCAATGCTTGATGATTTTTGTTTCTGTTGCTATATTCGGTTTGTTCCATTACAGAGTTTTATTATTATTATTTTGGGCCTTACATTCACATCGATCACGCAGCCCGATCACAGCTACATTCCTCTCCGGCATAGCCTTCTATTACAGAGTTTGGTCAACACTATTATGATTTGTTCGATCTACGGACGCCATTGTGTGCCTACCAAAGAGGTTCTATAATATGAAGAGTTTGTTCGCAAAAACCGATAAGTCTATTTTTGAAGATTTTGAAGTACGGTCTCGGTCATAAAGTACAAAACAATGAAGGAATGAGATTTATTAAAAAGGAAAGCAATAAGAACCAAAGATGAGAGTATCTGGAAAGAATATCGTAAATCAAAAAATAAAGTAACATCTTTTATTATGAAGTCTAAACGCAAATATTTTATGGAACAATTAACTAAAGATCAAAGTTATGGTAACTCATGGAAAACATTATCATCAGTATTACCCAAAAAATGTTCTTCCTCTCAGCCTCCACCCAGTCAGTGTCAAAGTATGGCAAACGAATTTAATCACCATTTTGCCAATGTTGCAACCAGTTTGATTTCTGAATCAGCTGATACTGTAGTAGAACCTGTAGACAGAATCTGTACTGATACTGCCACTTGCGAACCATGTGTGCAATATCCATTAACGTTTTCTACTGTAAGTGAAAGTGAAGTTTCAAAGGAAATAGAACAATTAGAAAATAAGAAGTCAGTCGGATTAGATGGAATATCAGTAAATATCCTAAAAATGTCAAAGGATGCAATTGTTCGACCAGTAACTTTTTTGATTAATAAATCTATAACTCAAGGAAAAGTTCCAAATAAATGGAAGATAGCAAAAATCATTCCTCTACATAAAAAGGGTGATAGATTGATGCCAAACAATTACAGACCAATTTCTATTTTATCGTGTTTATCAAAAATTCTTGAAAAGATTATACAAAAACAATTACTTCAACATTTAAGTAGAAATGATATACTCAAAATGGAACAATCCGGATTTCGGCCAAAACATTCAACCTCCACGGCACTGATTAAAGTAACCGATGAATGGTTGAAGTCTTTGGATAACGGATTATACACTGGTGCAGTTTTTGTAGATTTGCAAAAAGCTTTTGATATGATCAACCCTAAATGTCTGCTGCATAAACTTTTCACAATAGGTATTAACGGCCCCACCCTTAAATGGTTTGAAAATTACTTATCTGACAGAAAAATAGTAACTAGTATAGGAAATTGTACCTCTGAAGAACTGGATATTAAGCTCGGTGTGCCACAGGGATCGATATTGGGTCCATTGTTGTTTATCATATTTATTAACGACTTACCTTCCATATTTGATTCATGTAATGTGCATTTATATGCGGATGACACAGTTATTTATTTTTCTCACAAAGACCCACAAAAAGTACAAACAATATTGAATAAGGAACTATTTGTATTAGATAGTTGGATGTGTAAGAACAAATTGAAAATTAATTATGACAAAACTGTGAGTATGTTAATTGGTAATCGATATATGTTGAAAAGATATAATAGTTTGGATTTAAGTATAAAAGGATATGAAATTAATCAGGTTAAAAGTTTGAAGTATTTAGGATTGTACATTGATGATGAACTCAGATGGGACGTTCATGTAAATTATCTGTGTGAAAAAGTAGGCCGTATGATTTCCTTCCTTCGTCGTTTGACATATTTCATAAACAGAAATTCTTTGAATTTGATATATCGCAATGTTATTCTTCCTCATTTGGATTATGCAAATGTTATTTGGGAGTCTTTTTGTGAAAAGCATATAAATCAATTGCAAAAACTGCAAAATAGAGCAGGAAGAATTATTCTGAAGGTTAATCCTAAATTACATTTTTCTGTCAGGTTAATACATGATATATTACAGTGGGAAATGTTAAAATCCCGTCAAAAGTTTCATGTCGGAGTAATGATTTTCAAGATTTTGAATGATTTAACACCTACCTATTTACACGAAAATATATTTTATTCCCCCAAACCCTACCAATTTCGGTACTATAGCCTCAGCCTTCCAAAACCTCGGACAAACTTTTGCAAACGTGCATTTTTCTACAGGGGAGCCAAACTATATAACAGCCTTCCTCATGCTGTCCGTGACTGCAAGTCACTGAAGGATTTTAAACGGTCCCTTTTTGAATTGGTTTAATTTCATCTTTGTAAACATATCTATATATATATATATATACTTTTGTCTGATACACGAGAAATTTATCTACACTTTTCAATAAAGCGTACTTTGCCCTGAGATTTTGTATGATTATTGCATTATAAATTTTCATGAGACTATAAATATATTATAATGTTGTATTTATATAATTATGTAATCTTCTATTCTTTTTTTCTTTTCCATAACCCTTTATAACTGGTCCCCATGGAAGACCAGCGGCACCAGAAAAGTGCAGCTGATTATGGGCTATCCAGCCGTTATCTCTCTATATAATCCTACTGTACATTCTATTTCTTCATTTTTTTTTTGTATATCGATGATGTGTCACATTATTCATTTGCTTTATATGTATGCTTCATTTTTATGCATGATGTATCATTTTCCCTGTACCTTATATGTTGTCTTTTATATCTGTATGTATGTTTATGACGGAAATAAAACAAACAAACAAACAAACAAACCTTTTAAATGACATATTGGTTAGTACATAAAGGAACATTTTTGAAGTTATGGTCAAAACAAGCAAATGTTTTCTTATTATTCTCTTCATTTTTCTTGACCTTTAATCGCAAATATCTCCATTTGGCAAATATGGACTTATCAGTTTTTGCCAACAAACTCTTCATATTATTATGTAATAGTGGTAGCGCTCATTATAAAATGGGTTCAAGAATGTAGCCAATTGGAAGCGCTGAAATGAGTCACGTGTGCTTGTATTAATTTCTCACTAACATGCACGGTCGACGTCACAATGTTTGCACTAGCAGTGCGCACTCAATCAGTAAATGCGTCGCGCGCTACTATACGCGCTGTTAATCCTGTAAACAACTTCTATTTCGGGCTGCCGGCCGGCCTTTCTTGTGTGCATAACATGTGTGGTGTACGTATACTCTTATACGTACAGTACAATACTTATATGTGTGCGGGATTTCCGAGTGCGACGTGCGTAAATGTTTGGGACGAACATCTTCGGACATCTTGATCCACAAAGGTACGTGAAAAATGCTCTTAGTTTTCGACCCATTTTATAAAACAAATGATGCACAGGATTATTTCGTGGCGTTAGTGGAGATGTAGCGCACTCGAGGGTATTTACAATTGTGAAACATGCACGAGGCGAAGCCGAGTGCATGTTGCACTACATTGTAACATCTCCACTAACGCACTCTGTCCTGTGCATCATTTGTATATCATGCAGTGCGTACAAATGAAAACGGGGCCAATTGAACAGTGGCACGCGCCCACGAAAAAGGTCAACCACCAGAAACGTGTGTTACCTTCGTGAATGCTCGACTTCTCGACCTCTTTGCTAATGGCGGCAGATCGTTCAATTGGCCATGCTTCCATATGCCACCGCGCACTCTAGAACCTCTTTGGTGGACACAAGGGCCCAAATTCACGAAGGTGGTACAAATGAAACCATGGTTTAAACCATGGACAAAAACCATGGAGCGCCAAGTGTCGCATGGGAATATTTCGTTACGAAATTGGTCATTTCGTCAACAAAATGACCGTTTCGTTACGAAATTATCACGTTGTGGACGAAATGTTCGTTTAGTTACAAAATGTTGTCATTTCGTAACAAAATAATCATTTCATCGACGAAATTACTGAATTTATAACGAAATATTCCGTGGGGCACTTGGCGCTCCATGGTTTTAGTCCCTGGTATAAACCATGGTTTTATTTGTACCACCTTCGTAAATTCGGGCCAAGGTGGGCACAAAATGGCGCCAGTGTTTAAGTTGGCTAAATTCGGTAATAGAACGCTCTGCTCGCCGGTTCGAGACAACGCCCTCACCGACGCAAGTTGTCCCCATCACTCACAAGTAGATCCTCTGAGTAGGATGTACTAGTACTCCACAATCAACGCACAATAAAACATCTTTATCTCAACGAAAGCTGCAATGCAACATTATATCGAACGCCATTTTACAGTCGGCGCTCAGCCCGCTTCTGACGACATCTCGACCTAGGTCCGCATCGTCCATGTATAGCTTGCCTCCTCCCAGGTTACGCCGGCTTGTCCAGATGATGCAACCCAATAACAAAACAAAACAAAACACACAAAAAAAAATAGAGAAAAATCAAGAGGGAAAACAGTTTCACAGACGCCGAACCTGGGACCCGTAATGAAAAATAAAACGAAAACAAGCTAGAAAAATACAGAAACTCGCATGTAGATGGCGTCAAAAAATATATAATGATAATAACATGTTCAACAACAACATTACACTGCACTTCTGACGAATGACAGTCTATCTGCCAGAAATGTCACGTTCTCCGAGTATGCTAGTTACTTTTGTAACTATATCTACACCTTCACCTGTTCTCTTGCTCAGTTATTTTTGATACACTTTCTTCTCTCTCTCTCTCTCTCTCTTTTACTATACTCTTTTCTCCTTTATCCAGTCATATTTTTTCTTCTTTATTACCTGCTTCCTCACAACCCAACGGTCATTTTCAGGACCATCTGACTACTCCACAGTAATTCTCCACAGGTTATACCTCGTTCATTCCCTGCCTGGGGATTACACCTTAACTTTATATTCTCTCCCTTTTCATGACATGCCTTTCTTTTAATTCATTGATTAATTAAGTAATTAATTAACTAATTCATTTATTCATCTATTATCTTCCCCAACTTCCAGTTCAGGATCCACTCAACCACCTGCCTCTTACTCTCTATATAGCGTTCACCCCCCCCCCCCCTCTCTCTCTCTCTCTCTTTATATTCGGTTTACCCATAGTCTCATTCCCCTTTACTTAACACTTTCCTTCCCGATTTATTCTTTTTTCCATTTTGCTTTCTGTTTTTGCGTTCCATAGTCCATATCGTTTACAGACTTCGTTTCTTCCGATTGGTTTCATAAATCTTCACTTCTCACTCCCATCTACATGATTTCCCAACCAATTTCTCCCCACCTCCTTTCTACAATGTACTTCATATTTCTCCTCTGAGCTATGTCCGAACCTTTTACCTGATTATTTTCACTATACATGTATTCTCCCTTACGACTCTCTCTGTCCCCTTTTCTCCCGTTTCCACCAGTGTAACTTCAACTTCCAGCTCTCTACTGCCCCTCGATTGTTATTCCCTCTCTTACATTCCCCTATGTCGTTTCCCTCCTCAACTCTAGTTTTTCTAGGCTTTCCTTTTGTCAAGCCACGATTCCTACAAGAACTACAACACATGATGCTACCGCAAAAAAAAAAAAAAAAAAAATCTACCTCGTTGATCAGATTTCGTAATATTGTCGTGTGATTTCATAAATCTAATTTCTATATCTGAAACTTGGTTAGATGATGGTCTCTGTTTGAATCTTGTAGTCAAGGGCCATTCTGAAGAGAGAAAAGACTGAAACTATCAGGGGTTATAATGTTATGTTGTCACACTAATCCATCTATGTCTTATTTACGTCACGGTTAACTAGACTGTCTTTAAATGACAAGTTACCTTCATTAACATAAGGATTGAGAGAATGTAGCAATATTAGTAGAACACATCATTGAAAGTTTAAGGAAAATTGGACAATCCGTTCAAAAGTAATGAATTTTTAAAGTTTTTTGTGCAGTCACTGCTGGATGAGAAGACTACTGCAGTGTATGATGCCACGTGCGTATAACAATATAAGGAAAATATAAAGAGAATTTCACAAAATTTCATCTTTTGAAAAAAGTACACATTCCTTTGACTTGTTACTGACATATGTTATGGGTAATATTATTCCCGTTGCCTTTAGAAAGAGGCAAGTCAAGTGCTCTTTTATTATGCGAAAAAAGTGAAAATATGTTGGATTTTCTTTACATTTTCTTTATACTGTTGTACTCATATGACATCATAAGCCTTAGTAGTCTCCTCATTCAGCGGTTCCAACACAAAAATTTTAAAGATTCATAACTTTTGCATCGATTGTCCAATTTTCCTTAAACTTTCACTGATGTGTTCTACTGATATTGTTGCATTCTCTCAATCCTTATGTTTATGAAGGTGGACTTGTCCTTTAATACCTCGAGGTTTTGTGAATCGAAATTAGGATCGACAAATACAACACGAAGAACATACAATGGAAGAAGTGTACTATGTTTAAATTTCTTGCGATGTTTATTATTTTCTAATCATTGACAAACACATTGAACGTGCAAATTCCAAGGCCCATTGACTATATAAGGCATATATACAAGAATAACTAAGAAGAAAGGTCCTGATTATGTTGTATACCGTTCTCATACCATTCATATTGACAATGGTTTGCTTGTAACTATCTTCTGAATGCATTGTCGCTAATCTACAACGCATTCCAAATATGCAAAGATTCAGTTGGATGCAAATTTGTACACTCCACATACATCATCAAATATAAAAGGAATTAAGCTAGAACCATGAACACGTACTCATTTCCTGTTATTTCCGAAACTTGTTTTGGTATGCTACTTGCGTTACTCTTTTTTTTCCTATCTTTTCTGAATATATTATATTATCACTATACTTACCACCAAATTTTGTGTAATTTTGCTCATATTGAGTATATTAAACAGGGTCTATGTGTAAAGCATTTCCCTAATTCGAGAGGGATACAAGATTCAGTTCAGTTTATTTCATTTTAGCACGGAACCTGCTTCAGCCAATGGTTCAATGGCTCTATACCTCTTCCGTACCCGATAAGATTACATATGCATCATATACAATCACAAAAATAACAATACAGACAAACCATGAATACAATACATTGAATTAGATACAAAATAAAATGCTAAACGTTTACTCTCTCCCATCCCCTCCATTCATAACAAAATACTGAATAATCACATGATATAGATCTTTATTCATCAAGTATCTTATAAGGTAACACCATGTCAGTGTAACATTTAAACACTCATCTGTAACTCAACACATGACTTAATTTTGTAGCTGTTGTACGAGGTCTTCATGATTTTAAATTCTTACATAATTTCACAAACCGTAATGCAAATTCTTTAAACACAAAATATTTCATAAACTCATCAGGCATCATTTCGTTTGACAATCTCCTACATAATATATTAAACATGCTTATCTCTCCAAACTGAAAGATTGTCAATCTTCAGACACTCGAATACTTCTCGAGTACCATGTGGAAATGATGTGGAATGATGGATGGTATAAACAAAAATGCATGAGCGCATACAACCCCAAGTGTTCACATACTATGCAATGTTTATTTTGGCACCTCGGTTGAGCACCATCTATAAACATTCAGGACGTACTGCTGTGTAAAATAAAGGAAAGTTCGACATTGACTACTTTAGTAAACACACGTGTATACCTCATAAAACGCAGTACATTAAATGCCTTCTAAAGAAAATTAAAGCTATTGAACATGGAACTCTAACGCTCTACCCATTACCGGAGCACCCCCCCCCCCCCCGAACTTGATATAATTCACCCACATATGTGTATATATATATATATATATATATATGTATATATATATTATATTATATATGCATATAAAAAAAAAGTTGCGGAAGTAGAGTGGCATAATGCATTTCAGTCCAACAGTGCTATTTATTCAGACCAAATTTGCGACGAATACATTCGTCTTCCTCCGGGTCGACAATGACAATTCTGAAAGTAAACAAGATTACTCTATTCTATATATAATAATCATAAGTGATAACCATATGAATGTTTATGGCAACACGCGTGTGGTATCTAAGAAGAGGCATAGTGCGTTAATGCACTTGCAGTGCGCATGCTGATATGTATGTACATACAATGTATATATGTGACTGTGCACCTCAAAACAAACAAAAAGTCGCCAGACATGAATTTTTAGTTAAGACCATATTCTGAAAGAGCAGACTTCAAGCTTTAATATGATGTATAACTCAAAGCAAACGGACTCTCCTAACCTATCTAAATATTGGTGGGAAAGCACAAACTCAGGAAAAGTGTGAACTGAGAAAAGAGGCTCTGAAGTACAGTGTCTATTCAAGCGCTTAATCTTTACCAAACCGTGCTGGCAGTGCGATGAATGGGACAAAAAAACAGGGAGTAAACCACCAGAGTAACAACAATGAAGAGATTATCAGATTAAACTGAAATTAGGCATGCCTCATCAACACATTCTATCCATAATTAACGCCAACTTTCAAAGCAGTAGCACTATCCTTTCAAAAGTTATTAGAGTTGAAAGTGAAGAGTGTGGACAAGGTTTTTCAGAAATGAAAAAGAGATTCTAAAGACACACCTAATCACACTATTCTACCAAAAATGTTCGAGATAAACTGCTAAAAAAAAAAAACACTTTCCTGCCCGTTTTATGACACCAAATTTTAGCATAATGTCAAAGAAGACCCACTCTTTCAGAAAATATGAAAAAGTCAAGTTCGGCTCGGTTGACCCATTTCACTTATTTTCAGTCCTCACGCAAAATCATTGTGTGCGACTTTATGTTCGTTTTGAGGTGCACGGTCATATATATATATATATATATATATATATATATATTAATATATATATATATATAAAACGAAGAATCAAGAAATGAACTAGTAATGCATTATTCCGCCAATAAGAATGAGTTTATTGTACTCAAATTTTCAATGGCCTCCACCTTCTACAGGAGTCTCGAAGTTAAATTGGAGCCAATACGTGAATTCGCAGCATGTTTGGACCTAGACTGAATATAATGTATATATATGTATATTACATATATATATATATATATATATATATATATATATATATGGGTCAGAATTTTGAACGATGTACAATTGAGCCAAAACAAGGCAAAATTTAAAAAGTAGGAAATTCTCCAAATCATTCATCTTACCTGAAAGAGTATAACTCAAGCTTTAATATGAACCCAATTACACTAGGATTTTCCCAGAGGAACAAGTTTTTATTCACCGCTGAAGTTTACCATGTCCAGAGCAGCGAACGTCCGTGAGGAGTAGTACTGCACATACATTTGAATACCATTTAACATAGTTTCCAAAGATCTGATTCAGTTTAAAATCCTAACGAAATATCTGAAGGGACATGTGTACGTGATTGCAGAATATTAAGCTTGTACTCTTAACCTGTACGTAAAAGTAGACAACTGATGATTTAACTAAATTCGTCATTTCTGTGGAAATATTGGTCTTCCGCTAAACACTTTCTTAACTTTATGCGCATTTTACAGAAACTCAATATTTTCACCTCTTATTTCACTATCCCATACTTTAATCCTCACTCCCAAATAATAATATACCTTTTTAAGATGTATCTCATCTGGGCAGTCTCTATAACCCAACAAACATAGCATAGTTTTCATCACGGAGGTTCGCATGTAGCTCACGGACGTTCGGAACAAACAAGATATTGAACAATGCAGCTCTCTTGAGTTGGAAACGCATTCTACTCACAACAAACAGCAATTTCATGTGGAGAACAAACTCCTCTGCAAAATCCTGAATAGATATTACCAATTCTCAATTATATAAGCTTGTTTATCTTCTCATACTGAGGAATCAAAGAAAACAATATTTCCATCTCTCGTAAATGAACGTACAAACGTACGTGTAATCTCAGTGACGTAGTCCATCCTTGAGAACGAATATATTTATCAAAATTTCGTTATCATGATGTAAATATTCAGGTCCTAAACTTGTTATATAAAGTCTACAATGCAAAATTTGCTTTTTATATAACGAACATGGTCACAGCTAAAATTATGACAAAGAATTAATATAGAAAAACAACAGAAATGTGCTCCGTTATAGAAATACGAAGTTTAGCTGGGGAGGGCAAACGAATACGTTTAATAGGAAGAAATCCCTCTGTGATTGCTCCTTATGTTACACACTGTTACCGAGGAGAATTTGTGTTATTATATTAGTCAGAAATGATAATAGGTTCGATACTGCGAAGTTTCGTCATAACAAGTCCATAATAAGTCCATATAACTCGGATGGATGTTTGTGACTTCGATATTATACAATATGGTTTGTTATAACAAACCATATTATACAATATGGTTTGTTATAACAAACCTTTTGTAGCGCGTCATTTCGGAGGCTCGTTATTCATACAGTTTGTCAATACGAAAATTGATAGAGTTCGTATAATCATGAAGCTTTTTTATTTGGTAAATGATAGGAATCTCCGAAGGTTAACCGAAAGGCTTATTAATTGGAACATGAAAACTTATGTTCGCTTCTCCAAATGTGGAGAAACAAGTTAACAACTAAAATCCTCCAATTTCAAAACCTCATAATAACCGTTTTCACCTAAACGAATATTAGGCCCATTCCACTTTTAGAAGAACGGACCTAAAAATAATGATCCTTAACATCTATTTTTCGAAGAACATTTCTAATAACAAACCTCCTGAATCAACTACATTTTTTTTTAAAATTTGGAATAACAAACCTTTGGACATCGGAGTAACGAATCTTTGGAAGAGCGAACGTATCAAAGTGCAACCTTAAACCTATTCTTAATCATTACTTTTTCAACATGTGTTTTCAAAGTAAGCACAAAAGCACAAACAAATTGACGATCTCTCTGTCTCTTAAATGTAAAATGAAAAAAAAAAATCTTGGAAAAAATTACAAATGAATATTGCTTTTTATTCATGAGTATAAAACAACACCATGTGATGATAAGCGGAGGATTTGTGTGTTTTCATCAGACAATAATTGTATACTGCATGATTTTTGTTCGCTTGTGACGGCATTTCGATGAATTAAAAACATAAACAAACAAAAACTTCTCCAGAGGAATTTGGTATAACGGGGGTGCACTGGCAATTCTTTTCTCTGTGTGCTGGAGCTCGATCCCTTCTCTGTTTCTCAGTCATTTTCATTCAACTGCTTCCACGTCCTTTTGAAACTTTTCCGTTTCTTATTCAACACATGCTCATTACAGACTTCTTCCGTCATTATCCTGAATGTGATTGCGTAGCACTTTTCGGATTTGTTTTGGTTTGTTTTGTTTTGTTTTGTTTTTTCTGTTTTGTCGCAGCATGTTCAGGCTATTGAGGGAATGAAAGAAAAATTGTCATGAAGAGAAAAATAAGAATGAATTAAGGCATTTAATATCATGACAATTACAGCGAACGTCCGTTATGGAGACCAAAACTGGATGTGTTCTGTTTGAGACGGCAGCTACCATACTCAAAAGATAAACACTTAGAGCACCTGTCACTAAAAAGTGGCACTGATCCTCTTTCTCCTACTATGTAATCCACTGACTTATTCAACAAACGAACATCCGTGAGAAAAACGTTTCCCGTTTGTTATTACAGGTAAATTGAGTGCTGAACGCTATTCACTATCGGGTATGAGCGGCTCGGTGATTTGGTAATATTTTCAACTAACATTAATCTTATGTGCAGTGATATATTGGTAATTGTCAGAAATTTCCTTTCTCGGACAGAACGTCCGTGGCGAAACTTTCAGAACCTGTAACAGTACAAATTGTCTCCAGAACCTCATTAGAAAGAAATTTAAACGCACAGAAATTACAGATTACGCAAAATTCCTTTTTCCTATAACTTTGTTTTAAGTGTTTAGCTGTTTTTTGTATAATTAGAGGGAAAACAAGCGTAAAATTGTGAGTAAATGTTCAATTGTTTGTTCATCATGATCACATAATGCCTTAAAAATTCTGAAACTACTGCTCTAAACTCGTTTTCTACTTTGTAAAACTTTATTTGTCGCTATTCGAGCCAAAAGTTTTAAAGAATACAGGACACTTTCGGGACAAGTTATCATATCGGAGGGATTGCATAAGTCACGGACGTTCTCTGGAATTATCACGGACGTTCGTTCTACTACTAGGGTCATGTTCCAGGACGGATAACTAATCGGCAGAGAGTACCTAGCCTTCCTAACTCTTTCAAAAATTTGAAAAGGTATTATCAATGCAAATTATAAGAAATTTGACATCCTTACAACATATGTATTGCTCAGAGGGGGATCAGGAGGTGAATTTTCAGAGAAAATATTAATCATATGCTTGGTTTTTGGTGAATTGCATGGTTCAAAAACTGCGGACGAACCTCAGTCCGCTCCAAAAATGGCATGCAGCTCCTCGGCTAGAGAGCCAAAGGTAAAATGCACCTTCGCCATCAAAGCAAGTTGGTGTCCCACTCGAAAACGTTTTAATCATCACGGACGTTCTTTTTTTCTTGGAGGTTCGCCTAAAAATATAATTTCGGTTCCTATTTGACAAAGGATGGACAGAAACTCAAAACAAACATATTATCGTGTTGCTAGATCTTAGTTGACTACGACTCAGAACAATATCGCCAATAACGTTTCATGGGCTACAATCTTCATTAGAAAATAGCGGAAGCACGTCCGTGACGAAAACTGAGTATAATTTTGCATAAAAGAATATTACGTCCCATGTACAGCCAGCAGACGTACAATTTTTGCAGGATATGTTCATTAGGTGGAACACCAAATTTTCGTATACGTTACAGTTGGGACAACAAAGTAGAATTTGCAGCAGCGATAGAAATAAAAGCATCACGGACGTTCGTCTGTTTAGGACTTTGATATTTTAATTGTTCTCTGTAATTTTTTACGTGCTCATAAAGTTCTTATAATTTTGTGGTACATACCCATGATATGTCAGATCCAGAACATGGTCAGATATTAGATGCCACGTACCATTAAAAATGCACATCATTAGTTTGAAAAACAAAAATTATTGTGAAAATAGCGTTTTTACCGTATTTTTACGCTTTAGGTCCTTGTGAAATGAAAAATATCAGGCAAAAGTCAACCAAACCATATATTTCCTGAAAGGAAATTTACCAATCTTTGAGATGACATGAAAAAATCTGGTTTCTTAGATCATCCTGGCGTGTTCTAAGGGAAAGAATGTCATAAGGTACGAAAATTGGCAATTGTACATCGTTCAAAATTCTCACCCATATATATACAATTAGTGATAAAAAGACTACATTCCTGCACAGCGTAAAAAGATGTACATCACGTCATTACTTCAAATGTAAAGTAAAAAATAGCTCAGTTCACTTCTTTGAATTCGTAGAAGAAATAATGCATAATCAGCGTTCTTTACAATCGCATATCGTAATAGTATAATTCCGCTCCGTAGTATGTGTACAGTTCAATGAAAACAAAAGTCATCCTGTGTTGATCCTTCACCGTGAATAAACGCTACAAAAAGCGCAAAACAATAAAATTTTACCGCAATAAAGTTCTTGCCAGCTACTTGTATATGCTAAGTCCACGACTACGTGATACCAATACGATGTATCTACATTTCACCTTGTGCATAGAGACACACGCACTGTAAAGGCCGTGTTTAGCTGAATCTGAAGGTGGACATAAGCAGCTACTCTATTCGAAAAAGGTCTTCTCTTCTAAACAGCTATGAAACAAACAAATAACAATTTGTAAAACATCTCGGTTGCAGGGGTGACAATCAAAGTACGTCTTCACGTTGGCGTGTGGGTATGAAACATACAATGTACATGTAGTAACCTTCCCACATTTCCACCATTCCATAGCAGGTGATGCTGGTTGAGGTGCCAAGGATTAGTGTTGTCAACGAAGTTCATGTCAAAACTTTTCTCATCTTTATTTTGCGTTCCACCGAAGGAAGGAGACATGAAGACCAGAAGATTATTCATATCCCAGACTTGACTGTGAAATTATTTCGAAGCTCTGGAGTTATCTACTTGCTAGATTGTACTAAGGTGAGACAACAAGAAAGAGAAAGATTGAAATTTATCATTATCCACTTCTGATTTATTCTAATTGAATTGTCAATTGAATGACGATAATTCTTCGCTCATTTGGTTCATAAAATAGGACAGCTTTTTCTTCATACTCTGTGTATTTGACCAAAGTGTCACTGAATGATGGGCGACAGTGTGTCCCTTTGGTGTGACGCTTCTGTGTGTGTGTGTAGAGCAGCTTGGTATGTTAAGAAATTGTCACACACGGAAAACTTACGCTGCCCCATCGGACTCGACAGTTCGTCCAAGGACAAGTTCATCTTAATACACATGTGGATTGGATGAATGCAGAAATATCAGCAGCACACATCGGTGAAAAGTTTGTGAAAAATGCGACAATCCATTAAAAGATATGAACGTTTAAAGTTTCTTCGCAGTCACTGCTGGATGTGAAAACTACTATCAGTTTGATGATGACATTTGAGCAGAAAGATAAAAAGAAATATACAGAGGCTTTCAATGTATATATGTGACCCTGCACCACAAAACAAACAAAAAGTCGCCAGACATGGATTTTCAGATAAGGGCAAATTCTAAAAGAGCAGACTCTAAGCTTTAAAATGATGTATAACTCAATTCAAATGGACTCTCCTAACCTATCTAAATATTGGAAAGAAATGACACACTCTGGAAAGTGTGAACTGAGAAAAGAGGCTCTGAAGTAAAGAGTCTATTCAAGCACTTAATCTGTTCCAAGCCACGCTAGCTGTGCTATGAATGGGACAAAAAACAAAAACAAAAAACAGGGTGTTAACCACCGGAGCAGTAATAATGAAGAGATTATCAGATTAAGCTGAAATTAGGCATGCTTTGTCAACACACTATCTTCATGAATAATGATAACTTTCAAAGCAGTAGCGTTTTCCTTTCAAAAGTTATTAGAGTTGAAATTGAAGAGTGTGTGCAGGGTTTTTAAGAAATGAAAAGGGGACTCTTTTAGAAACATCTAATCACACTCTTTTACAATAAAGTGTTTGAGAAAAACTGCTAAAAACACAGTTTCCTGTTTGTTTTATGATCCCAAACTTTAACATAATGTAGAAGAAGACTTGCTCTTCCAGAAACTATGAAAAACTCAAGACTGGCTAGGTTGACCTATTTCACCTATTTTCAGTTCTCACACAAAATCACTGCGTGCGACTTTTTGTTCGTTTTGTGATGCACGGTCAAATATATAAAATATAATGTATCTAAGTGCATATTCCCTTGACTATTTAGTGACATACGTAAAAGGGTAATACCATTCCCCATGACTTCTAAAACAGGCAAGTCAAGCGGTTTAATTATGCGAGAAAAGTAGTAATATGTAAAATATTCTTTGTGTTTTCTTTATATTGTTATACGCATATGATATCACAAGCTGTAGTATTTTTCCAGCCACGGCTGCACTGAAATTCAAAAAAAAAATAACTTTTAACAGACTGTCCCATTTTCTTCAAAACTTCACTGAAGTCTGCTACTACTTTTGTTGCATTTTCTTAATAGACATATATAAACCCATCAAAAAACGTTTGGAAATCTGAGTTTGATCAATCATTTCTCATCTTTCCTTAGAAATGATTTATTTGTGCTTAGTATCACACAAAGATTGTTTAATTCTCTTTAAAATGATACCATACTTGTTATGATTATCGTAGACATTGAGGTGCAGTGCTTACAAATATGAGGTAAAGTCAGAATTGAAAAGCTGCTAAATGGCCCAATTTTTGACGTCCGTAATGCAGTTTCCTCGTGATGAGTGAGTTCCCCATTTTTTCTTTGGTGCTCATTTACTGTAACATCAGTATTTTTATGGAGTGAAACATGTATGCGTTCAACCGAACAGATAAACACACACACACACATACACAGCATTGCACACACTTACCACATACACACACACACACATAAACGATCATGACTCAAACCATTCATCTCACAGAACCTCGCCACATTAACCGCAATAAAGACATAAAGAGGTGAAATGGCATGGTCTTGATGTTTTTGGAGTTTCATCTTTATTTTGTCTTCATTTTTTCATTATTGTGTTTACTTTATGTTTACTTTGTCTTTATATTGTCAATGAACATGATCGGGGTTCAGCATCTGGTGGACGAACCATGTGCTTGCACCGCCGCCTGGCACCGTGTCCTCATGCTGTTGATTAGCGTCAAATAGTATCTAACGGAGTCCTGCCTATGTCGTTGCATTTGTGACCCTCTACCCCACAGCCCAACCATATTGATCCCAAAAATGTTCTATGGGGTTGAGGTCGGGGCTGCATGAAGGCCAGTCCATTTCTAATGATGCTCTCTCTCTCTCTCCCTCGAAAGTTGCCCACATGTCTCGCTTTATGTGGTTTTGCGTTGTCATCTTTTTGAAGCATCTCAACTTCAATTTGCACTATGGCGCGGGCTTTTTGAACATTGCTTACAAGTGGCATGATGCACAACCATAAAACTTGTTGAACTACCAAAATTGCCTGGTATGGCACCACTGAAAACTTGGATATGAAGTTAAGATATCTATTGAAATTTGCCTTCATGGCTGACCAGTTGAGAACAAAGACACAACACAAAAGAACATGTTCTTTACATACTCTTCACGACCATTCTCATTCATAAGGACAGTTCTTGTTCATTTTGCAACTTTTCTATGCAGACCTTATCAGACACTTTTGAGTACAGTTCTTTATTTGATAGCATAATCATAATGAGTAGGATATCATTGTAAAGACAATTTAACATTCTTTCCATTGATATCAAGCATGTATTGTATAGTGCTTACAAACTGGAGAAATTTACAACTGAAGTCAAATTTCTCAACTTTTTTTGAAGGGTTTATATATATATATATATATATATATATATATATATATAATCTATATTCATTCATTTATCGATATAGAGTTTAACCTTGCCGCGCTTGATTCTGTTGGTGCATGGGTTACATGTAGTTGTGCGGTATGTTTTAAAAAAATTGCTGGTATGAAGAAAGCAATTTTATTATCAAATAAAATGTATCATAGCTAACGCAACTACAAACTTACCTGCTGCTCCATCAAACTCGAACCATTCGTAAGTTATGAAACATTGCCATGCCTGATTCCTGGTTTGAAAAAAAAAAAGAATACATAAATGAACACAAAACAATTAGTTTAAGTTCATTTCAGTTCATTTTAGCATATATAGCCCTTTTACAAGCACTGCGTTGATCCTTTGAATGTGATGCAACAACTTGAAGTTTCTATTCAAAATGTACTTTGTACTATTGCAGCACACCTTGCCAGAGCAGTTCCGAGTGAGCTGAAAAGGCTTTACGCAGCTCAAAGAAAACGTAATAAACAATGGGATAAATGCCACTGACTTTTTTTCACTTCTGGTTACTTGTGTTGATCAGTTATGAAACACTGTCAATAGACGGGCTTACCTGTCATGACTTCATAGGCCAAGTTGATGAACCCAGCTTTGTACACTTTATCACTCAAATCCCTGCGAAATTCTATAATTGAAATACAAATCAGGGCAAATGAACGCGTATTACTATGGAATTAAACCTTGCAGTCGTGTTCGTTTCTTTATGCGAGACCAATACTCAAATCACCGCTATGAGAGAAAGATATCAAAAACATGAAATGCATAATCGTCAAGACTTTCCCCACTTTTACAGTTAAAGTAACGTGATTTAAAGTTGTGCGTTTCATTATGACGGAGAGTGACACATATTTTCTGCAATGGTTACTGCTTTAGTATGTTTATTTCTTACAAAGTAATTTTGGCTCTTAATTGAAACCAACGACGGCTTCAAGTCATCTGTATTTCAATCTGAAAGCTGAAATGCAATTAAAACAATACTCACAAGCTGTAAAATCTACATAAAAAGACCTAATTTGCTGTGTAGACCATTTTGTTAAAGGCCCCGTCCCACTTAATAGCGAAGGCCAGTGCATATTGATGCCCAATGATTTCGAAAATTGGATGATCCGTTGAAGATGCAGATACTAGAATAGTTTTTAACATTTTTTTTTAAACGCTAAAAATGTTCATAAAGATTTCAAAAGATACGCTGCAGCCAACATACTTATTTTGAACATCCGGATGTCCAAAATCTTCAGCGTAACTCTGCGAATCCTAACGAGTACATAATGAAAACAACGAACTTCGAACATGTTACGAACTATGCGAATGTATCTTTAAATTTTCGACTTCTTTGGGCAATCGATGAGTATTCGCATTACTTTAACAGGGCCTTATCCAAAGACTGACAATAAAAGCAACACGCAATAGGTGTGATTCTGTTATGTCGATATTCTACCTACTACTAGTATACAAGTGTATAATACAATAAGTAATGACGTGACTTCACTACACCACAGTGTCCTACTGTTGCCACCCCTCACCATGGTAAAAAATGTGTGAAATGTTAAACACTCTCCGAAATCACTTTATAATCGCCACGTCAGGACCGCCTGAATAAGAGAGTTATGTTCTTATACGGTAATTCCTAGGACGTTCTGTTGGGGTAAAAACATTTTAACACTAATTCATCATCAGGAATGCTGAGATTTTCGCATCGTTTTCATCATCTTCCAGATGGCACAAACATAACATAAAAAGTGGGTAAAACGTCAGTTCTCGTATTTTTTTTGATATATTGACCGAGAATAAGACTGAGATTGTGACTCTCAAAAACTTGCCGAATACTGTCGCTATAGGTCCACAGCACTGCACTACTAGTTGAATGTACTACATCATCAACATGTTTATGTCGTCGTCTCTTGTAGTAAATATGACTAAACATGAAATTGGGATCACGCATTTTAGAGATTTTGTTTTTAACACGTGGGCAATTCCACGATAACACCGTGACACTTTTGAGTAAAATTTCACTCATCAAACGTATAAGAGACAAAATGTAACACTTGAGAAGAGTTTTATATTGTGATTCTATGTGTACCATCATAAGCAACTTTGAAAAGAAAAGAAAGAAAAATTGAGGGGATGAGTTATGCATAATTAATTATCACTGTAACACCGTGACCAAAATGGACATGGGTTCTTGTGCACTTTGTTTACTTACCAAACTCTGTGAAGTTAATGAACATTTTGAAAAGTGGATCTGTTCATTGAATGTCCTAGAGACCCCAAAACAACAACAAAGTAAAATTTGATTAAAGAATCAATTGACAGGAAAACTATGACATAGATCATGAATAAGAGCACCGTAACTTATTTTTCCCTATGATGTACTGGAAAATGAATATAATATATGGTCAGTTTCACGGTAAAGGGTGTAACTTTCAGTTTTTAGCCTTTTGGCCCACCCTGAACACGTAGATTTACAGATCTCAAAGATTTTTTTCCCATGTGAGTCACCTTATGAGTAGCCACCTTGGGTAGCATAATCAGGTCCAGGTATTGATGCGTTTTGTTTTGACAGTCACATATGTACCCTAAAAATGACTACTTTGTTGCATTGAAATTTATATAACATTTTTGAAATGTTAATAATTTTCTACAGCAACTGCAGAGATCTATTTTTTTATGTTAAAAGCATAGTTGTATGGTCAATTGAAATGACCAAATTAGTTTGGTTTGTATCTGGCCCTTTGTTTTAGAATACTATGACTTCAAATTTCAGGTTTCGGAGGCTTCATTTTCCATAACAATTGTTTACAAACTTTGATGGACAGTAATGATCAGTGGATGTGTTTTGGTTACTTTCTTTTATGCTGAAAATAGTAAGGTACAGCTAAACTTTAGACTTACATCAAAGTTTACTTGATTCTAGGGCTATTTGAAATTTTGTGATAATCATATTCCATCAAGTGAAATTTCCGTTAGCAGTTTTGAAGCCTCCGAAACAAAGTGTTTAGTCAAATAATATGAATATAGATAAGAGAAGCGACCTAATCTATATGTCAAAATGTAGGATATGGGGCCCTAACCTAATAGACCAAAAATAGTTAAGATCCGCCAAACTCTCTGAAAATAGGAGACAATACGAATTTTCCGTTAACACGTGAAGCCTCCGAGACGCATTGAAGCCTCCGAAACAGCAAAAACATCTAATTTCACATTTTTGATAAATTCTTTGAGTGTCTGCCCCAAATTATGCCATGAAATCATCAACAGACATGGACAGACAACAAAAATAATAAAAACATTTTGAGCTAATACACTTTATAGAGAAAAAGTTGTTTCGGAGGCTTCAAAAGGATGTTAACACTGCATTTTTGTGATTTTCTCTGGACAAAATCAAATTAGATTCATTGTTCACCCACCCAATGATCGCTTATGACATATCTAAAGATATTTAATCACATTCAGTTTTCTGGCGGCTTTGTTTACTCACCAATATAGATTTACTATACGATTTACCTATTTTTCTTAAACAGTGCAGACGTGTCACACATAACTCACCTTTTCATTCAGCAATAAAATATTGGCAGATGAGGATGTTGCCCCACAAATATGTTTAAACAGTGTATATCAACCAAAAAAGACACAATTTACCCATCACTTTCTACATAACATACATGATTTTCATAAAAACATACGGCATACCAAATTAATTTTCCAGATGTTTCGGAGGCTTCATTTTATGTTAACAGCATGTAAATGGAATGTTTTGATTACAATTTTGTTTTTCTAAGTCTATCAAATAACTGTTTGGAGTGAGTGAGACTTAATGATTCCCCAAGCAAGGTGTAGATAGTTGTTTAAATGTATGAAAAGCATTTATTTTGTAGGTTTCCTTTTGAAACAATGGAACAGGCTAGATATTGTGAGTAATGAAAGTAACTTCCAGCTTGCGTGCATGCCCACATCATGCAACAGTAATGCAACAAAGTAAGAAGTTGTGGATACATCAATGTTCTTAAGTTGGATAACTCATTTTTACTCTTGAGAGAAGTTGAAGTGTTGTGACCATATTTGTATCACTCTTTTGACTGGTTAGACTTTGTTAATGAAGACCAAACAATTACTTGATTATTTAGTGTTAAATACACTTTTTTTAAAGAACTGAACACTATTCCTGTCCTGAAGATTCCAGGACTTTAATAAATGGTTATTCAAGAGGGAAGCATACACTTAAGTAAGAAATATATTACTTTTGAATTTAAGGTTGTGTCTTTTATGCATGATCATGAGCAAATGGTGAAATATACCTTCTTGGATTTTTACACTTTCGACTCACTATCATCTGAGTGTAATACATTGTAGTTTCGAAACACAATATTTTACATGTCCATATTAACCCATTGACAAATCCATTCCATTGTTACTCACATGGCATTTGTTTTTGCCATACTAAAATCTTGACTTTTTCAGCTGTCCATTTCTTAACAACTTCTTTGGCTTACATTTCCAATACTTATTGGGAGGAAAGTAATTAATCAATAAATTTGTGATTGGATTGGAAAATAGCTAACATCTTGCAGATTATCATTTCTGTGGTGTGACTTGGATCACAGGGTATACTGTTTTGGAATTTTCACATTTGATTACTTCATTCAGACAGGTTTTCATGTCAATCTGTATGTCAGATATGATGCATGCTAGGTGCAACACAATCTTGATACTATACCCTATTTTCCATACTTTATTATGCTGGCAGTGACCACTTGACTATTTTTGATTAAACAAAATGTAACTTGTGTTACGAAACATCTCTTCGCAAACATGTGTGAGACTCTATGACATGTTTGCGGATGTAGTTCTCGGTGCAGTAAATGGACAGTAATGGTTGGGATAGGATTGTTTATAAATGACATGCATATAGACCTCTACTTATAAATAGCATGTTGCCATGGGGTACATGTAGTTTACATGGGTGGGTGACTGGAGAAGTTATGTTCATGAAGAACAATATTGAAATGATTGAAATCTTTATAATTTGTTTAGTCCTGGCTTTTCTGGAAAGCCCCTAACTATTTTGACATTCAAAGGGTTAAAACTGTAGTCTGTGGGTGTATATACTATTTAAAACAAACTTGTGGGTTTCTAACAAACTTATATATCTAAACACATTTGCTGCTTTTTATTTTTTATTTTTGCTAAAAAGGTTGTCATTTTTAGAAACAGTAAAAGTTCTGTTAGCAATTTCTCAATGCGTACCTTCAAAAACAGGCCTCCTAGCTGTCACAGGAGTCACACAAACTGGAATTTTATAAAATAACTATAAAAAAAGAAACCTTTGAAGAATTAATGATATGAAACAGGGGTGACTTGTATACCACAGAAAAAGAAAGTAAAATTCTAACTATCATATATTATAGGGAACTATACATTTGGTGAACATTTTTTTTTTTAAATTCAAATCCATACACAGTAATGGGTAGGGTATGTACATTTATCTTTTCAACAGGCGATTCATAAAGATGAATGGGATCTTGACCATTTCAATTTCTATTGAGCTCCATGATAATATCACCAATATATTGATTATTCCAACTCCATTTTGATGATGACAGTTTGATGATGACCCTAACATGGAATGGCTGATCAGTGTTTAAGATTGATGTTCAATGACCATGATCACTGCATTTGATAGCTATAGTAGGGGATATCAGGCATGGTCCATATGGAAAAGAATGTTTATAAGCCTTTTTTCCCCTTTCTATATTTTACAATGCTATGTTGTAATCTAACCGTCATGCCATCACATAGTCTATTTTCTATCCCTTTCTCATCAACAGTTGAAATTGATTTCACATGTATATAAAACAATTATGGTGGGTAGTTTATGTCAATATACATCCCACAAACTGCACTTATAAAGCAAGCAAACATAATCTTTGCATTAAGTCTATAGCTACAGTTCTAACTCATTGAAAGTAATTCTTTCTGCATTATGATGAAAAGTTTGACAAATGCATACAGCTGTACATGTGTGTAGCCTAATCATGTTCTGCATTGCCAAAGTCATGGATATGCAAATACAGTGTATCATACAACTGAGCATAAAGATTTAGATATTTTCTTTGTCTCTTGACATATGTTGGAAAGTCTTTTTTCTGCATACAAATAAATACTATTTTACGTGTTACAACATTGTTAGTTATTTGGAAACAATCAGCTGCATTAATGTACTTCATATCACAACCATTTTTGCATGTTGACAGTCATGATGAAGCCTTCAAAACATGTGTTGCTGCTAACTTTAAGCCACAAAAAAAGATGTTCCTCATCAGTGTACTTTTATTGCTACTGTTGCAGTTTCCTTTAGAATCATATTGCCTCATGTAATGTCATAAATTCAAACTGAGCATTGCTCAAAGTGTACACAGTTTGTTATTCACTTTTGTGGAGGCCAATTTCCTTATAATAATACAGTGTCACGTAAGTACAATTTGTATGAAGGGTAAACATTATGCACTGCCATAAAATGTACATCTGTATACTGTTATTCACATTTTATTGATACCCTGTTGTTATTGTAGCATATAGTGATAGATGCTTACTGTAGTTTTATTATTTTAAGTGAATACAGGACTAGAACTTTGTGTTAGCAGTTTTGAAGCCTCCGAAACACACTAGTTTGTTAACTGAAGCCTCCGAAACTCACAAGTCTGAAAATTTCAACTTTGTCAAAAATAATCCAATTTCTTTGGGATTTGAGTTGATAAATGTTTGTTACCAAGAGATAATTTAGGGCTATGTTTAGAGTGGCTCTTGCTTCTAGAACATTCTTTTAACTTAAAAATAGTTTGTCAAGTACCATTTTTACCTTGGAATTTGAAGTTCACATCCAAATAATTGCAAGAGCTAATATCTGTTGGGGGAAAAGTGTTTTGATATTTCAAATATATGTTCACAGCAAATGAAAAGTTGGATTACATCCACCATTTATCTTCATTTGGTTGCTGTGGGTGACCAAAACATTCTTGTTGTTTTTACCTAAATTTATCTAGAATTCCATAATAGTCACTTCATTTTTCATATTTAGCCTAAGAATTAAGCTCTGGAATGACAAAATATTGAAAATATAGACATTCCTAAATAAAATAAAGGCAAAGATAGAAATGGAAACACAACTTTAATTTTTGACCCTTGCCACATCAAAGTTACACCCTTTACTGTGAAACTGACCATATAAGAATTATCATAATGCAAATTCTCATTCATTCACACAAATTACAGTGAGTGCGGCTCTTTTTATGGTGAAACTTGTGAGATTGCGCACAGCACCATGCACAGGAAAGTAGTATTCCAGTAAGATTAACCTTTGGTGGACACATTGATCTTAGCTTCATTATCCTTTAAGTAATTCTTTGGGATACCAGGAAAGCTGCAGCAAGACTTTCCGTGCAAATTGTCAGTCCATGGCGTTCACTATCATTTAGACTATAGCAGCTGTTCAAACGATTTTAAAAAAAGGCCAAAGGAATCTATGGCAGAATGCAACATGAACTTGTTTTTGAAATACACTTTTTACAATTAAAAATAAAAATAAATGGACCAAATGCTGATGATTGCATACAACACAGTGTATGGCAATGACTACATGTATTATGTCCCCTGTCCCCCTTTTATCAGAACCTTTGGCATTTATGCAACAAAATAAAAAGTCGACAGTGTAGCCCGGCCGTGATAAGGCAAAGGAACGTAATTCAAAATTTGGGCATTTTGAGTTATGAGCATATGGCTCCTAAATAAAATGTGCTCTTTTTAATGGTGAATGTCTCAATTCTCAAATGTTTACCATTTCAGAGGTAAAAAGCGTATCTCACACACCTTTTTCACAACGTTGCCGTTTCCAGCTAGGCAAAACAACGTAAGCTGAGATACGTATAGAAATGACAAAGAAAGCATTTTCGCTGTTACGGCAAATGAACGTATCTTTACATACACTGTTTTTTCATGGTGGTTTCTCAAGAAAAAAGAAGGAAATTGCGACGCCAAAAGAACGTATGTCATCATACAGCGCTTTGCTGTATAAAATCAGGGCCATGCGCGCTGCAGTCAGCACGGCAAAAGAACGTATGTCATCATACAGCGCTTTGCTGTATAAAATCAGGGCCATGCGCGCAGCAGTCAGCACGGCAAAACAACGTATCAACATCGTGGCCATCACAACACACGCTACACTGCATAACTCTATGTGCAAGCCCTACGGCTACGTGCTGCAGATCCATTTCAGCCGCGGCAGTGAGTGTAGTGCCGCCGCTGATGCCGGGCCGCTTGCGACAACAGCTGCAGCTGCGTGCTGCAGCAGAGTACTGGTTGATTGGCAGGCAAGCTTTGCTGCAGTGTGAACCATGAAGTCATGCCAGTTGTTCTGTTTTGCAGTCATGGAATGGATATTCTCCTGACCAGTAAATGCTACCACAAAGAAAATCAGCGGTAACACCGGTAAGTTTTATTTTGTTTTTGTCAGGTCTAAGTTTGATCCAGCCCGACCAGACGCCGTGCGAAGTACGGCGATTGGGCTGTACAGAGTGGACGACAGTATGCTATGCTAGTAGGGTCCAGTACTTTCAATCATAGTTTTCACTAAGATTTAAGAAAACGATGAGTAAAAAAAAATAAACAAAAAACACAGCAAGCTACGAAAATAAAGAGCAAAAATAGATCTATGAGTATGACAGCCTTTCCTGTCGGTGGGCTTGGCAAAACGTGGCTCATTGGTGTGGTTGTGGTTCTACTATTAAAGGACTATGTAAATGTAGGATACTTGTACTACTACTAGTGGTCTAGTAGATCAAGTAGTGACTCTCAAAAGAAATTTACCTATGCGCAAAGGAAGTGGACCCCAATATACTGTTATGATGATCGACATCATTCGACTTGAGGTCTTCTACCTCAAATTCAGTTTTGTAAAGTAACAGCTTTATAGTAAACAGTAGACTCGACTACAAGCTAATGACAATAAAGCTTGATACTGATGAATTCCATTTAGTCTTTAGTGGCTACATGAACTGATGGCAGACGATATGTTCTAATAATGACATTAACATCATTACTTTGGCAAGAAAAGTAGGGATAAAATGTAATGTTTGGTCTACATCTTTGGTTAAACATAAGTAGTCTTAGATCTTGTTTGTTATTTCTTGAAAGGATGAAGAATGTGATTGTGGTGTTTTCATACATACAGGAAGTTACTCACTTAAAAATAGCCTAAAAAATAAGGTAATATTTAATGGTACTCTTTACCTGCTAACTATGGAGGCCTGATTTATTTTCTTTTTAATTCCTTGTGCAATTTTAAACAGCTGTACATATTCTTTAAAACATTATTTTTTTTCATTTCGATACGATATAATGCATTGTTGCCATGGTAGATCCTATACATGCTATTAAATACGTTCCACCCCTCCCCCATAAAAATGTTGAGGGCAAAAGCTTATGGAATTCAAATATTTATTCTAAAGTTAGGTTGTTTTAAATACTGTGTATAGTTCAAATATTCAGACCCAATCGTCTACTTTAGGTGATATTAACATCCGTGTTGATATACATATTTGCTTGTCTCTCTTTTCAGTGTCCACACCAACCGCCAGCCAAGACCAGCACAGAAAAGGAATGCAGTGTATCAAGTACAATGAAAGGTACACGTTGAATAATCACCTATTAATTCGTACAAAAAAAAAAGTATTAGGAGAAGGGGGCAGAAATGAATCCCACCTTTGTCATTATCACTAGCGACACAAGCCGGCATTTGGAAAAATGAAAAAAATAAAATAAAAGAAGGCAGAATCCATGATGATGACTCTCTGATAATTTGAGAATACCACATTTCACAGTTCATTCCTTAGCGATAAAAAATGATAATATTAAATGAAAACTGATGAAATGGTAACCATATTCTGTCTCAAAACAAACACAAAGCCTTGTGCATCCTCAAGGGGTATTTGCATGATGTTGAATAATAGATATTGTGAGTGTATTTCATTATTTGAAGAGTTTGTTTGCAAAATACGATAAGTCCATATTTCCCAAATGGAGATATTTGCGATTAAGGGTCAAGAAAAATAAAGAGAATAATAAGAAATTGTTTGCTTCTTTTGACCACAACTTCAAAAATGTTCCATTTTATGGACTGACCAGTATAGAATTTAAAAGATATCATATTGTACTTTATGAGAGAGACTGTACTTCAAAATCTTCAAAAACGGACTTACCGGTTTTGCGAACAAACTCTTCATAAATACTCATTCTCATATTCTTTGCTTTTTTTAGGAGGGGGGGGGTCTGTGAGAGAGGATTTGTTACAAACAACCATGTCTAATGAAGAATTTAATCACATAACTAAAGCAGAATTTAAATTCACTAGCTTTCTTTTGTGGAAAATACAGAGTGCCTCATTTTATTTTGTGTTAATTATTCTCTTGCGTTTCTTTTTCATTTTCCTGCAGTGGTCTACCGAGCAGTTCGAAAGCAGAGAAAGGAGCAACTATACAAATTTCAGAACAGCTCTGCACGCCCGTCAGAATCTCATGAAGGATGGAGTGGATTGTGCACTAGATCAGTCAACTCTAAAAGAAAAATAATAACACTCGGATTGTTTATATAGGATCAAGTAAATCTTTCACAGTTAAATTAAGAACTCGCAAAACTCAACTGTGAAATGTTAATGATTATTCTTACGTTATTAAGGCACAAGAAAGATTTCTTTTTTTTATATTGATATGAAACTAAAGATTCAATTTTAAAGAAAAAATATGATGAGGGCTTATTGCCCTTTGAAATGATGATTATCAACTTTAGGTAAGACTATCACTTGTTCATATCAAATATTGTTGTAAATGCTTGCCCTCAAAATCAATATCATGTTGATTGAAACTTGTCAACATATTTCAGAAAACCAGGGAAATAGTAACCTTTATTTCCTGCATAATTTTGATTTATTTTGAGCCTAATCTCTCCGGGAGCTCTCAGACAACGCAGATGTATTGCAGCACAGCAAATCGCTGTTGTGATAAGACGTTTATTGAAATGTGTTTAAAGTGAATACTGTTGCAAATTCTCCCTTCGTTTCAGCTGCCTGATAATTGTTCTTTACCCAAGTATTTACTTCTTACTACACTTGATCTTCAACAACAGTAAGGATTAAAAATACATTGTGTGCTATTTATAATTTGTAATTTGTAGATGTTCTGATCTTCCAAGGTAAAAATTGATGCGAAGGTCTGATATGGTAATAGTATAACTAAGTATAACTAATCTCCAGAAAAAAAAAATGTTCTGTTCTATTGAAATTGAAAATTTTGGTCCCATGGTTCTGTTCAACTGTGGTACGTAATAATAAAGGCTACTTTACTCGGGAAGTAAATTACATTTTTTTTCTATTTCTTTTACCATCATGATAATGTTTATAGTTACTGCTGATTTGCTTTCAATGTGATAAAAGCATAATGGCATATCAAACTCTATCTTAGATTGTAAGAAGAAAGCGTAGATACCTATTTCATATCTTTAAGACTTGCAAATAATCGAATGATTTCTGTAATGCTGTTGTCTTTGAGAAACAGATATACACACATTTTTTCCCTATAAACCTTTAAGAAAATGTAAATCAGTCTCTGCATCTACGTTTCTGTCATGTCTACCTCAAAGTTATTCAACTGAGAGAATGTTTGCACCCCTGACAAGTCTGAGATGTGTATGTGTGTGTGTGTGTGTGTGTTTTGTACTTGCTTGGTTGTGTGTGTGCGTGTGTGTGTGTGTGTGTGTGGGGGGGGGGTCAAGTTACACCTAAAAACATTAAAACCTGGATTCATACTTACCTGATAAATCATTGTTATTATTGTTGTTGTTCAAAGAATTGAGGCATTTTAACCTTACGGATACAATTCATGCAATCAACCAAACATCAACAACTTATAACGATAAACAAAGTACTTAATATTATTATGTCTGTTCAAATCCTTTCATCTCAATGGAAATAATTAAATAAATCAAAGAAAAGATAGAAATTAAAACAGGAGTCTCAATATTAACACATGCGTGTGTGTGTCTTTGAAACGAAGTGTATGTGCAGATGTCTATACAATTCTTTTTTATACCCATTTTATTTTATTTTTTTTGCCAGTTCCCATACAGTCATAATAGTTGCCACTCATGCATTTTCATACTAAAAATTATACATATTTCAAGTTCATCTGAATTGTAGCACATGGCATAAGAAGTGTAATGAAATCCATTTTCAGACTTTACCCAAACTCTTACTTTAGTTGTCAATATTAATCCAAATCCATGCTTTCGTTAAAACAACATGAATGATAAACCACATATAATTATGCGCCCAATGAAAAAAATCTTACATCAAGAGATAAAAAACATACACTTAAAGATAATAAAAAAGAATGGACATCTCAATAAACTATAAACTGTGTATGCAAATGAAGTAAAACAAAAATATACGGTAATTGGTAGATAACAACTAATTACATTTTAGTACATACTCGGTAAGTTTTCAGAAAAAAAAATGAAAATGTTCAATTGTATCGATAATTTTGCAAGCTAACGTGTTTTACTATTCCTTATGTATATTTAAAAACACATAACGGGACTTTTATCATCCAGTTAACAAAATTTTCAAAGTAAATAAATCATAGAGATTGTTGCCATAGAGTTGGGATACGTCATTCTGCCTAATTACATTGATGAAAGGGTTGAGGCGCAGATATTTGTAAGTCAAGATACGTTCTTTTGGCATACTGAAGTGGCTTCGCGGGAGAATGCTTACGCGCCGTAAGTCAGGATACGTTCTTTTGCCTAATTGATATGTTGCCGCGTGAGGATTCTCGCACAACGTAAGTAAGGATACGCTCTTTTGGCAAACTAGAATTACTCATCAGCACAGTGCTGTGATTCGGTAAAATGCTGTATCTATTCTAAACATGGCAATTACTCTAAAACGGGAAGTCCTATTTTACTGAAATTTTCCCGAGATATTCTTTATTAATGCCTAAGAAACTTCGCTGCTTCAAAAGTGTTTTGCTCCTATGACGGAAAAATGGGAACCAATTGAATTTTCAAAGTCGTTTTTCTCAGAACATGATATTCTGAGTTACGTTGTTTTGCCTTATTACGGCCGAGCTATGCAGAGTAAAGAAAGCATTGGGGGCAATAATTTTTTTCCTGCTATTTGAGTCTACAAAAGAAGACTCAAACTATTTGATAAAAGGTTTAATTACGATAAAAATCTTGAACAAAAGGTACTAACTCAACTGAAACTGTTGCCTTAATTAAACGTTCAAAGCCTTTAGAAATGTTTGCTCTAGTTGTAAATCTGGTAGATAGCACGCTATGAGTGGACTGCTGCCATTTTAACCCTCCATGTGCTCTGAGTGTTGATTGACATGTCAAACCCCACGACATTGTAAACACAGTTCTAGATTTTTGGCACAGAGAGGGTCAACATTGAATAATGCTGGCAACAAGTACAATTGATAATCTCTGTGGATATAGCTTGACCCATATGTTATGAACAATCCCTTAAAAACCTCTATCTTTTGAGTAAAATAATGTGACAGAGAAATCAGATGGTCACTTCAACCGTCAGTTGATGGTTATCCGATTTGTGTCCTGTGTTATTGTAATGCAAGCAGGGCGCCACACTAACTTTTATTTTTGGTGGCCCAAAGGCAAACATCCAACCTTTTGGTGGCCCGATCAGGCCACCAAAGTCTTCATTTCTAAAATTTTGGTGGCCCGACGTGCGTTTTTTGGTGGCCCCGGGCCACCGAGCAACCGTTTAATAGTGTCGAGCCCTGAATGCAAGTCACGGTGTTACAGTCACGGTGTTACAGTGACTGTAACACCGTGACACATTTTAATCTGCTTGAATTACTTAACAAAACAAGTTAAGATCATTTTAGTACTTGTACATGGTAGCTATTTGTGGTCATGATTTGGGCCATCGAAATAATTTCTTTTGTAATTGTAATTTTCAAACGATTCTAAAAACATCAGTTTTTACGGTAGCACTGTGACATTATCGATTATGGTATTTGCAATGTTCGCTGAAGCATAACACAAAGGAAATCTTGCACGTTGCCTAATTTGTAATGATGTTCAACCCTAACACTATGAAAACAAAGGCAAAGTTTTTACCTCCTTTTTCATTTTGTCATGCTGCATCTATTTAACTTCATTATATTTTTCAGATATTTATCTCGAATTTAATTAGGCTGATTTTATGCGCTTATTTAGCAAGGTTAATTATGTAATTTCCTAACAACATAGTCAAATACCATAATGATTGAAATTTGAATTTTTTGAAAATTTGATGGTCATGTCCACTTTATCGTGAAATAGCCCACGTGTTGTTTGCTGTGATTGAAGTTTGGCAAGTGAAAGCATGAGGAACATGGATACAATAGTGCGCCAGCCTGCGTCCGGATATTACAGAGATCCGGATAAGTGTTTGCCGTATAAACTGATGTCGGACTCTAGTGTATGGAATGTTATGTGCCAGGATGGACGTACTGGCCATGGGCATGTCGTAGATCGGAGATCGTCAACAAACACCTGTAAGATAGGCCTATGGCAAGGGGTCTTACCGGTCAGAAACTCTTTACCTTGTTCGGATTCTCTTGCGAGCTTCTTTAATAAGTTTCGAGAGTTTTCCTTGCCATGTTCCACCCATCTCACCAGCAGTTCCAGGACGTAATTGTCAGATTGTGGGCCAGGATGCTCCGTTTTAACATCCAAAACTTTGCACAGCTGATCGGCTTCACTAGCTGGAATTTGATGTGCGAGGTTCGTAAGAACCTCTATACTCGGGACGCAGTCTCTGTATTTTCCTGGTAACAGACATATAACAGAAAGTACCGCTTGTCAATATCAGGCTTTCAAGTGGGATAATGTAAAAAAGTAGGAATAAAGTAGGAACAAAATCTCTAAAAGAGCAGGGAAAAAGTAGGACATAAGAGGGAAAAAGTAGGGCATTTAAGAAAAAAAAAGTTGGAATAAGTCAGGACATGTGCAGGCTTTTTGGAGTAGTTTTCGTCGATACTCACCAGAACTCTTGATGTTACATGTAAATTTTAATTTGTACTCACAACCCTGCTGCCTCAACCTCACTTTTGCTCCTGGGAGAGCCTGGTATTATTTTGAGCGATGATGAGAGCTGATTGAGCACTGCACAGGAGCAAAAGCTGAGGCTGGCAGCAGTCTTGTGGTTGATTGGTGTGTGTTATCCCTCTTTCATGCTGAAGAGGCTCTCCCCACCAGTAAGAATCTACAAGGTTGTACAACTAGAGTCTACTCATCATTTCAGAATATAAATTATTCAAGTAGCCTTGCACATTTTTTTTTTGCGGGGGTTTTCACCAAAAAAGTAGGAAAAAGTAGGAAAAAGCAGGATTTGAGCAAAAAAGTAGGAAAAGTAGGGACAGCAGTAAAAAAAGTAGGAAAAAGTAGGAAAAGTAGGGACACTTGAAAGCCTGCAATATACACGTATGTAAGAAACAGTCGAATAAAATAAACAGATCACTTAAAGCGCCAAAAGTATAACGCTATACATGTGAAAAATGGAGCAATGAAGTATTACATGTATTGTTAATAATGCAACTCTGTTATTGGGCTACCTTATCTTAACGAAAACATCTAAAGTTTCACCAAATATATTTTTGTCGCCTTGCCACATGGCATTCTTGTTAAGCGCCGTCTTCTGTCCGAAGGTTGGCGACTACGGACCTCCACTCTGTTCTGTTCATGGCCGCCTTACTACATGCGGCCACATTCTTTCCTGTCCACTCCTTTATGTTGTTGCACCACACACTGCGCTGGCGTCCTCTGCATCTCCTACCTTCTATAATCCCTTCCAGTACACTTTTTTGGATGTTCTGATGTTCTTTTAACATGGCCAAAATATTCACGTTTTTTTTTTTATTCAATGTCTTTCATCAAGGTTAGTGTGTCATTCAGATGATCTAGAGCATACTGATTTGTATTCTTGTCTGACCGTAATAAACGGCCCAGATGTCTGAATATCCACATCTCGAATGCAGCCAGCCTGTTCATATCATCCAAGTACAGTGTCCATGTTTCACAACAGTAAAGGAGAGTTAAATGCACGTAACATTTTACTAGTCTGAGCTTGGTTGCAGTAGATATCTTCCTTGATGTTAACACTTCATTCATTTGGGTAAACTTAGTTTTAGCCATTCAAATTCTTCTCCTAAATTCTCCACCGTTCTTTCCATCTTTACAAATATTTTGTCCTAAATATGTGAATTCACTGACTACAGTTCCAGCAGAGTCTTGCTGATAGAGATGTTTACCCTTGGTATTTCCACCTTTCGAGATATTACCCTCGTTTTGGCCTTTTCACATTCATGTCCAAGCCTTACTTTGGCGGTATATAACATAAACAAATGTTTTCAGGTCTTGTTCATTATCAGCTAGCAACACAGTATCATCCGCATATCTCAGATATTTATCACTACTCTACTAACGTTAAGGCCAGTCACGTCTTTAATGCTTTTAAAATGCATTCTGTGTATAGATTAAACAAACTAGGTGACATGATGCATCCCTGACGAACACCTCGTTTGATTTCTACATAATCGGAAAATCCATTTTCAGTCCTGACGCATGCCCTTTGGTTCAAGTACAGGTTTGCAATCACTCTCAGATCCTTGCTGTCCATCCCGGTCCCGGTATTGCGGAGACATTCGAAAACTTTCTGGTGCTGGACTCTATCAAATGCCTTAGCATAATCAATGAAGCATATATAGAGGTGTCTTTTCCCTTTTCCAAGCACTTCTCCGTAAGGATGCACATGGTAAATATTCTTCAGAATGAAATTGAGTAGGATCTTCATGATATGGCTCATGAGACTGATAGTCCTGAAGTTACCACATTCCACTGCCTTTGTTTTTTTCTTCTTTTTTTTTGGCAGTGTTATGACCACAGATTCCAGCAAGCCTGATGCATTTCAACCTGGATCCCATCTAATCCTGCTACTTTGTTGTTTCTCATCTCTTTCAAAGCATTTATAACCTCTGATTCTAGAATGGGAAGGCCTTCACGTTCAGTTACCTCTGGCTTTGGCGAACGATCATCAGCACACAAGTCTCCAACATATTCCACCCATCTATCAAGAATCTTATCTTTATCAAAGATGATTATGCCATCTTTCCCTTGAATACAGCCACTTTTTGCTGAACACTTCTTGATGCCACACGGATTCTCTGTGTAGTTGAAAAGTTCTGTGTTGTTTGTCAAGCTCTTCGATCTCCTCGAATTTATCATTGAGCCATTCTTCTTTTGCTGTTCTGCACTGCATATCAATCTCATCATTCAGATTCTTATATTTCACTGAACCTCTTTTCTGCGTCCGTCTTATAGACATCATCTGAAGTATCTGCTCCGTCATCCATGGCTGTTTTGCCTGTCTCTTTTTCTTTGGTAGAATTTCGTTGGCTGACTGTAAGCTGAGTTTGAAGTTGTACCGTGTTCTTTCCACAGATTCTTCTACATTATTTGACTGATGTTCAATTTCTACATTTAGACTTTCATAACGATTGCGAAATACTACATTACATTCATCGAAAATATCTGCTTTAAGTGCATTTACATCGACTCCAAGGTTTGGACAATTGGATGTTCTCTTAGTCTTCTTCAGTTTGACACATCTTCACAATCACTGGATTATGATATGAGTGTATATCAGCACCTGGGTAAGATCTGGCCTGCTTTATGCTATTTCTGAAACGTTCCCTGATGAAAATGAAGTCAATTTGATTCCTGTGCATGTCCCCTGGGCTCTTCCATGTATACCGTCTTCTCATAGGATGCTCGTAAAATGTATTTGTCAAAATGAATTGATTCTCTTTGCCAAACTCAATCAGCCTCTCTCCCCTTTTATTACAATCTCAAAGACTGAATTTGCCAACTACGCTTTTTGACCATTGGAACCGACTTTGGTGTTGAAGTCTCCCATAACAATGACAACGTCTGTCGACTTAGTCTGTTTGATAGCCTCTTGTATTTGTTCATAGAACACTTCAATTTCCTCATTACTATGTGAAGATAGAGGGGTGTAAACTTGGATAATAGCAAGATCAAATGGTTTGGCGTTGATCTTCAGTAGCATCACCCGGTCACTTACTGACCAATATCCTCCAATCGAATTCCCCAATGATTGTTTGACTGAGAATCCTACACCATGGCAGTTTTCCTCACTTCCTGAGTGAATGAAAACATAATCGTCTTTCTTCAAGTATCCGTCTCCTGTCCACCTTGTTTCTGCCACTCCAAATATGTCAGTATTTAGACGATTTGCCTCTTGTATTAGATTGCCACATGACACACCGTAATATTAAAGCGCTAGTGATGGAAAACGTGTCCAGCAAACGGTTGTGCTCAAATTGGATATGATTGAAAAATCGTCGGACTTTGAGAGAGAGAATGCAAGAATAATATCCTTACAATTACACGTTTGATATATGAGATACAACTTGTCAAATTGTGATTACATATCGCTAGAACTCTGCATCATTCCAGAACAAAGGTAGTTAAATACCTAGCAGACAAAAATATGCCATGAATTTGTTTCGCTTGGCAAAGAAATGTATTTCATACAATGTCATTCCCTACTTTGTTAGCACGGGTTGGCTAACCTTACATTGGACTTAATAGACTGATATTCAACGGATTGGTAGAGGTTTCGTTGAAATCAAGTATTTAGGGAATGGTAATATTAGTTGCAGTCTGTTCTGCAAATATATAGTGATTTTTTTATAGCTTCCAGAGGAGCTGAAGCTTCTCATAATAGAATTTATTTGATTTATCAAAGTGAAAAAAATATATATAGACAGAGCAATTTTTTTTTTAGGGTTTGGTGACATTTTTTTTCTTTTCTTTTTTGAAGCGAGTATGTATAAAGGTCGATAACGCATGTGTAGAATTAATAGGTATGAAGGAAAATACCTGTTAGAATTCCCATGGCTACAGTCTTATTTTGGGGGTCATACATGAGATCAGCCAGGGCGGTGCGATGGTTGTAGTCTGGTGGACACATCATCTTCCTCCACTCTGTCAGCATCTTCATGTTGTTTTGGATCTTGTCTCCGGTAAGAGTTTGGGCCTCAGTGTGATGCTCAATGCCCAGCATTCGGGCTAGATCATGAGTTTCGATTCGTTTTGCCACGGCCATCAGATCGCTAGTACTCACGTCGAAATCTGATATGTCACAGATATTAAGGGGTAATTCGGTCATAATGTATCCTTGTTACTATTTCACGTATCAAAGTTTTAAATCTAATATTGTTTAGAGGATTTGCAGGTTGTACATCGATAAGGCATGATCTGATCGAAGAATGTCTCCCAACATAGTGTTTGAAATCTTACAGTAATACGCGTAAAAACCGTTCAAAAAAGCAAATGATTGATAACCTATGAAACACCATAGGCTATCACCAAAGATATGTCCCTCCATTATTTTGTGTACATGTATACTAGTAAACTTGATTGCGTCTGTACAGCCATAATGAAGGTGTAAAGAACATGAAGGAAGCAGAAAAAAAAAAGACTGAGAGCTTAGTAGGTAATCAGGTAATATTGTAAGATGCCTTGGCAGATCAGTTCCCAGTGAGCTGAAAGGGATTAAGCAGCCCAAAGAAAATGTAAGAAGCAATAGGATAAATGCCTCTGGCTTTTTCACGTCCAGTTACTTGTGCTGATCAGTTACGAAACACTGTGAATGGACGGGCTTACATGTCATTATTTCGTAGGATATGTATGTAACGCAAGTATCAAATCGTCTCTGAGCAAATACCATCAGATGCCTGTTATTGGCACAGTCAGAAAATTGTCTTCAAGGCACACAATGCTCCGAATACCTCCAGTAAACTAAATGTTCAAAAACCAACATCTTTCCATTCAAATTGTAATATAATTTCTTTATCTGAGACAAATATATGTATACATATATATATATAGTTGGGAAACATTTTTTTTTTCATTTGTACTTTTGTATAATCTTTTTTCCCAATTCTAATCATTGTAAAAGAACATTTTAAACGGCTTATTTCAAGATCTGAGTGGGATATCTCTGTCCATACTTTGTTTAGTCCTTTAAAGCAATCAACTTACCAAAAAGGTATGTTCGGGCTATATGCCAGTAACTGCAATCCCGAAGTATTCTGGGTAACCCATTCCTGGGATCACCCAGACCTTTTTTCTCTGCAGCAATTTCATACAGGAGTCTTGTGATACCAAATGTTCCCTTTTTATCCGCTGCTGGAGAATGATCAATATTGAATGTGCTCAATCGGTGAGTGTTGTAACCCAAAGCTTCGGCGAATGGATAGACATCTGTCATGAGTAGGCGCATGGCCAGTCGGGGAATCTCAACGTTGAAGGTTACTTTGTCCCTTTTCTTCGAGAGAAGCTCCTCTGTGAAAAGTCAAACATGAGAAACAGTTCAGTAACAAACCGGAATGAATATAATGATCTTGACTGTCATTACTAGGCAGAAGAATTATCATGGGAACTCAGATAAGTATATATTCAGCTCATCTGTCAGCTTCTTACATTCGTCTCCTTCCCGCCACGTTTATGTTCGAAAGAAGTCTTTTCAGATTGCCCCGGGAGAGAGCGGCATGAAATCTCTACCATCAAATGCATCATGGAGTTCTTTAACTTTTAAGCATAAATAGAAAGCTGACAGCTGTTTGTATATCTTAGCCAGTTGGAACTCCATCTCTTTATTCTCCTTCCAGTTTGGGAGCCAAAGGCTTGACCGTGTTTTACCGCTTCCCCGATGTTTTTTGACGGTTTGCCCTATTTCATGGTTGCTGAATGCGAATCTGAATGATGCAACTCTTCCATCCTTGAAGCTTTTAAGATATTCAAAATGGTTCCCGAAAAAAAAAGGCAGAAATTCCAATATATTTCCTGGTAGATAGGGACGATATGAAAACAAAAATAAAGGTTTCACCTCATTTTGAGGATGTTAAATCCAATGACGCAATATTTGCTTCCTTGAGGATTTTTTAGATAATCGGGACTGCGGCAATGCTAGTAAAATACATAAGCAAATACTGAAGGAAACGAGAAAAGGCCATATAATACTTTTTGAAAGTTTGAATGCTCAAATCGCTGGATTAGAAACAAAAACACTTCATGGCATTTTCATGTATAATGATATAGAGAAGATATACAATTCTCACATTACGCATGTACAGTGATATAAAGAAAGTAAAAGAATATTCTGAAAATATAATTTTATAGTCAAAAGTTCACGTGTACACATTCAATCGACTAGTTACTGATATACATGTGTGTTGAGAGTAATGTCATTCTCCCTGCTTTTTGAAAGAGATCTATCAGTCTAGTGCTCTTCTTACTATCCTAGAGAATGGAAAATATGTTGAATTTCGTTCATGTGTGCATACATCATGTCATAAACTGTTGACTGTTCTCATTCAGTGATGGCTACACCAAAAATAAAACAAAGTGTCTCATACATACGTAACACGTCATGTCTGTCTTTAGTTGTTTCACATAATAAGGGATTTTTGTGCTTCATGACATGAAACTTACTTGTGATAATCTTGAGTCTTGTGACTTTTTGATATTGAGTTTCAAGTTGTAAAACAAAATACTTTTAGAGATTTTTCACTTTGAAAAAAAAAAGAAGAAATCATTATCATGAAGTTCAATATAATCGAAGGTCATTTACAATGTTTTTAAGGCCCCATCCCCCCCCCAAAAAAAAAAAATACCCTGAAATGTCCTATATACGTAACGCATGCATTATCTTGGACTAGCCCTTTAGTCCAAATCTGTCACAGATTTTTCAAGACAAATGGTGAAAATGTGAAAAGAAATCGACCTCCTCTCCCCCCACTCCTTTTACACCCTCACATCAAGCTTAACAAGCTTGATGTGAGCAAGCATAACAAGCTTTAAACTACGTCATAAATCTATTTACAAATGCTGTATAAGCTCTATCACTTGTGCTTCTGGAAATTTTTTTTTCCTTCAGCAATCTCTTGAATTTGAGGCCGTTGACCCATGTAGAGCCCACTAATGTCAAAATCGACCACTAATGTCATAACACGTCGAGGACTAATGTCATAACAATCACTATTTTCATAACGCGTCGACGACAAATGTCATAGTGACCATTAATGTCATAATACGTCGACGACAAATGTCAAATTTCGGATTAACCACAAATGTCTTAACACATCGACGACAAATGTCAAAATTTCCCAATTCACTGCAAATGTCATAACGCGTCACGGGGGGGGGGGGGGGGGGGGGGGGATCCAGGATCGATCCGTAAAGATGAAGCGCCTTTACAAAATTAAAATCAAAACCTTTACAAAAAGGTTTGCGTAACCCCCTCCTTTTTTCATTTTGTTTCTTTTGTTTTAACAAAAAATAGAGACGGGGAGGGGGCGCCGCGCCCCTTCTAGATTAGCGACTGCGTTAACCACAAGTTGATGTCAAAACTCCTTGCTTGCATTAGAGGGGCGGATCCGGGAATTCCGTAAAGGGGAGAGGCCTTTACAAAATTGAAGACTGCCGCACCCCTATTTTTCTCTTTATTATTTTTTTTTTCGGGGGGTTGCGCCAGCCATTCATTTTGAAAAGGCACCTCCCCTTTACGGAATTCCTGGATCCGTCCCTGTAATGCAAGCAATGAGTTTTGACATTTGTGGTGGACGCAATCATGGATCAAGAGGAAGGGGGCCCACCTCCCTCCGGTGCCCCCACTCTATTGTTTGTTAAAACAACAGATATGAAAAGAAAAAATGGGATAGGGTGCGGCAGCTTAAATTTTGTAAAGGCGACTCCCCTTTACAGAACTCCTGGATCCGCCCTTGTAAGGCAAGAAATGAGTTTTGACATTTGTGGTAGACGTAATGTCGGATCGAGAGGGGGTTGGCGCATCCACCGAGGTGCCCCCCTCTCTTTTTTTTAACAACAGAAATAAAATGAAATAAAAGATGGGGGTGCGCCAGCCTTTGATATTTGTAACGGCGCCTTCCCTTCAGGGAATTCCTGGATTCGCCCCTGAAACGCAAGCAATGAGTTTTGACATTAGTGGTTGACGTAATCTCGAATCGAAGGGGGGGGGGGCGTACCCCCTCCAGTGCCACTATGTATTTTTTTTTAGCAGAAATAACAAGAAAAATGGGGTATGGGTTGCTGTAGCTTTAATCTTGTTAAGGCGCCTCCTCTTTACGAAATTCCTAGATCCGCCCCTGTAATGCAAGCAATGCATGAGTTCTGACATTTGTGGTTGACGCAATCATGCATCGAGATGGTGCGCAGCGCACCACAGACTGATTTTGCTACAACACACATTTTCCCATAGACACTTGCCCGAGTATACTAGTACTCGGGACTCGTCCTCAACGGGTTAATACAAAAGAAAGGAAAAGAAAGGGGAGGGGTTGCGCCGACCTTTGATTTTGTAAAGGCGCCTCCCCTTTACGGATTTCTGGATCCGCCCCTGTGACGCGTTGTGACATTTGCAGTATATTTGGAAATGTTGACATTTGCATTATTTGCAGTATATATGGAAATGTTGATATTTGCCATCGACGTGTTATGACATTTGTGATTAATCTGATTTTGACATTTGTCGTTGACGCGTTATGACATCAGTCTGTGGTTGTTATGACATTAGTGGTCGATTTTGCATTTAGTGGGCTCTACAACCCAACCCACCGCTGTTCCCCCCCCCCCCCCCCCCCCCCCCCCGCTCCCATCGACTTGGTGCCCCCTTCGAAATAAAAATGGATTCTGTTTTACTCTAGAGATACTACTTCGCAAAGTTGCTATAAATCTGTGATAGATTTTTCAAGAACATGCCACGCTAGTAGGCCTATGTATTGGTTGTAGAATGTGTAAGTTCATGATTGTGAATTGTCTATAACGAACTCATTGCTAACTACCCAGGGAAGATTATTAACTCCAAAATGGAGGTCAGGCGTGCGGCAAGCTGGAGCCGGGACCAAGTTGCAGATGGTGACGCGACGGACGTCGATTCTTTTCGTCCCGGTACACGGCTTGATTCAGCCCCACCTAACGAAGATGGTGTTACCTGCTAATCCTGCCGCGGGTTCGAGCCAGGTCTAGCGTGACCTCCTTCCTTTTTCCCGGGTGCTCCAGTGTGCAGCGGCCCACAATCTGTCTCGCGTGTTTACGCCTTCGTATTTGATGTCTAGCAGCTGCCCACTTCACCTGCCCCTTATATGGTTCTGGCCTGTCCTCCTATGCAGACGAAATGTGTTTCAAGATGCTGTACCATCTGGAATTTTCTGAATGGCATGTATGCGAGGTGTGGCAGCTCGTCGACCCCACCAGATCATATTCGCTCTCAGCAGTTGCCAAGTACTGCTTGTTTCTTGTCTTCCTCTTGTCTTTGTTTGCTGTCGTTGGCGTCCTGAGGTTACCTCATTGCACCAAGTCAAAGCGATAGAGCGCTTGGGCTGTTAGCATCTCCACATCATCTCCACATACTAAAACTTAGTATGTGGAGATGAGTTGTGGGTGCGCGGGCCAAGTGTTACCGTCTTCGTACGTCTCACGCATTTTTGTATCATATCTCGTCATCAGACCGTCCTCCCTCCGGTTTGTGTCATCGTTCCTGACTCTGTGCTCAAGTTCTGTCAGCCGTTTTATTTTCAAGAGTCTTCCACCTACCTGTGCCTTCACCGCTCCACGCTCCAATATCATCTCTTCATAATCTTCATCTTTTGTGCTTAATCATTGTGGATGACCAGTTTGGAATCAGGCTTCGGACTATGATGGAATCACCATGGTGTCTACGTAATTTTTCAAATTTTTCTTACCAGTTAATTAACCACTTTTGTTTGGAATCAGATAGATTCTCAGGTGAAGATAATTGTGAATTGTTGTTTTAATCATTTCGTTGAATTTTTAGTTCATCTTTTAGTTTTTGTTGCGATTCGTTAGTATTTTTTGTTTTGGTTTCTTGTATAGTACACTGTTGGGTGCAGTGGTGCATGCAGAGGTGTGCATGGTTTTGGTTGGCCTTGTCAATCAATGTGTTTCGGATGGTATTGTGTAGGGCTGGGTCTTACCCTGGCAGTAGTCTGGTTTCCAGACCCTTTGCCAACTGGACTCCACGGCGACGAAATCGCCGCCCCGCGACGAAGTCGCCGCCTTTGCCGAAGGCAAAGGGTCTGGGCACATTCGCTTCAAGTGGGAGGAGCCTAAATTTACACCCAGTGAGCGAGGGCAATCATTCTGTCATTACGTAATAAGGAAGAGGTCATGTTAATAGTGACCCCTGCATCCTCACCCGGAGGTCCCAAGGATACTCTCCATAATTATACATTACATGCATCCACTGTCCGTGGAGTATTTCCATGCACTGATTACTGCATGGAAAGGTTTTCTGGTGCGATAATTATGTTTCTGATAGGACCTATTTTATATATCCACACTATGCGCGGAGCTACACCACGCCCAAGACACATGGCATCCAAAGAGCGAAAAATAAGTCCGAAAAAAGAAAGTGCAGCGGAGTATTGTGCTAAATTTTTGTAAAACCTTAGTATGCGGAGATGAGTTGTGGGTGGGCGGGCCATGTGATAATGTATATATGTACATGTATTTTTTATGTTCGTGTTTGCTGATAAATACGTTCAGTTGAGACCCTTCTTTCTATAACTTAATAGCAGTGAATAAAAAAAGAAACAGATGATTAGCAACGTGCTCTTCCGATCAGTTCTTGTCTTCATAATTATCGTGTCCCTCTCGTGGAAACATGGCGGCAACTGACTAAACTTATAAATATTATATGATATTGTTTATTTTTTCATCTCACGCATGATAATCACCAAGATAACGACATCGGGATATGTATGAACCCACACAAGAAAAATGAAGTTTTTAATGCAGCACACTTGCATGTATATGGGTGAGCTGGCCGGGGTATTGTGGCCCCTCAACTTAAGATGTCTTCATACACCTCTTCTATCCCTTGAAATAGCTCGCTTGATGGCCGTAGTATTTGGAAGGTCACTTCTTACCACTACTATGCTCCAACATCCATTCATTTAGCAATTAGCATCTACAGAGGGACCAGTTTTTTGACCAGCGCATGTCAAATTCACTTAAAAGAACGCGCTCGTCACTTTAAATATAAGAGCCACATCTATTCATTTCCAATTTATTTTTCATAAAGTCACTTGATAATAAAAACCTTGTCTGAAGTGGTTATATGAAACAAATAATAAAAAAATAATAATTTCTTTAACAGAAGGCCATTGTTTGAAGCATGATGCGCTTCGGGGCAATTATGCCCCCCTAAAAAGCCTTGTTTTGCTATGAACATCCATGGGTATATGCAAGAAAGAATAATGATTTTAGTTTAAGTCGCAATTAACATGGTTCATTACTGGGATATATCAAGTGGACATACAGTGTAATCATAATAAATTATCATTGCAGCTTGGTTTTGGATATTTTCAGCTGAAACACTTCTTTTCCCAAGGTCATCATGCAACAAAATTAACGGCCAAACGTTACAAACAATAATAGACTCTGACTTTATACAGTTTTTGTATTCACATAATTAAGATATGACAAGCTCTAGCATTTGATATAGATTTGTCCATGTAACTCATATTTTTTCAGCTTATTGCAGATTCATCACTTGTATATAGGAAAGTATCAGTTTTGTGGAATATTTTGCCTCAATTCAGATTCTCAAAAGATGCTCATCTACTTTTTTTCATTGTTTTTCATATGCGCAGAGATCCGTCCATATTAGCTAATTATAATAAACTTTCTATACAAAGAAACAGGTGCCAAGTTTATGACAAATGATGTGTTTACAGACAATTATCACCCCATCGTAAGACTATTAATTGTTTTTTATTTCTATAATACAGTATATAAAAAGCAACATTTGGCTGTTTTTATTACCTCATTCAATGCAAAATGAAAATTGAGTTTAGATAAGCATGAGAATAGAAATATGTTCGGTACTATATGGCACACCACAACCAATTATTAATGTTGGTCTCCATCCTGTAATTTTTGCTTTTTAATCCCTTGACGACAAACTTCTCCATTTCACATGCATGTCTTTAGTTGATATGCTCTTTGAACCGTAGGATGTAAGCATGTAGGCCATATAGGTGGTATAACCAGGGAGGTGGGAAAACCGAGCATTTGTGTGACCTTTTGTAAATATTGATGTTGTTGCATTCCTGGTTCCGGTAATTGAATTGTGAATGTGGCAAAGAATGGTTCATCCCGATGACGATGTTGGCTAGAGTGTATGGGAAAGGTGGGATACGGAGGAAGGGGAGGAAATATTCGTTTTCTATCAATAATGCAATTGCAAAATTCCAATTGTATTCCAGCGCTCTTCCCTTAAATTTCATTGCGTAATATTCTATCTTAACAATAAGAACACCGCATTTCGCTGAAAAATAAAACATATTTTATTTTCGGAATTACGAACCCTATTTCATCACCAGATTGACGCACCTTCGGAATAACGACCCTTCATTCATTTTGGGATAAACGAAACTTTGGAATAAAGACCCCAATTAGGTTTTTGGGAATAAGGAACATTATTCAATATAATCTGATGATATTGAATAATGTCCGTTATTCCAAAAAACATGATCTGATCAACAAACCTTCTGAAGAATTACGACTCTGCATTCATTTTGGGATTAACCATAAATTTTTGACTCACGAAATTTATTACATTTTAGCACTGACAAACTTTCGGAATAATGAACTTAATCATTCGCATTAGCGAACTTTGTTCGGAACGTAACAAATTATAACAATGAGAATTACGTAGAAAGCATTAACAAAAATTTAAAGAATATAATATGTCCAATTCAGATACTTTTAGCCTGAATTAAAAAAAAATTTGATATTTTTCCCGTGCAGGTCATATTGAATCATAGCTCTTCTCCGAATATTAGCCTGACTTATGCAATAATATAATGATTTGCCTGTCATCAACATATTTTACAGAGCATGTGGAAGCATTATGCTTTTCAGATGGAGAAATTGTGTGTGTGTTTGTAATGTATCTCATCATTCTGACTCTTAAGTATGAGTTCAACGTTATACGAACAAATACAGCGGAAGGCGTTGTGTATCAATCAATGTCTCCACAATCAAGTCTATACTTGCAGTTTTGTTTTGTTTTTGTTTTGTTTTGTTTTGTTTTGTTTTGTTTTGTTTTTTTTGTTTTTTTTTGGGGGGGGGGTTGTTTGTTTGCTTTTTTTTAGAGGGCATCGATCTTTTCATCCACAAAGATGCCTGATTTTGAAACTCACAATTCCGGATACCTGATTTGGGAAACATCTTTAGAGTTTTCATTATTCGTCGAAAATGATCATTGATATTCTTAAGCCATGAGGACAATAATGTCTACATGAATTGTTAACTTGTTTCCCTCTGAAAAAACCCAAACCATCCCCCCTCCCCCCCCCCCAAAAAAAAAAGCAACAAATGAAAATACTTCACTGTTGATGCTGTTTATTTACATATTTGAGCACCAATTCGCACCCTGATGAATGTGGGAAAGATTTAGGACCTCAGATAATGTTCATTATTGAGCTGATGATTGCATTCCACGTCTATATAGCAAGATTAAATCATTGAAGTGAACTCAATATCATATATTACGTCGGCGTTTTCACGAACCGACGCTATTTCGATTTTGGTCAAAATTTTCAAAATCGAGATATTGGTACCAAATGAAAGTGCTTTCAAAACTCTACCAAATCCCAAAATTTTAGATCACTAAATTAATTATTCTTAATTTTATCAAAGAAAGAAAAAAACGACGGTACTCGAAATATCGAGAAATTGAGAAAAAGGGGTTTCACGAACCGACGCAGTAAAGATACGCCGGTTCGTGAAACCCGAATTGCTAGGGTGAAGAGCAATGCGGGTTTTACGAACCGTCGCAGTTGCATTATTTTGAGCTTTGTTCAACTTACTGGCCTAGAATTAGGTTTTGGCCCTAATCCAGATCTCAGAGTGAGAACCAAACCATCTGAAAGATGAATGACGACCTAAGCCAGCCCACTGTCCACGAGTGAAGTGAATGGTAAGCTATAATCCTATTAAAATCATGCTCAAAATAACAGTTTCAGTTGGACTACCATAACCATTAATTGCGGTAGAGTGTAGTCCCATGTATTCAATCGCGTGATGCTTATGAAGCCTAGTCTGTAAACGCCATCCAATTTCAAATTAGATCCCAAATCATATTATTTATAGTTTCTTTTCAACTTATGTCGTTACTTCTGAGACTACTGAGTACTGTAGTCGTAACGTCTGTGTGCAAGACATGCAAGATGTCAAAGTCTCGAAGACACTCATGGCTATGCCTTGACTTGAGTTGAAAATGAAATCATGAGATTGACAAAGTAGGCCTACTAAACTAAAAAAAAAGTAAAAAGTCTAAAAGTAAAACTCAAAGGAAGAGTAAAGAATAAAGTTAGACATGTTAGACTTTAACTTTCAAGTTTAACTATTAAGTCTAAGTTAAGACTTTACTTGTAATGCCAGTTACTAAAACTAAGATCAGCTGAAGTCTAAGACCAAGTCAAATTAACACAGAGTCTATAGTCTAGCTCTAGATCTACATCTAGACTAGTGGTAATAGTAGGTAGAGTCCACCCATTTTTTCCCCCAATTTTTACTTGTCCATTCCTGAAAAAGTTACTGGTCAGTGTCCAACAGTGATTTTTCCTGGTCAGGGACCGTCGGACCAGTGCCAGTGTGCAGCGTTGGTGTAGATGTCATCTATGACAGTATGTGGTCTAGTGATACTACCTAAACACTACGAGTAGTACTCTACAGGTTAGGTGGCTTTCCTGTACAGTGCAGTGTTATAGTATACTTGTGAATTCAACCCTAGTACCGTACTGTGTGTATATGTGACATTATGTCTATCGTTAGTTCGAGTGGAGTACCTTTGAAGCACAGCGGTGGGGCTTTTTTCCCCTAATATTTGTGAATGCGGCCCAACCAAATGGCGTTTACATATTCACGCGTGATTGATAGTGATACAGTAGCGCTGTCGATTTCCACAGCATCCATACATAATCTTTTGTCCTTTCTTCTTTCCTTTTTTCCCTTTGTTCTTTCACCCTTTTTATTCTTGGAATCGAAGGACTTCTAAGAAATGTCCCTCGACTGATTTAACCAGGACTCTTGAGTCCTGGTAAACCTAACCTAACCGAGTAACCGTTAACATTGTTAAGCCTAACATAACAGTAACACTGACTTAGCCCTGTATTGACTTTGTCTTTGGCCGACTTACTGAGATGGCGAGTCTAACTCTTTAACGTTAGTCTAAACGTAGTCGTTAGATCTGTCAGTGTCAGTGTCACCGGTTATTGTATAATTATGGTGCCATCTCTAACGTACGTTAACAAGTTGATGTTAGTTATCTATGTCAACTTACTGAGTCAGTAATAGTGATACTGTCATCCTGTTGGATATCGCCGCAATATCATCCGTGACGTGTTAATTTCGTGTCACAAAGACAAAAGTTGCCAAGATCTAATAGTATTAGATGTCTAGATCTAGATGTAGTCTAGATCTATAATATAAATTTTGTGAACCACTGGTAATTTAAAAGTGAAAGGTCTAGACTTCACTTAGTCTATAATTAGACCAGACATTCATGAGGCAAAGGCCTATTTAGTAGATCTATTCTTATTCTATTTTAACGTCAATTCCTACTAACTCGCCACGTGTTATTCCTAAGGCCAAGGACTTCCGGGTTAGTGATTTTTTTTCTCATAAATACCAAACAGCAGACGTGTTTCATTTGCATTCTTGTGCAGACTTCATGAAAATATGTGCAGTAGCAAAGAAATGTGATGCACATGACAATGCCAGTGTTTTATAGGTGAATGGTTAATACCTTTAAAAGCTGAATGATAATGTAGAGTCTAGGTCTAATTATGATGTTACAGTCTCTGATAAGAAACAGGTTTGATTGTCATAGACTGTTTCCCAAATGCAGGTACATGTAGTAATATTCAGCTATTTCAATGCAATGCCTTGTTTACAAATACATGTAGATTTATATTCATGTGAATGATAATTCAATTTCTACATGAGACATACCAAGTGCTAAACATAATATCTTGCATCAGTAAAATGTGTAAATGAAGAGACAATTTGAATATGCATCAAATACGAACAGCAGCATTTTTTTGACATTCTTTGATCCTGCATAGGCCTACCATTTTGTTTTATGTTTAATATAAATAGAGCAAAATAATTTCAACTTCAGTTTTGTTGGCTGATTTTTTTTTTCTTCTCAAAATTAAAGTTGTATCTTGTGCCATGATGTTTGATTTTAATCAAAAGTTCTTAACTTCTTTCTTTTCTTTCAGATGACTGGTGCCATGTAGTAGCGAAGAACTGGACTGTCTCAGAAAAGAAAAGGAAAAGTACAGGGTCGTGTACATCACCAACGGATGTGAATACAATGGTAATGTAGAGTCTAGGTCTAATTAAGATGTTAAAGTCTCTGATAATAAACAAGTTTGATTGTCGTAGACTCTTTCCCAAATGCAATTAGTAATATTCAGCTTTTTCAAAGCAATGCCTTGTTTACAAGGACATGCAGATTTATTCATGTGAATAATAATTTAAATTCTACATGAGACTTACTAAGTGCTAGACATAAGATCTTGCATCATTAAAATATGTAAAAGGCGAGACAATTTGAATATGCATCAAAAACAGCAGTATTTTTTTGACATTCTTTGATCCTGTATACCGTTTTGTTTTATGTTTAATATAAATAGAGCAAAATAATTTCAACTACAGTTTAGTTGGCTGATTTCTTTTTCTCAAAATGAAAGTTGTATCTTGTATCATGATGTTTGATTTTAATTGAAAGTTCTTAATTTCTGTCTTTTCTTTCAGATGACTGATGCCATGCAGTAGCGAAGAGCTGGACTGTTTCAGAGAAGAAGAAAAAAGTACAGCATCGTGTTGATCATCAAGGAATGTGAATACAATGGCTTAGGAAAGAAGACAATCTACAGATAGGATAGAAGGGAGAAATTGGGATGATGGGCGACAACATAAAGACGGTATATCTACAGTGAAATGTGATTGTAAAGTGGAAACATGAAAGGAGATCCTAAGATTGAAGGTGAAAACAAGGCATTCCATTCTGTGATGTCGTAATTACAATTTTGCTACACTTTAATAACACTACAGAGAGACATTTATATCAAGGAAAGCTTCATGTGGATATGGAATGTTAGATTTTTTTAAGTGTTCATTGGTATGTATTTCATGATAATAAATCTTGAAGGTTTTGTGTGGTAATCATAACCTTGTGATAAATCTTGATAGATTTCTAAGTGCACATTGGCAATATTTAGATGATGCTGTAATCAGATTAAGTTCTATTCTCCTTTATTCTTTTATTTATTATTTTGTTGTCTTCAACCCACTTTGAATGTGTCACGTATGATTCTTATAAACATGGGAACATGCACTCCATGTAAATGATAGGACTTATAACAAATTGACATAATTATTCAACCATCACTAGACAGTTCTGTTATAAGATGTTCTTTATCTAACTAAAATTGTAAATTATGATACGTGTATGTTCCCATGCAAACTCACAACAAAATACAGAAATTTGATTTCTTTTAATAATAATTCATTATGTCTCTAAATTTACAATTAAAGAAAGTGATTGCAATAAGGATGTAAAACATCGTATATTAAAATAATAGATTATTCATTTGTCTCCATCCGTAGTAACGCACGCAACTGCAGTGTGCAGTTTGTAGGCTGCTGTGAAAAAAAAAATCACAGGCAGCCCAAGCAGGATTCGAACCACGACCTCTGGATTACTAGACCAGCGTCATAACCACTAGACCACCGGAGTGCCCTGGCGCTACCTTTACACATGAATAATTAAGTATAGAAGGGCTTGGGGGCGCTTCGAAGTTTACTGCTCTTATTAAATATGTACATGTCATTTGCAACTCAACTAAAGATGATTAAACACACTGAAATTCTTACTTTAAATGATATTCATAATCTGTTTTTTTTTTTCTTTAATAGCTTGGGATGTACACTTTATACACTGTATCGGTCTATATTTTGCCTACAATATGGAATTCTTTACTTCGAGACGTTTGTTTTTAACAAACAAAAAATTAAGATTCCTTTAAAGGTGCTGTAAAACAGTGGTGTTTGTTTGTTTGTTTGTTTTTTGGTGGGGGGGGGAGGGGAGTCAAATTAACCTTGGCCCCTCTCCGCCGTCTTTTTTTTTCCCCTTTAGCTGCATATTTTTTAGTCATCACATGAAAATTCGTCTGCATCCACCCCGTAGTTTTGCTGATGACCTTTCTTTTTAATTATTTTAGCCACACACAATTTTGGCTGAATTTCCCCAACCCTCTTGTGAATTTGCTAGTACATGTACTAAAACACATTCTCAGAATGTGTTTATAGTACTGGTGGATTAAGGATTCACAGGGAGGGGGGGGGGTCGGCCAAAATTTCTCTTTTCTCATATGTAACAAGCCTTCGGGGCGAAAGGCTGATATTATGGGCTTTCTACACACATTTTTAGATGCTAATTATTGGTTAACATGAGCATGATCATTTATGTTGTGATTAATTTGTTTCCTTATATATGTATGACTTCTATTAGAGACTTAATTGGCTTGGCACTCCTTACATCGACCTATTTTAGACACCCATTTCCCTCTCTCTCTCGTGCTTTTTCTCTACTGTCCTGTGAATAGTGTAACGACATGTACATGCAGTACCTCTTCTCTTTTGTATGATATACATCAAGTTTTTATCTGAGCATATGGGTGTTGCAGCACTCTCAAGCTTCATGCATATGCAGCAACATCTTTGTGTGGTCATATACATACATGTAGTTATGCGTGATATATTAATTTGAGAATGTTATTCTTTCTCTTGTATATGTTCCGTCCGCACTCTATAGATGTAAATGTACGATGTAAGATTTGGTGTGCATGTTCGAACTGTGTTCCTCTTTTTGTGAACACACAAGAACTGATATAATAATGAACTTGAATTACACATATTCTTGAATCTTGATTCCATCTCCATTTGCCATTAGATATGTATTGATTTATGGAGCTCTTCCACAATTGTTATCCTTCCCATTGTCATTACTCATCTCTGAATAATTCAAATTTGATATTCTATTGAGGACCTATGTTTCTTCGATTACATAATGTACCTCTTCAATATATTGCTGCAAAAGGCATAATAAAACATGACCATTATTATATATTTAAAATGAAGCTTGAAATTCTGATAGTGTCGATATTCATGTATTTTTAGGAGTTTATCAGTTTCGAAGAGTGCATGCAGGATGAGTTTATGTTTTTATATGATCAGGTGCAGCTATCATAGAATCTGTTGAGCAGGAAAGAGAAAGATGGAAAATGAGGAATTATGAGTGAATTCGCATGCGAGCCAAATGACAATAATGACACTGATAAAAATTGTGACAAAGTAAATGTCACAAATATGTGGAATAATAAGAAATAAAGAAATTAATATATTATTTCAGAGAAAGAAATAACAGAGTGCATGCATGAGTATGAAAGATGAGTAAATACAAGTAATTATTATTGACTGGCACGTCTTTTTCCCAAGATTTAGCGGTATCCTTCATCTTAGAACAAACATTCATAATTATTATGAAAGAAGTGAACTGAATTTGAATTAAAAATAATGTGAAAAAATGAAAAAGTAAGTTAATTAAGTAAAAAAAAAAACAGTAAAAAGTAAAAAATATGAAACACAGTATACCGAATACATGTATTACCAAATGATAGATGTCCAAATGCAAAAGTGTTAAATAATAATATATCCACAAAAAAGGGGGGGCAAAGAAATCTTTGGAACGATCAGCCACAGCTATAATAACAATACATGCGTGTACTAAATGAAGATGAAAACAATGACAACACTCTTTTTAGAACAATTAAGAGAAACTGGCTTGTATTATCATCTTAATTATCACTAAATGTATTGTAATCATCACAACAATCATTACATGACAATTAATTTCAATTAATAAGGTTATTGTTGATAAGCAGGTATAGCCCTAATAGTATTTGTATGTAAACACATACGAAAATGAAATAGCGACGGTTCGTAAATACACGCGTATTGCACGTTACCTATTGTACAGGCCCTAGAGCGCGGGTCTCACGAACCGGCGTAATACAACTTACGTCGGTTCGTGAGACCCGCGCTTAAGTACATAACCTATGGTGCGCGCAAGAAACGATGGATTTACGAACCGACGCAGTGAGTTTGAAGACAGAAATATCGTAAATTTTTTGAATTCACACTAAAATTACACTATGGATAGGAAGAACAACTTCCACTCTCATCACCCTGTCAAAATTTTCACACACAAGACAGGAAAAGTCATTGAAAACGTTGTCTAAAACTTGTGAGATCTTTAAACGCGATTTTCTCAGAACTGCATTTTCGCTCAAAAACGAAATAGCGTCGGTTCGTGAAAACGCCGACGATTAGAGTAAAAAAAAATGTGTATCTGAAATTGCCAGTTTCTATCAAAATATGCATCCATTTTGTATTTTTTCATTGGTCAAAGATCCGTGAATTTTGCTTTATTTGTAGGATTCAGCATAGTCAAATTAGACCGGGTTTTTACATTCATACTCATAAGGCCTACTAAAAAAAAAACAAAAAAAGAATAAACAAAAAAGAGATGTTGCTGGTTTCCCCAAATCGAGCCTACAAAAGGAATCCATTAGACAACATAGTGGAAACGAGAAAACGACCCAGATGGTTATGCACTGAAATACTGTGATTGAGATACTTTGTAAAGGGAGGAAGGGAAATGTGGTTCACAATTGTGAACTTTACTGATTGTATTGCACTATACATTAGCTGAAAAAAAGCAGCAAAAATAAAGAAAGAAAAAAATCTTCCTTGGACACCTAGCCCTCATTGAGCTTATAACGTAAGTAACAAGGATATGTGATTTTGATGACAAAAAATGGTCTGTTTTAATTCTATTGGAAACATAGTTCACTTGACCATTGTGCGTATCTATAGTAGTAAACAGGAAAAAACGTGAGTAACAATCAAAAACATCAAAAACGTTTAGGAATACACATCATGGAGTACACACTGTCTACGATTGCCGATTCTTCCATCCGACCTTACTTTATATCTAAGAAAAGTCCGAATGTTCGTGTCATCAGAGAGGTAGAATATATACGCCTCCCTGAATGTATACCATAACCCTCATCCTGCATACTAGCATCCACACCCCCCGCGTTCACATTGGTCCCCGCGACGCGGGGACAGCCACAAGAGATCTTATCTTTTTTACGACTGGCCGTTCACACTGGTATCTCATCTGTCCCCGAGCTGTGGGGGCATTTTTTAGGCTTGGAGCGAGCTCTGCCACTTGAAACCAGGCATAGCGCATGCGCACATTTGATGACCACCGCTGGACGCTATCAATTGCGCCCCAAGGTCACTCTCCCCTCCAAATTTTGTCCCCGTACCCGACTTGCTTAGCGGGGACGAGGGGACAAGTCCCAGCGAGCGTTCACATTATGATTTTGGAGGAGAAAGTCCCGCAGCGTGGGACTTTCCCCGCAGCATGGGACTTTCCCCGCATCGCGGGGACCAATGTGAACGCGGCGCCGCAATGCCAACACACAGGGAGTAGGGAGAGTCCTCCCACCACCCGGCTCTGATAACACGCTGAGCAGGATAATTCGGATTTCGCGCTTTAGAGGACGCTAGCTTGACAGATTTGTGGATTCCGCCCAAAATTGGGCGGAATCCATTAACTCGAAGACGAATGCTTAACCTAAACTATACTAGTTTTCGACGTTGAAGGCGTCAATATCATGAATAGCGAAATAGTATGGGCAGAGGGTCTGGAAGCCAGACTACCCTGGCAGTGGCACGTTGTGCCGAATCATAACTTATATTTGTTGTGTGATTATAAAAGTTGTAAAACGTACAGTTATTGTGGTTGTGATTTTGGCATGTGGTTTCATTACCCACGCCGATGAAAATCGGCAGGGGGTTATGTAAAGGGTTCCGTATGTTTGTTTGTTTGTTTGTTTGTTTGTTTGTTTGGTTTTTTGTTTGTTTGTTTGTTTGTTTGTTTGTTTGTGTACAAGATGACAAGAGAACGGGTAAACGGATTTGCACGAAATGTTCAGGGAATGTTTGGATAATGACAGGAAAGAATCGATTAGATTTTGGTGATAATCGGTTGACCCTTGCAAATTCTGTGTGACCTTGAAGTTTTGACCCCATGGTATAGTGACCATTCCGAAAATTTCCCGTTTCTCACTTTGCGATTTTCCGCTACCATACGAAGACATAAACTCCCCAACGATCCGACTTCGCTGCTCAAATGTTCGTAAGAATTCCGAAATTTACGTTTATAGGCCTATTTGAGGGACTATGTCCTTCTAGATTTATGAAAGTTCGTTCTCCGTCATCACAAACTGGCCAGTATTTTGATGATTTTTCAAATTAACATTGATTGTTTTTTTCGTTGGAGGAGCATTTTGCTCGGTCGCAGTCACACTGCACGATATGCGTGCTCAATGTCAATGCGTGTGCAAGGCCGCTGAAAATGCATCGCGCTCTACACTGTTGGTGCAAAATTGCACCGGGGACGTTGCGGCGCTCGTTGGTGGCCGAATACTGGTGCAGTAGACATTTGCATTCAACCCTTGCATTGAATAATTCCCGTAGACACTAATCATAGGGGTAATTGCCTAGGGGGGTACGTAAATTTTGTTTTTCTTTTTTGCTTTTGTGGATACCATCAAAGATCGTACACTCATACGACCTTTGATATTTGATGATTTTTCAAATTAACATTGATTGTTTTTTTCGTTGGAGGAGCATTTTGCTCGGTCGCAGTCACACTGCACGATATGCGTGCTCAATGTCAATGCGTGTGCAAGGCCGCTGAAAATGCATCGCGCTCTACACTGTTGGTGCAAAATTGCAGCGGGGACGTTGCGGCGCTCGTTGGTGGCCGAATACTGGTGCAGTAGACATTTGCATTCAACCCTTGCATTGAATAATTCCCGTAGACACTAATCATAGGGGTAATTGCCTAGGGGGTACGTAAATTTTGTTTTTCTTTTTTGCTTTTGTGGATACCATCAAAGATCGTACACTCATACGACCTTTGATATTTGATGATTTTTCAAATTAACATTGATTGTTTTTTTCGTTGGAGGAGCATTTTGCTCGGTCGCAGTCACACTGCACGATATGCGTGCTAAATGTCAATGCGTGTGCAAGGCCGCTGAAAATGCATCGCGCTCTACACTGTTGGTGCAAAATTGCAGCGGGGACGTTGCGGCGCTCGTTGGTGGCCGAATACTGGTGCAGTAGACATTTGCATTCAACCCTTGCATTGAATAATTCCCGTAGACACTAATCATAGGGGTAATTGCCTAGGGGGTACGTAAATTTTGTTTTTCTTTTTTGCTTTTGTGGATACCATCAAAGATCGTACACTCATACGACCTTTGATATCATCACACTCTCGGCTTGCTATAATCAAAATATCCCGCAAGAAAACGGCGTATTTCTCGATTTTTAGCGCTTTTTCCGCGACCCGTCGCGTAGACAATACTCTTAAAACTGGATTTAATTCGCGCGCGCTTGGAAAAATTCCGATTCTGCACTTTTGACGGTGGAATTTGGGATTTTCGATGGATTTTTGGAGGAGACTTAAGGACTTTCCTGTACGTGAATGAGTGTTAATACCGTATGTGTAATTATGTGATTTGCGTGTGATGTGACTGTAGAACCAAAGATCGTACACTACAGTGTACGATCTTTGGTAGAACTCACTGGCTGGTGATAAAGCACACTGGCAATTAAGTGGCCGAATTCTGGTAGATGACCGAATGCACATTATGTTTACCCCGACTTTGTACTTAGGCGTGGGTCTGCCGCCTTAGACGGCCCCTCTCTAGTTTCCCATGTTTTTGTGAGCTCAAACAGAGGTCAGCAGGGTTTTGTGTGTAGGTTTATTTGAGCTTTGTTGGTTTTCATGATTATGGATACATTTGGGAGTTTGTTGTGATGTTGATTCATGGGATGTTGTATGTTGAGACATTGTGGAGTTTGCTGTGACGTTTATTCATGTGACATTGTATGTTGTGTGCTTTCCGCCCCACTGTTGCCCGTACAGTGTACGCCATTGTGCATGTATTGTTGTATGCTGCGTTGTGGGGATTTGGATTGTTGGTGCAAGTATCATGGTTGTATTGGTTTTTCAATAGCTGTGCACGGAGTGGTTCCCGGTTTGTCAGACTGTTTGATATTGACGTTGGTGCATTGTGTACTGTGATTGTTGTCCTATTTGGGGTGCTTTCTAGTTGGTTCTGCTCGGATTTTAACAATTGATTTGTGCCCATGACGAATTGGGCCAGGTTAGGTTTGCATCCTCTTGGTGTATGTCGTTGTGATACCAGCATGGTAGCAGGGTGTTTTTGGCCTCGTTATACTTGGTGGTTGTCTAGTAATTAGAAAAGCTTTTCAGGGACTGTGTGCTCACCCTTGTAGATATTATTTTTCTTGGTGATTTTATGTTATCCCATATGACACAGAATTCTCAACAGATAAATCGTTGTGTTTGATAATTTGATAATTAGGATTCATGTCAGCTGTGGTACATGTATTATTATTGAGTTTTATCTTAATACATATAACAATTCGTTTTCTTGCGGTTTTCCTTGTGCATGATACTCTCCAAGTTATTAATGTCACAGTCCATACAGTTGTAGGTGTGTCATTAAACTGTTACCCATATTGATTTTGGTTTGAATATCATGTCTTTTGTTCATGTTAAAGTCATAGTGTTAGTAATTTTGCATACCAGATGTTTCGATCCCGACTTTGTAGTTGGTAGATTCGCATCATACATGTATGTTTTGCCGCCAGAGTTGCTGTGATTTGTGATATCTGAGCTTGTTTATCATATTAGATCCTCTCATTTGTATAGTTATATGGTGTGCTACTTTATGTGCCTCCTGTTCCTTTGGTATTTAACTTCCATGCATGTTTTGTTGCATACATAACTTTTTTTTTTGTATTTAAGAGGGGAAATGGAAGGAACCCCATATACTAACTGTTGATTTTAATAATAATAATAATAATACATTACATTTCTAATGCGCTTAAAACAATGTTTCTAAGCGCACAGTGAAAAGACGACAGCAAAGATGAAAAATGAGGGAAAACATGCAGGTCAAGACACAAATAAGAATAACGTGACATAAATCAATGTGTACCAGTAATTAAACACATGCAATAATTGAATTACACTCAGCACATTAACTTAGGGAAGCAATCAATATAAAAAAAGATGAGTTTTAAGAAGAGCCTTAAACGATTCTACTGATGGGGCTTGTCGTATATGAATGGGTATATTGTTCCAAAGCTTGGGCTCCAACAACCGCGAATGAGCGCTCTCCGAGGTCCGGGTAATATAACAGTTAAAGATGGGCAGTAGCATGGGGGCGCAGACGTCTAGATGCAGAAGAAAATGATGAGGATCGGAGAGAGATTAAGTTCTGTAGGTATAAAGGGGATTGGTTATGGATAGCTTTGTAGTCATGGAGGAGAACTTTGAAGATAACACGTTCCTTTATTGGCAACCAATGAAGTGACTGGGTGATTGGGGTAATGTGTTCAAACTTCTTGGAACGTGTGACTACTCTGCCGGCGGTGTTCTAGATGCGTTGAAGGGGTGCAATATGAGATTGGGGTAAACCGGCTAGGAGACTGTTACAATAATCAAGGTGAGATGACACGAATGCATGGATAAGCATTTCTGTTTTAGAAGCGTCGAGGTACTTGCGGATCCTGTTAATCCCAGCTATCCCCCACGAAGCTGTCCTGCACTTGTTGCGGATGTGCTGGGCAAGGAAGAGGTGCTTATCAAAGGTTAGGCCAAGATCTCGGACACACTAGGACTTCTGCACACAAACCGCTGTCTGAATCTCGAAGATACATGTATGCAAGAATTCAGTGTTCGCTTCATTGAGCTTCAGGTTGTTGGCCGAGGACCAGGTCTTGACATTGCGTAAGCAATCTGTGAGTCTTCTTATGGCATCACTTCTGTCATTGACATCAGCTCTCATAACGAGGTAAAGTTGGGTATCTTCCGCGTACATGGCGTGCTGCATACCATGATGTGAACTGATTACGTGACAATGAGGGCCGGTGTACAGGGTAAAGAGCAGAGGGCCGACAACTGACAACTGTGGAACCCCCCAACGGAGAGGGAAGGATTGTGACAATAACCCTCTCGCTGTAACTCTCTGAAGACGACCAGTGAGTTGGACTTTATTCACTCAAGCGCGCAGATCCCTTCATGCCATAGCAGGATTCCAGCCGATTGAAGAAAGTCTTGTGGTCCAGGCAATCAAAAGCAGATGAAAAGTCTAACAGGGCCAGGCAGGTTTCCAGGCCATTGTCAGCTGCTAGTAGGTCATTGGCAACCTTTAACAACGCTGTCTCAGTGGAGTGATGGTGCCGATATGCTGACTGGTTTACTGGGAATAAGTCACTGGACTCCAGATTAGACCTGAGCTGTATAGAAACAAACCTAGCCAATACTTGCCAAGGAAAGGAAGGTTGGCAATGGGTCTGTAGTTCTTCAAGTCGTTCCTGTCAAGAGATGACTTCTTAAATAGGGGCGTGATAAGACAGGTCTTAAACGCTTCAGGAACTTCACCAGCCGTCAGGGAGAGTTTAATTGCTGATGTAGTGATAGGCAGAAGGTCGTCAATGCAAGCCTTTACGAGCAATGATGGTACCGGATCCAGGCTACATGATTTAGGCTTGAGCGAGACAATGAGTTTCTTCACTTGACTTACGGAGACTGGTGCAAATGCAAATGCAAATGCAAAAAAAAAAACAAAAACAAAAACAAAAAAACAAAAAAAACAAAAACACTTGTCCGTTCCCAGTTGAAACACTATGCTCCAGAAAAAAAACACAAACAAACCTGTGGATTTGCTTGAGATGTCTGAAGTCCCATTACAATACTGGCAATCCCATTATTGAAGTAGCTTCCAAACTCATAGGCCAATGCTACATCAGACCGGTGTTCAGGGAGGACATTTTCCTAGCTGGAAGGAGAATAAGTCTCTGGTGTCAGCATCAGCAATCTCAGCAGTCAAATGCTTCGATTTGGCTTCATGGAGGGTATTGTAATAGGACAGACACTCTTTCTGGTATACATGTAGTTGTTTGTCGATCGAGAGGCCAGAACTTAGCATCCGTCGTTCTGCACGACGCCGGAATCGCTTGGCTTCTCTCAACTCTTCTGTGTACCAGGGAGCGGACGGTCGAAATGTGATAGCCTTTCTCATAATCGGGACATGTTTGTTGATGAGCTGAATCAGAATATCACACAAATCGACTTCTTCAGAAGAGTTTGGCATTGCCGTAGCCAGGGCTCCACACTAACTTTTATCTTTGGTGGCCCAAAGGCAAACATCCGACCTTTTTTGGTGGCCCGATCAGGCCACCAATTTCTTCATTTCTGAAATTTTGGTGGCCCGACTTGCGTTTTTGGTGGCCCCGGGCCACCGGACCACCGTTAGTGTCGAGCCCTGCCGTAGCTACAGGAGAATTCCGAATGTCTTGTGTGAAAGATGCAAAGTCAATGTTCCGAAGTTTCATGTACTGCACAAGTTTCCTCGTATTTGTGGGAGCGGCAAGGTTGACATCAGCAACAATAGCCGAATGATCAGATGGAAGTCGAAGCAGAATGCGGACGGATGACATGATATCGTCTATTCTTCTTGACAAGATAAGGTCCAACGTGTGGCTAGCCCGCTGGGTCGGTCCGTTCACATGTTGACAGAAACCCAGTGAGTCGATGGAGTTCATGAAGCTCATGGCCAGGGTGTTGTGCTCATCGTCAACGTGGATGCTAAAATCGCCAAAGATGAGGGGCATATGTTGTCCGATATTGCCGCAGACTCAAGAAGAGTAAGAAACTCCTGCAGGAACATCCTGTATATATACTTATTGCTTGCTGAAGGCGGAGGTCTGTACACTGCATAGCATCTCAAAACTGAAGCTGTGGAGAACCGGATCGTAACATCCATGAGTTCAAAAGTGGTATATTCAGCCTTACTGTTCAGAGTCACCTTGGCCGAAGCGCGATACACAATGCAGATTCCATCTCCTTTCGAGCCGAAGCGAGGACAGTGCAGCAAATCATAATTAGGACGTGTTGATTTAATGTAACCAATGACAAAGTCATCCCCCTGGTCTCCTGTTAACCAGAATTCGGTCAGGACAAGGACATCAAGTTGTTTATCCAGTATCAAATCGCATATAATGCATGCAGTCTTATTTGACATGGAAAGGGCATTCCAAGGTCCGATATGTGAATAACGCCTCACATTAGTATTTAGATGAAATTGGATGGGAGCTTGTTGACCGATCTGACAATCAATTTGATCACGGGAAAAATCATCACTCCCAACTGCATTAACAGAGCGAATAGCTACCTTTCTATCCGTGTGTCCACTCCGGTTACCCCTTTTCCCGCGTCGTGTGAGTCGAAGGAAAAGGAGTATTTTTAGGTGTATGTACATGTATTACTGTAATAACTCTAGTCAATCTGGTGTAAGAAATGTGAACAAAGCGAATGTTTCAGATTTCTTGTAGAACCACATGTGTATTTGTATCAGTCATTTTGATAATGAGAAAAGACAAAAGAAGAAAAGTAGTCACGCCAGAATGTATTGGTTGCAGAGTGTGTAAGTTTATAATTGTGAATTATTGCCCTCTCGTGCCAAGTGTTGGCCAGCATTTTTGCGAACATGGCTGAATAAAGCCACCGACTTTCCTCTCATCTCTGTCTGTGATCGTCTGGTTTATTCTCCGTAATGGCGCTAGATATTTGAAATTACTCCCCCCCCCCCCCCCCCCCCGCCGCCGCCTCGACCAGGGCCCTGTTTTATCAAGATAAAGTTAGCGTTGATTGTGAAATCAACGCTAACTTTATCCAACTTGAAGTCTGCTATAACTTTAAATCAACTGCAAGTTTCCGTTTTACGAAGAGACTTAATAGTCGATTATAGTTATAGCTCATCAACATGACTTAATTATTGATTTAGTCAAAACTAAAAACACGGGACGAGGCTGGTTTCCGGTACTGTCTGCTTAAAAACAAAACAAACAACAAACACATGATTGTTTGCCATGGCCACGGATTCGTAGTTTGCTAGTGCGACGCAGTAGTATTAGCGCTATACAGCCGCTGAATTAGAAGTATTACGTTTGCAACAAAACCGCAAAATACGCCGTTTTGCGTTGTATTGAAAAAAGTAGGTCGACAGATCTAGCACATCCCGAGCTCAACGAAAATCTGCGTACGCGTGTAGCGTAAAGATTCCGCACATACGTAGAATTACTTCAAGTCTTAATTCAATAGGCTGAAGTCCTGTGTGTTCACGTGTAGGATTATGGAAACTTGTGAGAGTGTGGTGATTACAGTAGCTTGTTTTTACCTCTACGGCGCAGATCGGCTTTGTAAAGAATAGATCGCAAGTCTACATCACCAACATGTCGAAATTCTAGAATGACTTAGACGCTCTAATCAGCAGTACGCCACTACGTGTTACGGTAAGTACAAACGACTCGCTGAACGTTATCTATAACCAGTTGGGCCTAACGTTAAGCTGGATCTCAAGTTACTGTCGTATACTCGGTGCTATATAGAATTAAACTCTTTATTTTCTGTATAATGCCTACTAAACTCTTAATTAGTATCTATTGCCGAACTAGCTCTACGTAGGCCTACGCACGTCAGAAATCACTGGTTTCCTCGCATATGGGTTCTTTACTTTGGCAAGATATGCATTACACACAGACGCGGTTCCAGTTCCAGTACTGTACTCAGTTACTTGCTTGCTGGCGATAGCTTGATTGGAGGGCGGACGGCGTGCCGAGGCGCCGGGCGCGCAGGCTGGGATTGCGACTGCTGTCGAGGGTGTTTGCGTGCAGAAGTCGCGTAAGCAATGCGTGCCGATCGTGAATTTCATGCAAGGAAAAGACCATAATTACATGAAAGAAACGCAACAAAATGTTAAAGAAAGGTTAGCATTTAACAGACAAACATTTGTGACAAGACCCCAGCTAGACTAGGAAAGTGTGACAGTCATCTTTCTTCTGTAAATTGCCTTACAATTGAGTCTACCTAGACTGTTTCTACTTAAAGTTGATATTTATCACCTGTTAAGTTAATCATAGATTTTGAGCGGTTGAGAAAACTTATGTGTTGATTTTTTAGGAAGTTGGAGTTGATGTCAACTCTGGGTGTCTTGATAAGACGGACTTCAAGTGGATTTGGAAGTTAATCATAGATTAAGTGGACTTAGAGTTGATTTGAGAGGTTAATCATAGATTATTTTGACTTAACGTTATATTTATCTTTTGATAAAACAGGGCCCAGGACACCAGTGAATCTCCCATAAAGAAACATAAAACAGTCGGTAATTTCTTCAAAGTACTAACGTAGCTGCTGCTCTTTTTTTTCTGCTCTACTAAAGAAGATTAAAGATTAAGAGACTCTCATAAAGGATTTATATCTGGCAAGTTTCAATTCCTTGATCCCTACAATCCCTTGTAGGGCTTACAAGAAAATTAGAGCAGTAAAGGTTCATTAGTACTTTTCATAGACAGCAAGTTCATATACCATCACTAGGCAGTATCGTTTAAGTACATAATATAATTTACACATTTCCCGGCAGCGTTTATACATTTCCCGGCAAGACCTTTGTTCAGTTCCGATTGATGCAATTTTCAAGATTTATACATTATCGGCGTTTGTACAAATTCCGATTCCACATGCCTGCTTTCCAGGGCCGCTTTGCATACTGTATTACACATGAGATTTAGGCCGGCTCGAGCAACAGCGTCCGTCATAAATTCCTGTTGCACAAATGGACTAGCCTTAATTAATTAGCCAACGTTGTTTTGACTTGTGTCTCATTGGTGTCTGAATTGAGACTAATCGCGATACAAGAACGATCACATCCGGGATCGCCCATATCGCGCAGTTCACGCAGAAGATCACTGTTAGAGGGAAGACAAACCCAAAGGGCAATGTGGATTGAGTGAAAGTGGCAATATTAGAAGAAGACATCAGTGAAAGTTTGAGGAAAATCGGACATTCGATGCAAAAGTAATGAATTTTAAAAGTTTTAGTGTTGGAACCGCTGGATGAGGAGATTGCTAGAGGTTGTGACATATGACTGGACAACAATATAAAGAAAATATATAGAAAAATCCACAAAACTTCACTTTTCTAGCATAATGAAAGAGCACTTGACTAATCGCTTTCAGAAAGTAGGCGGAATAGTTGCTACTTTTAACATATGGCAGTATCAAGTTGATGCATATGGAATGTGATATTTTTATGAAAAATGATTTTTTTTTTAATGTGGAAATCTCTTTATATTTTCTTTATATTGTTGTCCACTCATACGTCATAACCTCTAGTAGTCTCCTCATCCAGCGAATCCGACACCAAAACTTTAAACATTCATAAGTTTTGCATCGATTGTCCGATTTACCTCAAACTAATTTTGCTGTTTTCACTCAATCCACATTGCTCTTGGGGTTTGTGTTCCCTTTTAAAGTATAGAATACGTGTAAAATGTTTTAATATGCAAAAGAAATGTAAAATATATGGCATGATTATCAATGTAAATATGTTGTCAGTGTCGTTCCGATTTTTATCGCTTCTAGAATCTCCCCCAAATATCACATTTTTGGAGGACCTCGTTGCAGCTTTTCCGAAAAAGATACGTCACGTGACCAGCACCCCTGAACCGATTGATGACGTATAAGCACGGAGTTGTGCTCAGTTAGCAGACGCCGCTCAGCACTTTAAGCACTTAGATTACTAGCTTGGTACACGCGCGTACACATTAGCTAGCCCGGCCAGGCCCGGGCCCCGCGGGATGTGCGCTCCCGGTCGACCCACTGACTGTCGACATGTACGCATTAGTACCACGTACATTATCACTAAGTTAGCTTGCACAAATACCTGGTACCTCGAGCATAATGTCTTCCCCTATATGGGTAAACTTCGACATTGATGATGATGATGATGAAGACTGCAGCTCTGACGATAGCGGAGAAGAAGAGGAGGCACATGAAGTTGAAAGGGAAGATGGGGAGGGAGAGGCAGCCGATGAACCAGAACGTTATCGTGGGGGCTGCACCTTACCGATATGAACCAGCTGCATCTCCCCCGCTGCCAATGCAAGAGCGTATGAACATGGCACCAAGTCCGAGAATAGACCTCACGGAAACGATCGCCTGGGAAATACAGAGTGGTATGTGTGGTATGCCCCCATATAGTTTAACGTTAGAAAGGATATACATGTACTGTATTCTACATGATTGACATTGTAAGTTGTAACTGTTTGTCTAGTACTGTATACGCTATATATTTCGCGGGGGTTTTATTTTCGCGAATTTCGCGAGTCGGGAGCTATTCGCGAATTTAACAACACGCGAAAATATTACCTTCCAAAATGAATCCCTTGCCTTGATGATACGAAAATTTCAGTACTAGTAGTATACTATGTCATGGCTTACCGAACAGACCATAATTATACTGTACTGGCTAAGCTTGTTTACGTACATATAGCACGTCCACGTCTACTTACGAATACTGTAGAGAGCCTATCCGTTATCGCAAGGGGACCACTCGTCAGAAATCTACACTGCAAAAAGTCCGGTGTTAAATAGTGAACACCGAGCTGGTGTTAAATTTTCGGTGCTCATTTATGGTGTTAAATTAACACCTCCGGGTGTCATTTCCAAATTTTAAACTGTTTTTTGAAGAGTTTCTTAGTAACTGCACTTCTTGTTGATTTTTAATTAAAACAAGACGATCAAGAATTTTACATTAAAATACTAGATTTTTGAAAAAATGTGAAAATAAATTTACACCAAAGTAACACCAGCTGGTGTGGTCCCTTATTGAAGCTGGACGGGTGTTAAACCATTGATATTAACACCAACAAATATCAAATCAACACCATGTGGTGTCATTTTTGAATTAACACCAGTACAGTGTCAAAATAACACCAGGTACAGTGTCAAATTAACACCACGAAGTGTCAGGTGAACACTTTTCAACACCATCACAGTGTATTTTTAACACCTGTGGGTGTGGTCCTTTATTGAAGTTTGATCGGTGTTAGATTTAACACCCGTGGTGTTAAATCTAACACCGATGTTTTTACAGTGTAGCGTGATGGACTTAACCACTTCAAAAATGTTGAATTCCAACTTACTAGTTAGCAGAGTTTGGTAAGTTTTTTTCATGCAGTGTATAACTAGTATCATTCTTATTTGCTAGTAAGTTGAAAAGTCACACTTTCTTTGCCACTTCATATTTTCTCTGGTCCCCCAATCGCAAATTTAACCACTCGCAAAAATGTGTGACAGCGGCAATTCGCGAAAATTCATGTACGCGAAAATTATAGCGTAAACAGTAAGTAGTAGAAGAACAGACCCAGATCGCTCACAAAGTGAGCGTCTACTCCGGCCGCCGCAAGCGGGAGCGTCCCGGCCGTGGCCTTGCCCGTCGGCCGGCGCTAACAAGTTAAACTACTAGTAGTAGTCTAGAGTAGTAGTAGACGTAGCAGTCTACTAGTAGTAGTAGTCTAATAGTACTACTACTAGTAGTAGACGTAGCAGTCTACTAGTAGTAGTAGTCTACTAGTACTACTACTAGTAGTAGTACTATTACCACCAGGGCCCTGTTGCATAAAACCCTTACCGCTGGACTTACCGCTCTTTTCTAGCGGTAAGTCTTCAAATTAGCGGTAAATTTTACAAGCCTTGATGCTGATTGGCTGTGACACCTAATTTTGACGGTAGTTACCGTTGAAATTCAATAGTAAGTTTTATGCAACGGGCCACAGGTCTAGTAGACTAGTAAGTAGTAATAGCAGAATTTGGTAGTAGTACAGAGGCTACACTCTAACAACGTTAGGGGGATATGTTACAGGTTGGGTCGTGGCTCAAAAAAAGAAAAAGAAAAAAAGGCTTAGGGCCTAACCAGTTTCCCAAGGTCAGTTTCTGCAATATTTGTTATAAGTAATTTAGAAGCGCCATTTTCTAAGAAAAACGATACAAAGAATGATCGTCAATTTTGGTCGAGTAGTTTTTGTTTTATGCTACAAATCATAATGTGGAAGGAAGCCCCACCGCCGTGCTTATCTACCGATGAACGCCACGGTGGGGCTGAATTCACGAGTAGGTATAGGCCTATAAAAAGCAGGCGAGTCGCCGTAGTATTAGTACAGACACGCAGTGGTGGTGGGGCTATCGTGAAATAGGCCCCACCGCAGTGCGCGTGCACCGTATACCCGTGCGTTTATAGGAAGCAAGGGTAGGTCCTAGGGTTTAGGGTTAGGTAGGGTTGTATTTATGGTGAAATTGGCCGTTAAATTAGTCGAGGGACATATTAGGAAGTCATTTTCGCCGCATTCACGAGTATTGACTGTGGAAGTGTTATGTATCCACTTGAATGGAGACTATTGTGACGCATCCTATGTAACACACATGTTGTGTGAGTTGTTCGTGATCGTGAGACGCCGACCGAACCGAGTAGAATAGAAGTTATGTTTCAACCTTACTTCTTTGTGTTCTTGCAATTATTAGAGTAAGCCTCCACAAAAGTAATTAAAGAACATAATAATTTTGGCGACGAGGATGGGATCCTGTGCTGAGTAACTGCCAGATTTATCGGACCCTTGCAAGGGACAGAAATTTGACAAGACTTAGTGGCGTATGTGCACGGCCATGCCGGGTCGATACCCACCGAGATTGCTTAGCCCAAGCGAAGCATTTTCGAGTATGAACGCTCAGCAGTTTGCAACCGCCCGCCATAGCCGTTGTAATTACGACTGGATCCCAAGCCGAGCCTTGCAGCTTTACGACTACGTAGCCCACTGACAGCTGACTGACTGACAAATTGCCGCCGCAGTTTTGTATATACAGCGGGAGCGTGCATGAACTGTGCCTATTAAATGTATTGCTTTCGCCGAGCCCAACGCAGTCACAGCGGTCACAGCGTCTCACCCAGCCGAGCCATTCCCGCTCCTACTCCTAGCTCCCCGTGCCTGCCTGAACGACACTGCCCGATGCCGATGGCGATGCCTGCACCAGCGAACAACGCCTGAACTAGAATTTGAAGCCAGCTAGTGTCAATGGCTGTTGAGCCAAACGCCCCAGCCAAGGACAAGCCACTTCACTGATGACATGATGTCGGGTCTTCATGCCAGGAACAGCCATGCTCATGGGAGTCATGCTGTTTAGATGCCATGCCCCTGATGAATGAAATTAGTAAAAAATACAATAACTCATGATAAATAAATAAATCAGAGAACATTAATCGTGAGTATTTGATTATACACTAGCTGTGCGCTAGTCTATGTTAACGTGCTAGCCTTGGTCACGTGATTTTATTTATTAAGAGTGCTTTTGTTTTTGTTGTGTATTAGGCCTACACAATGCTATTTTTTGTAAGTCGGTGACTTCTGACATATAGGCCTGTAGACTCGTGTAGAGTTATACCCACACATAATTTGGTTATAAATGTGAACAAATTTTAAAGTTCAGAGAAATTAAGCTTAGTTAATTTACTGGTTGATAGTTTAAGACTGAGTTTTAAACGAGTAGCCTATTGTTTATACTAGCACGTGTGGTAGTTTGTGAATGAAAGAAATGGCTAATAATTACTTAAGCCCAGTGCCCCAGCTTGATGCAGGGTATAGTTTTGAAGAGTGGGTAGAAGTTTTGGATACATGGATGACTTCTAATGATATTGAAGATGATGACAAGAAAAGAGCAATTTTTCTAACTATCTTAGGAAGTAAGGCATACCATACCCTTAGTGGAGAAAACATAAACAGTGTGTTGAAGCCTTGCAAAATCACTTTGCACCCAAGCCAACAGAAATCGTGCAAAGGTACAAATTTTATACATGCACACAAACCTCCACAGAAAATATTCCACAGTTTGTAGCCAAACTAAGGCAGAGTAGCGAAGGATGTAATTTCCGAGACTTGAATACGATGCTCAGAGATCGCCTCGTAGTAGGTTGTAGAGATCACACGATCCAGCGCAAACTTCTCAGTGAACAGAATTTGACGTATGAGAAAGCACTGAGTATTGCCACCGCTATGGAAGTAGCAAGTAAGGACTTGGAACAAATCAAAAGCATTGGCAAATCAATTGAGCCTGAAAGTGTGAATGCCACATGCAGTCCAGGACAATTGGTGAATAAAGTACATGCTAGTCAATCACACGCACAGCCCCAAGGCAGGAATAGTAGGCCAAACTTCAAACAAAGTAAGCCTAAAGGTAAGCCAAACAGCAGCAAGCCCATGAACCAGCAAGCAAAAAGATGTTGGCGTTGTGGTTCCAGTAATCATCTACCACAGGACTGTAGATTCAAGACTGAAAACTGTTCAGAGCGTGGACACACACAAAGCCAATGTGTCAGTGTGCACGCATACAGAAAAGCTCGGAGAGAAAAGTCCACACATTTCCTGGAAGGAAATGATTACGACAGTGACTCTGACGAACCGCCAAATTCTGCAAGCATGAGTCATATAAAGGATAATACTGTCAATAAACTCTCAAATAAAATAAGCATACCATGTCTCCTTTAGTGTTAATAGAAAGCCCATTACCATGGAGGTGGACACAGGCAGTCCATGGACTACCATTTCAGCAGAAACATTTTGTATGATTGGCAGTGCAAAACTGAAAGCAACAAACGTCAAGCTCAACACCTATACTGGAGATCAAGTTCCCATAAAGGGTGAAGCCATAGTGGATGTCAGTTTCAGCCCTGATCCAGCCCCTGGTGGTCAGACCTACAAGTTGCCTTTACTTGTTGTCGAAGACGGTGTAAGCCTCCTTGGTCGTGATTGGTTACAAGCCTCACCAATCCCCCTGATAATTCTTCCTGCCCTGGACCAGACCACCCAGAAGGAAGAAGCTACGGTTCACAAGATACAGAGCCTTGAAGATGTACTCGAACGAAACAAGGATGTTTTCGACTGCTCTACCTTAGGGAAAATGAAAGACTTCAAGGCCGAAGTGCATCCCAGGGAGGTAGCAAATGAGAAAATGTTCTACAAGGCAGCCCCAGTGCCCTATGCGAGACGGTCTAAAGTAGACAAAGCTCTTGACGAACTGCTGGCACAGGACGTCATTGAACCTGTCAAGACAAGTAGAATAGCATGCCCTATTGTCGTCGTAGACAAGCCAGACGGATCAGTCCGGATATGCGGCAATTACAAAGTAATAGCAAACAAACTGTTAGACTTAGAACAGTATCCGATTCCAACGTTAGAGGACCTACTCCAGGATTTGGAGGGTGGACAGCTGTATTCAAAACTGGATTTGTCGCACGCATATCTCCACATACACTACGATAAACACTCATAGAGGGTTATATCGATACAAAAGACTCCCATTTGGAATTGCTAGTGCCCCCGCAATTTTCCAAAGAACAATGGAATCGCTACTAGGAGAAATTCAAATGTGCCACCCCTACCTAGATGATGTAATCATCAGCGGGAGAACACCAGAGGAGCATCTAGCCAATTTGGAAGCAGCTCTGAAGTCTTTGGCAGACAATGGACTTAGGCTGAAGAAAGAGAAATGCGCTTTCATGCTGCCAACCATCCAGTACCTGGGTCACGAGATAGACCAGAGCGGTATCAGCCCATTACAGGAGAAGCTGGATGCAATCAAGGACGCACCCAGGCCAGTGAATCAAACACAGTTACAAGCGTACTTGGGACTTCTCGGTTATCAACGAAGATTCATTCCAAATCTCACCGCAGAGATTGCCCCCCTGACAGAGCTTTTGAAGGCGGAATACACTTCCAAAGGGACCTCTCGGAAAGGCAACCAGAAGAGGAATAACCCTGTAGATCCTGACCCGAAGTTCCGATGGGGACCACAGCAAGAAAAGGCGTTCGTCAACTCCAAACGACTCCTTCAAAGTTAAAGAGTGTTGACGCACTACAGTACCAGCAAGCATTTATTGCTACAAACGGATGCCAGCCCCTATGGCCTTGGAGCCGTGATAAGCCATCAAGATGAAAACGGCAGAGAGCAGCCCATAGCTTTCGCATCCAGGACTCTTTCAAGCAGCGAACAAAACTATGCTCAGTATGAAAAGGAGGCCCTGGCAATCATCTTTGGCTTGAAAAATTCCATAAGTATCTTTATGGAAAGCATTTCAGCATCATAACAGATCACAAGCCCCTTCTTGGGATATTCGAGAACAAACCAGCCAGTCCCATGGCATCAGCGAGGATAGCCAGATGGCATGTGATCATGTCGGCCTACGAGTACGATATAGTGTACAAAGAGGGCAAGAAACATCAAAATGCCGATGGACTGTCCTGGTTGCCTATGCCTACAGTATCGCGCGAGGAATGGTCAAATGACAACTTCGCCGAGTTCAATGACCAGCCTCCGTGCAGAGTAAACTTACTCACCGATGTGGACGCCAGACCAGTTGATGCTGAGGAAATCAGGAGCAACACCAGGAAAGACCCTGTGTTGTCTAGAGTCGTGCATTACACTCAGCAAGGGTGGACACAGAGTAACCCGAGTGATCAATTCAAGCCATTCAACTGTAGGAAGGAGGAGCTCACAGTAGAAGATGGAATACTTCTTTGGGGTTCCAGAGTTGTTATTCCTTCAGACCAAGACATGCGCAACAAGTTGATCGATGAATTACACAGTACACACCCTGGCATAGTCAAGATGAAAAGCCTTACTCGATCATACCTGTGGTGGCCAGGAATCGATAGAGAACTGGAAAGGAAAGTGAGAACTTGCCCCATCTGTCAAGCAGACCAGCGTAGCCCTCCAGCCACACCGATCCATCCATGGGAATTCCCTGACAAGCCCTGGATGAGATTACATATTGACTATGCCCAGATCGAGAATCAAGATGTCTTGATAATCGTGGATGCACACAGCAAGTGGATAGACGCAGTGCGTGTCAGTAAAGCTACAGCTAGTGTAACTGTTGTTGTCCTTTGCAGACTGTTTGCCACTCACGGTTTGCCAGAAACCATTGTCAGTGACAATGGCAGCCAATTCGTGTCAGAGGACTTTACCAAATTCCTTACCAGCAACAACATACATCACGTCCAAACTGCTCCAAAGCACCCCTCAAGCAACGGACTTGCCGAAAGAGCAGTTCAAACAGTGAAGAAAGGAGTCAAAAAGACATCCGGTGACAACCTTGAAATGAGACTCCAGAAGTTCTTGTTGATGTACAGACTCACTTCTCAGGAGACTACAGGCAATAGTCCCTGCGAACTGTTGCTGAAGAGAAGGATTCGCAGCAAACTTGATCAGATCCGGCCAGACCTACACAAGAATGTGAAGCGCAAGCAAACATCCATGAAAAGCTGAACTGATAGGAGGAAGGATAGAAAGTTCACTCTACAGGATCGTGTCCAAGTCAAGAACTTCTCATCCGGACCAACCTGATTGTACGGAAAAGTAGTAGAGATCATCGCAGAATCAATCTACTTGATAGAGCTAGATGATGGCCGTAATGTGAGACGTCATGTAGATCACTGAGACATTGTATTCCAGCAGATACCGGGAATCAATTGCCTCGTGAAATCCTACACCCTGCGAGGTCATCTCTCGAAAATCCACTTCAGTCTCCACTAGAGCAGGTTGCAGGACCATCAAACAGCCAAACAAATGATGGAAATGCAGAATCGACTGAAAATGATGTAGGACAAAGGTCAGAAACTGTGGATATTCAGATAGAATCAAACACTGAAACTGTGCCAGAAGTATCTACACCAAATACTGACACAACACCAAAACCACAAAGATCTTCACAAAGGCAGAGGAAAATGCCGAGTAAATTCAAAGAATATGTTGTGTACAAGTAAACTCACATGCATCATCAAACGGACAAAAACACCTAACCCATACCCATGTTATTGATATATTATAACCATGTAATTCATTCAGTATGCTGTTAGTTATACCCAAATACACGCCAGAAGTTGGTGACTTGTATGTTAACATAATTTGCAAGTGTTTGATAAGTAAATCAAACACTTAATGTTTAACATAATGTTGTAGTGATATATGTACTGAAAATATATAATTTGGTGATGTTAATCTTGTATTTGTCAAGTGAGACAGCGGTTATAATTTTTGCTCAAGACAAAGCTTTGTAGAATTAAGTTGATCATGAGTAGTTTTTAAGGTCATATGTTGATGTAACAGTGCCTATACTATTCAAACCATAGTTGGGACAAGGAAAGAGAAATATACTGCACCTTGTTTCAATTTTCAGGATTAAGCTCAGTATGGAGTAAATTATGTGTTGGTTAGAGTTAATGGAGAAGCAGAAGGTTGACTGAAGTTGAAGTCAATAGGTTTATGGTAACATATATTGGAGATAGAGAGAGCTAAATTATACCATGACAGGAAAATATGTACCCATCAGTTAAAAGGAATACATTTGTATTTAGTTTGTTGTTATACATGTACTAAGGGATTGGAACCTGACAGGTTATTCATGAAGGTGCTTAGTTTTGTACAAGTCAAATTTGTATAAAGTAAAAAAAATGGTCATATGTGTTACTTTTTTGATAGGTATATTGATGATATGACACTGTTATGAAAACGATTTTGTGAACAAAAACTTATGTTTTGGAATATAGTCATACCACTTTACGAAAAACAGCAGGAAACTCAAAATAGTTATGTTCAGCATTTAATAGGTACATGTATAATAAGACATTCAGGATTACAAAATAAGTTAATTCAAATAACTGAGTTCATAATTTGAACAGAGTACACGTACACATCAGTGGAGTAAGCCAGTAATACATACCTGTAGTGTGCATCATGTATACATTTATGGAAGCAAGTTAAAGAGAACAAAGTTAATTTTTGGAACTATTTATCAACCAATACCAAAGTTATGGCTATTTGTTATATTGCCCAGCCGACAAGTATTTTGAACCCTTCCATTCATTTAAAGGGGGAGGGATGTTATGTATCGACTTGAATGGAGACTATTGTGACGCATCCTATGTAACACACATGTTGTGTGAGTTGTTCGTGATCGTGAGACGCCGACCGAACCGAGTAGAATAGAAGTTATGTTTCAACCTTACTTCTTTGTGTTCTTGCAATCATTGGAGTGAGCCTCCACAAAAGTAACTAAAGAACATAACAGGAAGGCAGCCCCACCGCCATGCTTACCTACCGATGAACGCCACACGGTGGGGCTGAATTCACGAGTATTTAAACAGGCGAGTCGCCGCAGTATTAGTACAGACATGCAGTGGTGGGGCCTATTTCACGAGTTTGCCGAAAATAATGGATATCCAAGCGTACCACAGTTGTAATCTGTATTATTGGCAATATTAAATCCGATACAATTCATTGAATATTCTTTTGTCTAAAGGCTTAGCCAATGACAATAGTGCAGCGCAGTGCCTGCTATGCGCTCGCTAGCTCGCTCCCCCGCCAGCGCTAGCCGCCGGCCGGCTGTCGCTGCCCTGCGCTAGCATAGCCTTGCTAGCTCGCTGGCTATGGCTAGGCTGGTCGGACAATCAATATCGACGACTCCGATCTTAGATGTCATTACAATTTAGAAGCGATAGTGCGCCGCATGCGGCGAAAGTATAGAAAGTTTTCCAAAACCGAGGAAATTGCATCCATTATGTTAACAAATATAGGACAAAATTCAGAACAGTAAAAAACCCCGCACGACCATAGAATTACTTAGAATTTAACATTTGATTATTATTACGTCATTAACAAAAAAATGTTTAAACCATTTTATTAAGTCTTTAAGGCGGACTCACACTGTCCTATTTTTAGGCGATACGTGGCAACGTGGCACTGAGCGATATCGCGCCCTGTTGCCCTCTGTCGCTGGTGCTGCAATCCAATCCCCGCACACTGTGCCGATTTCTGGTGGTGCGACATCGCAAAATGTGAATCGCCCTAAAAATCGCACAGTGTGAGTCCGCCTTTACAAACACCATCTCAGGTGGGCACGCTTATTTTACGTTCAAGGCAGCGGGGGCCTTGTCGAAAGGCTCATAATGGGAAAGCCTTGCGTCGCCTTTCCTTATAAACTCTGCCATAGGAGCGCCCTTTCGGTAAACAATATTTTGTCTCAAGGAAGATGCGTCATGATATTACCACGTGCATAATCCCTTTTCAAGGTCATTAGATCCGAAGCCGGCCTCAGACAGACCTTGGGCAGTGCTCGGTACACTTCAAGAGGTGTCCAAATGTGGAGGCGTCCCCGAGGTCGGCCCTCATGGTTTTGTGTAACAGGGGGTTATTGATTACACGCGTAACTAAGGGCAGTTTTTAATGTCAATTTTTAATTTAAAAAAAAAAAACGCTTGAATTTATGGCAATTATAAGACATACGTATATCATCTCTGAAATTGCATTGTGGATGTGGTCCCCAAAATGACCGCGATTTTATTTGCGTGTGTGTATGCGTGTATGCATGTGTAAGTGTGTGTGTGTGTGTGTGGTGGAATGCATTTATCAGCGTTCATAATTTCCGGAAAGTGTATCACACATACTTGGATGCTGAATTGATGGTAAAAACGGTGTGATCATTACAGACAAAAGGCCAATCCAAGAATGAATTAGTCTGATCGTAATATCTTACGAGTTCAAAGATAAATATTTGATTGAATTCGGATGAAAAACAAGGAAGTTATGAAATTTTGAAATTTTGCTATTTTCTGCCAAAAAAAAAGTTCTTGTACAGTGGATATGAATATGCAAATGAGTGAGATGATCATGTCATAACGTCATAATTTTCCATTGATCGTGTCCAAACAATGAAGAAAATTCAATGTTTCTGTCATTGAAGTCTGAAACATGATTTTATATCCTGGTTGAATATCTTCAGAATAATGATTAGTTAGATATATCATGACCTGAGCCTTGGGCATAACTACGTTTGAATGAAAAAACAAAAAACGGAAATTTAAATATTTCATGTACAAATATATATGGCCAGTTGTGAGGGGATGACATGCTTACTTTGCAACTTGCATATTCATATGGACCGTTCAGAACTGTTTCCTCAGTAACGAGCGAAACTTCATAATGTCATAACTTCCTTAATTTTCATCCAATTTCAATCAGAATTTTACCGTTGAATTCGTAATATCTTTTTTTTTCTTTTTGCCAGATAAAATATATATGGACTGGATTTCTTATCTGAGAGATCGCCGACTTTGTTATAATATACACTATAAACACACACACGCATATATATATATATATATATATATATATATATATACATACATGTACATATATACATATATATATATATATATATATATATATATATGAACATACATGTGTATATACCACGATGTCAAAGCAGATCCGTCATTAAGATTTTGAAACATGTGACCCCTTGTTGCGCACACAACATCAATGATAATGACAATGATCACAATAATAAATATACATGTACTACAATACTCATAGACCACATGACAGTGGTAGGCCTATACAATTCGTATAAAGCGTGAAAACGGAAATGTTTTTAATTAAAAATCAGTGCCGCAATATTAAACTGTACAACTATGGCAATGAGTTGCTGATAAAAGAAGCTTTTTTTTATTGTACTTACTACAATCAAAGTTAATGTAACGTACTTTCTTGACTGAGGAAGCCTTGCTTGATTTTATCATTTTTCATTTTAACAGAAGTTTACGTCGTTCTGGTAAGAAGTAACTAATAAATCAATGATAATGATAATGATGATAACAATAACACATCCACTCATAGCATTTTAACAGGGTATAAGATACTACTAATTCATCATCTTCTGCAAACATACAGTGCAAGAAGTCAATGGAAGTAACCTATAGTGCAATTAGATAGAAGATGATTTTTACCTAATCTGACATCTGTCTTCCTCAAAGACTTTCTGATCCGATCTCGCTGGCCTTTCTTGTCTTTCTCCTTTCCTAATGCATCAACTATCTCCATATCAGTCACCGACCCTGGGTTGGTAATATTCAACTCTTCGGCTATACGTCGCAGCGCCTCCGAATCGGCATACTTCCTGATAAGTTTCACTTCATCTATAGATATGCTGATAGCTAAATGTGAATTAAAAACATGATAAAAGGAGAGAGAATATTATTTTATATTTGTTCCTTATCACGACGTTTGATATGCACAATTAAAACTTTGGGTCTTTGTTGGGGCAGAGGTTTGATACTTCCTTCCATGGTACTGTTGTGGTTGTTGTTGTTGTTGTTGTTGTTGTTGTTGTTGTTGTTGAATCGATGAAAGACTATTATTTCAGGATCGTATGATCACGATTCATGCTATACTCCAAATTCCCAGTACCACTAGACGAGACGGTATGTAATCTTTGTCGTCACTATTTCCATACTTTCTGATGGCCTAAAAAAAGCAAAAGCAAAAGTAAAGCTAAAATAAAAAGAAAAATACCAATAATATGTTTTGTATGTATACACGTTTTTTTCCATTTTAAGAGCGCAATCATGAAACGTTGATGTATATTGGCTAACCTCTGACAAGTTTTGAAAATTCTGACAAAGAAAAGTTGTATTAAGATTCCGTATGGAATCCGAAAGAGACGCAATTTTTTTTTTTTAGATTCATGGATATCATCATGGTACCAGGTAAAACTCTCGGACTATTTTGAAAGTTGCATATGTTACTAGTACATGGAAACATTCTGTTCAAGCAGGCAGTTTTCGAAATATCAACAATTATGATGATTATGATAATGAGGATAGTAATAATGATCATCATCATGATGATCATCATCATCATCATGATCATCATCATCATAAATATTCCTTGTTTGGTGCTTTCACAGAAAAATGATGATAGCCCTATTAGTACATAATCATTAAACATACATCTTAATTACATTTGGCATAGAGTTTGTGTTTTAAAATTTCATTAGATAGACGGAGTTGTTGTAGAGTTTTTCACATACTGGAACCCGTATGATTACGAGAACACGCGAACAACCGTTTGTGCCTGTGCTCATGAGATTGAAGTTATTTTCCGAACGCTCACGAAGTATACATGCATTGTTCCTCGTAATTATTGTACATTATGTTGCTATGTATAATTTATTTCATATACTACATGAATCTTTTGTAAACGTTTGGACAATTTCATTTCATGACATGTATACTTTGTATTATGTTTATGATCTTCGTTGATTGGAAATAAACTATGATTGAATTGAATTGAATTGGATGTTATGCTTTGTGAACGGAGGTGTTATTTAGAGACTGTATGAGGGGTGGTTAGCAAGTGGGATTGTTGTATATTTAGCAGGAATATTCATCATGTACCTGTAACCAAAAGAACTACTTTTCGGTAAATTTGCTCTTTGATGGAAAGCCGGTACAATAAAAGGGTTACTGACATAATTGGCAGAGTATATTTCTACAAAAGCTATCGTATTTACTAATCGATAGTGCCAGTCACTTTCTGAATAGTGATCATGTCCGCATTTATTAAGATGATCACTATCCTAATTTGCCAATACTCTCTGTACTGAAAGGAGACGAAGAACCAATAACACAAAGAAAGGTAACATTATGAGTGAAAATTATTCAAATTAAATGTAATATTCATATCAAGTTCTTGTTCCTTGGCTCCTAATTATTATTGCCTCCAGTGAGTTCAGGTTATTCTCAACATAACATGACATAAGGATATCAGAATAAAGCAAATGAACATAGCTTTCTTAAGTATCAGTCGAAATGTGATTGCTTTTTACATAGTCATCAGTCATATGTTTCGATACACTTTTGAAGTTCGCTATCTCTGTTGCAATTTCTGGTTTGTTACATTCGTGATCTTGTTGTCATGTTAGTCTTAACTAATGGGCTCGTTACGTCACCTTGTCTCAGGTACCCTTGTTGTCGTGTAAGTCTTCTCTTACTTTGATGTGTTTGAATGTTTGTTATTCTGTATTTTGTTAGGCCTGCGAACCTGTTTCTGTTTCGAAACTACAGTCTTTTTTAAACTTCTTAAGACCACACTTTACACAATACACAAGCATTGTCTTGTGTGTGGGTCCCTCTATTTTCTCGTACAATGCAAATGCAAATGCAAAGACCCTACACAAATATTGTTATTTGGATGCATGGTTTTGAATATTGCCTAATTAGAGCGTATCTCAGCGGAAGAGACGTCGTCGCGCATCGTGCGACTTGACAGACAAAAAGAAAATGGGGGAAAAAGTCTTTGTTATGTCTCTAGTAGGTTGCCAATGGATTTCTATAAAGACACGGAGACGTCTCGGAGACCTGACGAGTGAAATCAGCTCTCGCACCCTGAGCGCGACTAGATTGTCTGAAGGAAACGTCGCCGAGAGATTGCGGGGATTTCGCGGAGAGCTCCTGGAGACATCTCCGCGACCAGCTGCTCGAGGCTGGAAATGGTTCCCCATCACCCCCACCCCCCCCCCCCCCCCCCCAAAAAAAAAAGACAAGTGGAAAAAAGAAAAAAAATCGAACATTTTCATCCTCTCCGAACTCCCCGGTGAGTCTTCTACATTGCAGCAGACGTGACGGAGACTTAAGATTCAACCGGCCATAAATTAACTTACCAGATCGCCTACTAATCGCCAGTCCAGTGAGATGCCTACTATACGCTGGTCACGCGAATTACACAAGTCACATCGTAACGACTAGTATGTTGAAGTTTCTTTACAGCCCAGTTTGTCTCTATTTTCAGGGCTACATACATAAGATTGAACCGTCTTTAAAAGTAAGAGAGAAATAAGCAAAAATGATATCACAACCATGAATGCAATCATCATCACCTGACCAACTTCATGGAACATCTACATAATACAGTTATATACATAGTTTCTCTTCTAAGGATTTTTTTTTTTTCAATTTGATAACTTATTCCTCAACGTTTCAGAGGCGTCACCAGCTTTTTTTTCAAGGGGGGTGCGTTTTGACAATAACGTAACGAGATTTTTTTTTTTTTTTGGACAGACATTTAGAATATAGGAAGCTCTCAATCCCTAGACTTTTACTGTTGTTGAGGGAAACCAAGCGGGGAAAGGGCACCGGCGTAGCTAGGATTTCATCTTTTACAGTAAAAAAAACTACCATTTGGAGCTATATTTTTTCGCTTTGGAAATAAAGGGGGGAGGGCGCACCGGGCTCAGCTGCGGTAATTACTGGCAGCATCATCAGGAGAAAGACATAACAATTAAATGCGAGCGAGCGGAGCGAGCGAGCTTGAATATTTTGACATTTTACAGTACAAAAAAAAAACCCTGCCGTTTGTTGGTATATTTTTTCGCTTGGGAAATAAAGGGAGGGGGCGCACCGGGCGGAACTGCTGACAATTACTGGCAGCAATATCAGGTGAATTGCATAACGATTAAATGCGAGCGAGCTTGAAAATTTTACATTTTACAGTCCAAAAGCTGCCGTTCTTAGCCATATTTTTTCGCTTTGGAAATCAAGGGGGGGGGGGGCGCACCGGGCGGAACTGCTGGCAATTACTAGCAGCAACATCAGGTGAATTGCATAACGATTAAATGCGAGCCAGCGAAGAGAGCGAGCTTGAAAATTTTACATTTTACAGTCCAAAAACTGCCGTTCTTAGCCATAATTTTTCGCTTTGGAAATTAAGGGGGGGGGAGCGCATGTCACCGAGCGCAACTGCTGGCAATTACTGGCACTGGCAGCAACATCAGGTGAATTGAATAACGATTCAATGCGAGCGAGCGAAGAGAGCGAGCTTGGAAATGTTGACATTTTACAGTAGAAAAACTGCCGTTTATAGCTATATTTTTTCGCTTTGGAAATTAAGGGGGGGGGCGCACCGGGCGCAACTGCAGACAATTTCTGGCAGTGAATAACATCAAGGGAATTGCATAAAGATTAAATGCGAGCGAACGAAGAGAGCGAGCTTCAAAATTGTACAATTTACAGTCCAAAAACTGCCGTTCTTAGCCATATTTTTTCGCTTTGGAAATTAAGGGGGGGGCGCACCGGGCGGAACTGCTGGCAATTACTGGCAGCAACATCAGGTGAATTGAATAACGATTCAATGCGAACGAGCGAAGAGAGCGAGCTTAAAATTTTTGACATTTTACAGTCCCATTATACAGTCACTGGCAGTGAATAACATCAAGGGAATTGCATAAAGATTATATGCGAGCGAACGAAGAGAGCGAGCTTCAAAATTTTACATTTTACAGTCCAAAAACTGCCGTTCTTAGCCATATTTTTTCGCTTTGGAAATTAAGGGGGGCGCACCGGGCGGGACTGCTGGCAATTACTGGCAGCAACATCAGGTGAATTGAATAACGATTCAATGCGAGCGAGCGACGAGAGCGAGCTAAAAAAATTTTGACATTTTACAGTCCCAAAACTGCCGTTCTTAGCCATAATTTTTCGCTTTGGAAATTAAGGGGGGGGGGGGGGAGCGCATGCCACCGAGCGCAACTGCTGGCAATTACTGGCACTGGCAGCAACATCAGGTGAATTGAATAACGATTCAATGCGAGCGAGCGAAGAGAGCGAGCTTTAAATTTTTGACATTTTACAGTAGAAAAACTGCCGTTTGTAGCTATATTTTTTCGCTTTGGAAATTAAGGGGGGGCGCACCGGGCGCAACTGCAGACAATTACTGGCAGTGAATAACATCAAGGGAATTGCATAAAGATTAAATGCGAGCGAACGAAGAGAGCGAGCTTCAAAATTTTACATTTTACAGTCCAAAAACTGCCGTTCTTAGCCATATTTTTTCGCTTTGGAAATTAAGGGGGGGGGGGGCGCACCGGGCGGAACTGCTGGCAATTACTGGCAGCAACATCAGGTGAATTGAATAACGATTCAAATGCGAGCGAGCGAAGAGAGCGAGCTTAAAATTTTTGACATTTTACAGTAGAAAAACTGCCGTTTGTAGCTATATTTTTTCGCTTTGGAAATTAAGGGGGGGGGGGGCCGCACCGGGCGCAACTGCAGACAATTACTGGCAGTAACATCAAGGGAATTGCATAGAGATTAAATGCGAGCGAGCGAAGAGAGCGAGCTTGAAAATTTTACATTTTACAGTCCAAAAACTGCAGTTCTTAGCCATAGTTTTTCGCTTTGGAAATTAAGTGAAGGGGCGCACCGGGCGGAACTGCTGGCAATTACTGGCAGCAACATCAGGTGAATTGCATAACGATTAAATGCGAGCGAGCTTGAAAATTTTACATTTTGCAGTCCAAAAACTGCCGTTCCTAGCCATAATTTTTCGCTTTGGAAATTAAGGGGGTGGAGCGCATGCCACCGGACGCAACTGATGGCAATTACTGGCAGCAACATCATATGAATTGCATAACGATTCAATGCGAGCGAGCGAAGAGAGCGAGCTTGAAAATTTTGACATTTTACAGTAGAAAAACTGCCGTTTGTAGCTATATTTTTTCGCTTTGGAAATTAAGGGGGGGGGGCGCACCGGGCGCAACTGGACGATTACTGGCAGTAACATCAGGGGAATCACGCGAGCGAGCTTGAAAATTTTGACATTTTACAGTCCCAAAACTGCCGTTTGATGCTATATCTTTTTTTTTTTTTTGCTTTGGAAATTGAGGGAGCGCACCGGGCGCAACTGCTCGCAATTACTGGCAGCAATATTAGGAGAATTTAAATGCGAGCGAGCGGAGCGAGTGAGCTTGAAAATTGTGACATTTTACAGTCCCAAAACTGCCGTTTGTAGCTATATTTTTTGCAGTAAGGGGGGGGGGGCACCGGGTGGAACTGCCGGCAATTACTGGCAGCAACTTCAGGAGAATGGCATTACGACTAAATGCCAGCGAGCGAGCTTGAAAATTTTGACATTTTACAGTCCAAAAACTGCCGTTTGTAGCTATACTTTTTCGCTTTGGAAATTAAGAGGGGGCGGAGACGCCCGGTGCGCCCCTCCCCCTGGATCCGCCACTGGTAGTCAAGGGTGTCGGTTTATGTTCATGACTGGGGGAGGTATGACCACAGAGGTGGCGTCGAAGTGACCAAGTATGGGAAGGATGTCCAAAATCTATGTATATATTCAACACTGTACAGAATACACTTGCACTAGTAGATAATTATGTATAAAATCAGTGCTGCCAGAACCAGGGGTTCGAATTGCTTTTGCCCACGATTTTTTCTTTTGTTTTTGTTTTTTTCCCCGATGCAAAATTTCAAAAAAAAAAGATAAATAGATAAAAAATGATAATCATTTAGTGTCCGGCGTTGAGGTCGCTCGCAGACTGAAGGTTTTTTTTTTTTTTTTTTTTTTTTTTTTTTAAGGGTCTGAAGGGGGGGTGCGTTCGCACCCAACGCACCCCCCCTGGTGACGCCCATGGTGTTGTACGAAGCTTTTTACAAACTTCCATGGACATTACATTACGATTCGGTTAAAATATTCATTCGAAATTTTGTCCTTGATTAAAACCATTAATTAGTGAACAGTGAATTTTCGTGTTTCCCCACACATCCTCATCAACAGTCAAAGCCAATCCATTTTTATGTGCTCTGCGCGCAGTGAAGTGCGTACTAAGCGTTTTGTGCGCCAATACTACGCGGTCGGTTTCAATAAGGGCGGTCGATATGTAGTAGGGTTACCGGTACCATACTTAGGTACATGCTGAAAATTGCTCCATTTCCCAATATAAAAATAGGGCAAGTCCAAGATAAGGTCCCCTCAGAAGGCAAAATTTCATCTTTGCTCAATATTGACATGTTTGGTATCATTTTGAAGCGTATGAGTTGAAGTTTTGATTTCCATGGAGGAAATAATGATAAGTAAATCTATGCAAATTTCAAGGGCTTCATTTGCATAAATGTGAAATACAGCGTTACATATGGGACAGTTATAAAAATTCATATTTATTCAAAGGAAAGCAAATGATATTTGATTAATATGTTGAAATAAGAAGTTCATCAAATAGTTTGATATGAAAATTTAGGGATTATGCAAATGATTATGCAAATTAGCTCGTGTCCTATCATGAGATGTCCCATACGTATCAAATTGAGGTCATTTTTACCTCCGCCAAGGGAGGAGGTTATGTTTTCGTTACCGTTGGTTTGTTCGTTAGTTAGTTCGCTACGGTAGTTAGTTTGTCTGTGTGCAAAATAACTCAAAAAGTAGTGAACGGATTGGGATGAAACTTGCGGGAAAGGTTGAGAATGAGAATGACACAAGTACCAAACGATTAACTTTTGGCAGTGATCCGAGAATTGTTGGGGAATTTATGAAGGATTTTTCACATTTTGGCAGGTAGGGTCAATGAACTTGGGAGTTCAGGCTGCGCGTATTTGAGGTTTGCTTGCGCGCACTAAAGTGCGTGCTCTAGTTTCTGCTGGGGTGAGGCGCGCCATGCAGCTGAGGGTTTATGACGTAACAAAGGCTTCTATATTGGGAAATCTGGCAACTTTCAGCACACAATGCAGTACGTATGGGTGGAAATCACTGATATCTCTACGGAAGAACGAGATCAGTGGTGAAAATGATTTGCATGCTTGGCGGAGGTCTGCGCTCTCAGAGTGCTTCTCTAGTTTTAGGTTTTTTCTGAAATTTGTAAGGTTATTTGAATGCCCTTTTGGAAAGTTCTAATTTATTGTTTAGAGAAGTTAAATACCATAGAAAGAAAAAAATAGTAAAAGAATTATTTTTTATTAGGCAATTAAATAATGTTACGTATGGGACAAATGCGTTACGTATGGAACATCCTCATTCATATTGCATGTGAATGCATGTAGCTAGCTGGGAAAGTCTCTCAGTACACAAATGGTCAATCATCCTGAAGAAAGCATCCCGACTTTGCAGCTACTTTTAAGTTATAGACACTTGAAACAATACATGTACTTTACAGACTGAACAATTTTCAGAAAGGGGGAGGGGGAGATGGCAAAATACACAATGAAAATCAGCATTAAAGGGATGGTATAGTTTTTGTAGAAATGGGGATTCAGTTTCAACATTTTACGAGATGATTGAAAACCAATTATATGAATTAATAAGGGGCATACAATTCTAAGACTAGAGGAATTCAAAGTTTATTTGATGGAGATCCAATTTGAAATGGCTGAGATATCAAAAAACAAACAAATACAAAGTAAAATGAAGTGGTCCTAATAAAAAATGTGACCCACCTTTTGTTAGGACACCACGTTTCTGGATATCTCAGCCATTTCAAAATGGATTTTTGTCATGTTAACTTTGAATTCCTCTTAGAATTGTATGCTATTTAAATATTTCATAAAAGAAGTGCTAATTATCTTGTAAAAGTTGAAATCAGAATTCCCATCTGAACCAGAACTATACAGTCCCTATAAGTAGAGACCTCTGATTTAAAGGGTACTGAAACCGAATACACAAGCAGATTGAAAAATTGCAGTTCAACTACAAGTATATTGGGTACTGTTCACCACACAATGTAGAGCTCTAGCTGCATTGTAGCTGCATTGTATAACACATACATGTGATGATAATGAAGATGTTACTTCAAATTAGTGTTTTTTGTATCATTTTTTTAGGTGATCCGAGTATCCTCTCGGATCACCTTCTGTATCTGTACTGATTCTTTGTTTTTCTTCTTCTTCTTATTAGGTGATCCGAATATCCTTCGGATCACCTTCTGTATCTGTACTGATTGTTTATTTCTGGACAAAAGTTGTGCAGAGGTTAGCTCAGAAAGTCCTCAGCCTATCAATTTCAAAATTATACCATATATGTATCATGTCGCAAAGACGACAGATCTTATAAAATCATAGTGATCAATCGACCGTGACGTCACTATGACGTCATTATATGAAAACACATTTTCATTCATATCTCATTAATGGAATGAAATTTTTCAATAAAATTTATGTCACATATATTTCAAGTCAGGCGCATTCTACTCATTTTATCAAATTTCAGTTTACACTTAAACCGTAAGCGTACGCGCGCATTAAAATATTGACATGCTCCAATCGAGCTCAAATTTTTTTTGCACACATTTCAGATCATTTGGAGCATTTTTTTAAAAATTGAAAAAATTGGACGTACGCGTGCGCGCATGTGCGCACGCACAGCTCATATGCAATAGAAATTTCCTGTTTTTTCACACAGATCAGATTTCTGAAATGTCAATATTTCTACCAAGTTTCAAGTCAATCCAACTCAATATGACATCATACGGGCCCGTCAAAGTTGAAATTCCACGCGCGCGTCAATGGCGATATACAGTGCAACTATGCCAAAAAAACGCCAATTTTTTAATCCGATTTTACTCGTCAGGATGGACGGTGACCCCCCGTTTTCTTTACATATTCTGAAAGCTGATGAGTTGTAAATGTCATTTCATGGGTTGGCGATGGTGAAAAAATGATTAAAAGATGTCAAATTTCTTAATAAAGTAAAAAAAGTAAATTTTCAAAATGACGTCATCAAATTTCAAGTTTACTCGAGCGTATCTCACTTATCCTTTGCCAATTTTCACCCAAATTTCAATATGTTGTAGCTTATGAAACGTTCTTTCATAAATTTTAAAACATAATTTTGTTTGGATGACGGCATCACCTCGTAAAAATGTATTGAAAGTAACCTTGTCAAATTTGACCAGTTTACGTGTAATCTCTATGGGAGTGCAGTTTTTATGGAAATGAAAATTGACATGACTATCTTTATCGAGCACTAGCTCACTTATGCTTCAGTGAATTTCTCCAAGATTTTAATATGTGACCCTGCACCTCAAAACAAATAAAAAATCACCAGACATGAATTTGTAGTTAAGACCATATTCTGAAAGAGCAGACTTTAAGCTTTAAAATGATGTATAACTCAAATCAAATGGACTCTCCTAACCTATCTAAATATTGGAAAGAAAGCACAAACTCAGGAAAAGTGTGAACTGAGAAAAGAGGCTCTGAAGTAGTGTCTACTCAAGCGCATAATCTTTACCAAACCGTGCCGGCTGTGCGATGAATGGGACAAAAAACAGGAAGTAAACCACCAGAGTAACAACAATGAAGGGATTATCAGATCAAATTGAAATTAAGCATACCTCATTAACACATTCTGTCCATAATTAATGCCAACTTTCAAAGCAGTAGCACTATCCTTTCAAAAGTTATTAGAGTTGAAAGTGAAGAGTGTGGACAAGGTTTTTCAGAAATGAAAAAGGGATTCTAAAGACACACCTAATCACACTATTCTACCAAAAATGTTCGAGATAAACTGCTAAAAAAACACACTTTCCTGCCCATTTTATGATACCAAATTTTAGCATAGTGTAAAAGAAGACCCGTTCTTTCAGAAAATATGAAAAAGTCAAGTTCGGCTAGGTTGACCCATTTCACTTATTTTCAGTCCTCACGCAAAATCAGTGTGTGCGACTTTATGTTCGTTTTGAGGTGCACGGTCACAAATGTTGTAGCAGAGACTTTGGGCTATCGTAAGTGTGCCCTTCGTTTTTTCATACGATGTCGGGATCACGTCAAAAAACTTGCTTGAAATTAAAGCTTATCTTCGATGTATTGAAATATTTCTTTCTTTCTGCAACTTTCTGTGCAATAACTCAAGAATAACATACCCTATCACCACCAAATTTTGCACATGTTTAGTTCATGTCACGAACATTTTTTCATAAAATAACTACTTGATCACACCATCTTGGGTATGTAAATTAGGGTCAAAGGTCATAAATGTTTCATTTTGTATCTTGGTAAATACATGTTTTTTCTTTCCCATATTTTGCACACGTAAAGACCATGTTACAAGGATCATTTCACAAAATAACCACTAATTGCTCAGATGCCATCTTGGGTGTGCAAAGTGGGGTCAAAGGTCAGATGTACTTCTTTCTCTATCTTCGCTATTACTTGTTATCTCTATGGGAGGGAATTTTTCTAGATGTGAAAATTGACATGACTATCTTTATCAAGCACTAGCTCACTTATGCTTGAGTGATTTTCTCCCAGATTTTAATATGTTGTAGCTGAGACTTTGTGCTATTGTAGATGTGCCCTTTGTTTTTTCACACGATGTCGGTATCACGTCAAAATACTTGGTTGAAATTAAAGCTCATCAACGATGTATTGAAATATTTCTTTCTTTTTGCCACTTTGTTTGCAATAACTCAAGAAAAACATGCCCTATCACCACCATATTTTGCACAACTATGTTTAGTTCATGTCACGTACAGTATTTCATAAAATAACAACTACTTGATCGGACACCATCTTGGGTATGTAAATTAGGGTCAAAGGTCATAAATGTTTCATCCTGTATCTTGGTCAATACATGTTTTATCTTCCCCATATTTTGCACAGGCAAAGACCATGTTACAAGAATCATTTCACAAAATAACCACTTTTTGCTCAGATGCCATCTTGTCTGTGCAAATTGGGGTCAAATGTCATGTGTCTGCGTACTTCTTTCTGTATCTTCGTTATGACGTGTTATCTCTATGGGAGGGAATTTTTTTTGTCCCCGCCGAACGAGTTCGAGCAGGGGACTATGAAACGGGCTCCGTACGTGTGTGTGTCCGTGTGTCCGTCCGTCCGTCCGTGTGTCCGTCCGTCCGTGTGTGCGTCCGTGTGTGATCAAAATCTTCAATTTGCTACTTCTCTGTCATTTATGAGCCAATTTTGATTCTGTTTGCTTTATATGATAGCACTACATGGGAGCTTTGAAACTTCTACACGGAATTTCAGTCGTGACCTTTGACCTTGACCTTTGACCTATATTGTACATTTTGCTACAAAATGCTACTCCTTCGCCATTTCTAACCCGATTTCGATTCCGTTTGCTTTATGTGATAGCACTAGGTGAGGGCTTCAAAACTTCTACACAGAATTTTGACCTTTGACTTCTTTGACCTTTGACCTTGATTTTTGACCTGTATTGTACATTTTGCCACAAAATGCTACTCCTTCGCCATTTCTAACCCGATTTCGATTCCATTTGCATTATGTGATGGCACTAGGTGAGGGCTTCAAAACTTCTACACAGGATTTTGACCTTTGACCTTGATTTTTTGACCTATATTGTACATTTTGCTACAAAATGCTACTCCTTCGCCATTTCTAACCCGATTTCGATTCCGTTTGCTTTATGTGATGGCACTAGGTGAGGGCTTCAAGACTTCTACACAGAATTTTGACCTTTGACTTCTTTGACCTTTGACCTTGATTTTTTGACCTGTATTGTACATTTTGCTACAAAATGCTACTCCTTCGCCATTTCTAACCCGATTTCGATTCCGTTTGCTTTATGTGATGGCGCTATATAGGTGAGGGCTTCAACACTTCTACACAGAATTTTGACCTTTGACTTCTCAGTCAGTCCGCAGCGTGTGCGATAATGAGGCACGAACGACGATTTTATTCAGAATCACGTTTACGCAGTTTGTGCCCTTGAGACTGACGAGATTTCGCGATACTTTGCGAGAGTTTTTGCAGAGGTCGCAACAACAGCTTTCATAGCTTTCGCAGTGCATTGTTTGACCCAGGATGGTTAGTTAAGTTATAGAGCTGATTATGCTCATTAATTTGATACCTAATTTCCCTATTTTTGATGTCAATATAGTAGTCCATTTTAGCATCAAAGTAAACGATTATTTTGCCAATGTTCAAGAAGCTTTTAGATCATAGTTTGATGTTTTGCTAGTTCCTGACTGGTATTGAAAATAGATCTCCGTAATTTCTTCGATTTCACAATCGTGAAACTTGAGCGAGTATGATCAATTAAAAAACGAAGAGGGGCACCCTTTTTAAGGTTGTGAATTTTCCTGTTGAAAACAAGGCAAATTATGTTTTCTTACTGGAAGTGGGGTAGTGAATGAACACGCGTGGAATGTGTTGTTGATACCCAGACAATGGTCGTGGACAATGGCCAGGATTGGAATGTTTCATGAGGAATTCCACTATCGCAGCTAGTCTTTGTTCATTCTGAAATGTGGTGTGTGCAAGCACATGGAAACATGTGCTTACTTCTTTCATGTGCATGCATTTCACCCTGTGTCAAGAATTCAGACTAGCAGTGCTCGGGGGCAATCCACATGAATAATTGATTAAGCATTCATGTGCCTTGCAGCAGAGCTCGGGACAGGTGGCAGCCAGATCCATTGTTCAGGGTCATTGTAAGTGCACACTCACATACACATCATTGGTTCCTGTGTAAAGTTCAAGTTTTGTATAGAGAGTGAAAATTCGATCACAATAGGGAACCTAACATTTAAAACTCACAGCATTGAGTCAGCAGCCAATGGATACTACGCAATGCGACACGCCGCGTCTTGCGACAGATTTCGACCAATCACAGACCCGGAATTGCGGTGCGAATGCGAGGATAATCTTTTTAAACTCGACGCTAGACATGTCTCTGAATTTTGCTAGTTCCTGACCCGTATTGAAATGAAGATGGGAAAACGTGCCCTTATTGTGATACTATATACTTTAGCGGACATAGTCTTCACCATATTTTAGAGGGGCATGAAAGATTTCAGGTTAGTTTTTTGGCGTCAAACGTGAAGGAATATTTTTGAATACAATACTGAACTTCGAGAGGGATTTTGATATTCTATATTCTTCTTTTCCATTTATGTTGATCATGAGCATATTTGCTTATGTTTTCTCTTTCAGTCGATACTAAAAGTGTCGAAAACTGACGAGAAATACTCGTTCTACACGGATTTATTCATGACCATGTATCTGCTCATTACGTATGCAAGCACCGCTCAGCCGTGCATACGACTTGAATAAATACGTGCGTTTTCGCTCGCGCTGCGGACTGACTGTTCTTTGACCTTTGACCTTGATTTTTTACCTATATTGCACATTTTGTTACAAAATGCTACTTCCGGCGGGGACATATATTACGCACCGCGTAATTTCTACTTTTCCTTGTTTAATGTGAAAATTGACATGATTGTCTTTATCGAGCACTAGCTCACTTACCCTTTGGTGAATTTCTCCCATATTTTAATATGTTGTAGCTGAGACTTTGCGCTATCGTGAATGTGCCCTTCGTTTTTTCATACGATGTCAGGATCACGTTAAAAAACTTGGTTGAAATTAAAGCTTATCTTCTATGTATTGAGATATTTCTTTCTTTCTGCAACTTTCTTTGCAATAACTCAAGAAAAACATGCCCTATCACCCCCATATTTTGCACATGTTTAGTTCATGTCACATACATTATTTCATTAAATAACAACTACTTGATTGGACACCTTTTTGGGTATGTAAATTAGGGTCAAAGGTCATAAATGTTTCATCTTGTATCTTGGTGAATACCTGTCCTATCTTTCCCATATTTTTCACACGTATAGATGATGTCGCAAGAATCATTTCACAAAATAACCACTATTTCATCAAATGCCATCTTGGGAGTGCAAAGGTGGGTCGAAGGTCATGTGTGCTTGTTGCTGTTTCTTCATTATAGTGTATACAGAATTTGGTACCAGACATGGCAGATATGACTCCCTTTGCTAAATGAAAATCCAAACATCACACGGCCAATGTCTCTAAACACAGATGAAACTTGTATGGTCATGCCTATTGCGATCAGGACTCAAATCATTGATAAAAAAAAATCGGATCACCTTAATTTATCAGTGATGACAAATTACAATCTCTAGTTCTTCTTTTTCTTCTTTCTCCTCAAAAGTTGTGCAGACCAGAGCTCAGAAAGTCCTCTGCCTATCAATTTCAAACTTATACCATGTATGCATCATGTCCTAAAGACAACAAATCTAATGTAGAAGCACTCCGTTGTGCAATATCTGCTTCTTTTTCTCTACTTCTTCCGCTTTTCCCTTGCCTCCCAAGTACGAAATGATTTTTAGAGTGTTGTGTGTTTTTTTGTAACGTTATTGCATCGTTTTTCTGCAAGGAAGAGGTGAGTTTCTGTTCGTGTATTGATGTGCACTGCAGTATGTGCAGGTGAAAAGCGTTCAAGCTTTATTTCCCGCGAGTATCGTGGAAACTCGATGTACATTTCTAGGCCTATTAAAGGAGATCTCATTATAACAGAATACTTAAACTATTTTCCGGTCAAAATGAATTAATTTCCTTTGTTTTCTATCGTTTCTTGACGATCCCAATGATCTCGTCGCAATACCGAGTTTCCGATGTGTATAAATTTTCGCGTAGCTTTCGGTGCTGCAAACTTTTGCTAGGGCCTTATCTAACTATACACAGCCCAGTCGCTGTACGTAGGTACGTCGCACAGCGTAATTACAGCGTCTGGTCGGGTTAGGGCCTTATCCTACTACTTGCATATCGTTCCATTTCTGTCGTTTCTCACACCTCGTTTGGTACGATTTCTTCCATTCTATATCACTTTATCCGTTCTCTTTATATACTTTGAAATATTTAAACATAATTCTTTTAAGTATCTCGCACTGTTATTTTCGTAACGGCGATTTCTCCGATTTGCAGCAATACTTTTTCGAATCGAAGCGACGTGTGTTGTCTTTTCTATATATTTGTGTTGTTGGGAGGTGTTGATACGTTGTATTTGCTATTTATTTTCCTCGGTGTTTATCTCGAGGGACTATGCGTGTTTCTTAATGTTGATAGGAAAAGGCTAAAATGATCTGAGTGATGTCTAATGGTGATGAAAACTGCTGGTATAAAAGACGGCTTACTGTGAATGCTGAGCGTACGTGCCTTTCGTTTTATTTCACTTTCCTCTTATTCTTCTTTCCCCCTTTACACTCATCTTCCCCCTCCAGAGAATGATAAAAAAAGAAATTACATACACCTCACAACAAAAAGATCCACGATCTATACCAACCTTCGTAAAGTTAAATCTAAATGTTCAATATCAGCAAAGAATAAGGGGCGAAAGCACGAATGACAATGAATTAGAGCGAAGAGATTGTGAAATACTGAATACATACAGTCTCTTCGGCTCGAAGAAACTTGACACCCACCCATCTCCCCTTGTGGAAATTTCCACAAAAGCAGGTGCCACACCCAGGTGCGTGCCAGACGAAAGAATGCGCGCGCTGTAGATATCCTGGAAATATCGATCGAAGAACCAGCTCATTAGTTGAATTCAAGGAATAATTGCAAAGATATCGTGATTTTATAACCTTTCTTTTGGCGTGTAGTAGGAAACATCAAACAGTCGAATATAGTGTACTTAATCGAATATCTTATGTTCCCTGAAAAATAAAATAAGGATCGATTAATCAGTCAATTAAAAAGGCAATCACAGAAATACTTAAAAGGTCTCATATGCCCGGACAAATTCACTACGAGTAGGTCCAATGAGATGCAATCATCACCTGGTTAGACAGAAAAATCATGACAATTGACAATTTCAGTTCATGCTCATCATAACTGCTTATCATTTTTCAAAGTTTTGGCTATCAGCATTCGTTCGTAGGTGTTTTTTGTTTGTTTGTTTTGTATGTTTTTTCTTGTGAAAGACGTAATGACTTCTTCGTATCGAATGTAAACTGCATGTTTACCGTAAACAAGCCATTCAGTTCAGCTATGGCGCATTCGATCTATCGAACTTGCGGTAACCTCTTAGGCTGGAGCACATGGCGCATTCCTTTGAAACTTGAAAGTGAAACCACGTGTTTGCACAGTGGTGCAACCACACAACCACACACAGCGCGGCATTTTGCGATCATCGTTATAGCAGACTTTCCGATTCCAGTCAGGGTAGAAGAAATTGGAATAAGTTCGGAAAATACTGATGTTTAAAATCCAGTACAATGAAAAAGCCTGAAAACAAGGCATGATTATGTTTTATAGTAAACAATAGTTGGAAACACCGAACAGAGTTTTGCATTCGCTCACACAGAAGCTTTCTTGAGAAGATGAAAGCATTCCCCCTCCCCTGCTAGATAGTGGAAGCTTCCATAACCAGCCCAACAAGTTTCTGGAGGTACATATACATGTATGCTGATGCGCTTGTACACATGCATTGCGAGAAAGCAATCGATCAACGCTGAACATTGCGTAGTTTGGATTCTTTATTGTGCTGGTGACCAGCTCGATACTTCGGCATGTGTCTTAATTTTATGTTTAGAGTCTGTAAGCCTTATAAGTCGACGAGTTTAATTCAAAATAGCAAATAGAGGGAGATGGAAAAAATACGAATTCTGGTGGAAAAATACGGATTTTTTAGCTGCTGAGTACGGATATGTGCTTCCAAAGCTTGGCAGCTCTGCTGATCAATCAACATGATTGTGGCGTTACATGAATGTTTCTAACCTAGACCTTGCAGCTAAAAAAAGAAGAACCGAGAAAGAAAGACAATATGAACAGACCAGGGTAAGAAATTACAGAAGGGAATGGGAGAGGGACCACACAAAACACCAACACACACACACACGCAGGTGCATGGCAGGCACAGACACACACACACACACGCACACACACATTTTGACTGTGCTAAAACCCTTTAGAGACTAAGAACAAGGTATCTCAGGCTTGTGTCTATGGAGAAATGCATGTTATATCTAAATGAAATCTTCTCCACCAGGTTAATACATGTAAAGCTAGGCTGACACTTGCACGATTTTGTGGCACGCATTGGCACGACTCGAGGCGTGCCAGGGCGCAAACTAGTCGTAAACTGGCGTGAAGTCGTGACTGCGTGCCATGTCGGGTCGAGAATTTTGAAATGTTCAAAATTTTGGTCACGACAAAATTTCGTGACCGAGTCGTGAACTATGCGCAAACTGTTCGTGAACTCGTTGTGAACTTGTCGGGACGATGCGGGGAGGATGCGTGGCATTGCGTAGCAGTGCGCGCCATGCTTTTCCGTTTCTTTTTTCATGTCTTTTTTTGTTTCTTCTTTGATTCTTTTTTTTTTTAGTTTCTTTTTCTCTCTCACGAATCGAGAAACGATGGTAACGTATCTGACAAAGCATTTATGCTTAGTGACACATTAAACTACCGATTTACATCAAACCCAGATCAAACAATCATGTGATTGAAAAAAAAAAACTCATGCAAAAAGGTAGACATCAAATCCTACAGTCATTTTCAGAGCATTTTGCAACCAAGGAAGTGCTCTTGACTTTAACCATAATAGCATTTTATGTAGATAAGATGCAAAATTATAATGAACAAAGGTAGGCCCTATAAAGCGTTCATGTAGCCTCGTTTGCTGTGAAGTTGACAACATAAGGTGGGTACCAGACTTCAGCCCTAAAAAGTCCTAAGTTGATTTTTTTCAGACAAAAATTTATTGTGGTACAAAACGCTCACACACACACACAAAAAAAAACCCTCAACAAAACAGAAATAAAATGGATTTGTAATGTGTATCTGACGGCACTTTTTGTAAATGTCATAATTCTAAGGGATAGTATAGCTCTAGTTTAGATGAGGATTCAGTTTTGAACCTTTTGCAAGAAAATTGAAATCCACTTGTACTTATGAAAAATTTATTTGATAATAATCGGTTTAGAAATGGCTGAGATGTCCATAATTAGGTAAAATGAAGACGTTCAAATAAAAATAGATCGGCCATCACATTTTGTCAGTACCTCTTTCTTTTGCCTTATTTTGGATATCTCAGCCACTTCAAATACGATTTTTCATTAGATAAACCTTTAAATCCTTTTAGAACGGCATGTTTTTTATCAGGTCGTATAGAGCACGATGTCAACCGGTTAAATCCGCACAAAAAAGCGCGTTGCGATTAACTTTGGTGCAAGATATACATTTTATTGGTAAAGCATCTTACGAGTTTGATGGTAACCTATCTGATGTGCCGTTACCATTTGCACACTATTATTTACCAAAAAACATATTAATTTTGAAAGAAAGAAAGATATTATTCAGAGGGGTGAAGGTTCAGATGCGAGTTTCTTCAATACATTAACTTTTTATATTATTAATTTTCTTGAGTAATTTCTGTTGTGTGACCAATCATTACCTTAAGTACTCAAAAGTACCGGAGCTTTGCTTTCGTATAACAGCATACCTTTTTTTTTTTCTAAATGTAGCAAATTTGAGGTAACGTATCTGATATCAGCTCATTGTAACATTAGGTTTCCACGGCTTCGGATCAGTATAATATTTTGTGACAAGAGATTCCATGAATAAATCATGGTTCCACGTATGAGTGAAGTTGACTTTGTTTAACACATTAAATTACAGTGCTATGCGGCTTTACTTTGATCTTCTCTTAAGGGTCTCAAAGAGGGTAACGTATCTTCCGGCGATTTAGCGACATGATACTTATGACCTCCTGGAGAAAGATCAAAACATCATACATGTATTGTTCAAATGTAATATTATTTTTCATTGAGGCACTTGAGGGGCAATGGAATAAAGCACAAAAGATTTGATGATACGTTAATGAGTAGGAACTTATGTGAGCACGTCCTCTTCTGGCGACATGCATGGGTTTTTTAGGGTTATACATCAAACTTTGGATCGTATTTCTAATATTATCCTGGGGGTCCCAATAATCTTTACTGAAATTATTTTACAGTTCCAACCTCTCGGATGAACTAAAAATATTGATTTCTGAGGGACAAAATATCGATCTAATCTATACGAACATGCTGGCGACACGAAAATCGCGGTTGTTGACATTTTTGGGGAGAATGGCCTAAAAAGAAAAAGACAAATGTTTTGAAATAAGATAACAATTCATTAACAAGAAAACAGCAAACAACAAATATATAGAAGTATTCAGCATGTTGTCTCTTCCACAGCCAATCCAAAAAGTACCAGGGGTTGGGGAGGCCCCCTTTATATAATGGCGTGGCCAAGTCGGCACGACACCGTCCGAATTGCGCAAACTCGTCGTGCCAATGCTGGAAGTGCGTAAACTATACGCATACTATGCGCAAACTATGCGTGAACTCGTCGTGCCAGTTCGTGTCTATGTGGACACTAATGGGCACGCGTTCGTGAACTATTCGTGAACTCGTCGTGAACTATGCGTGAACTAGTCGTGAACAGTGCGGGAGCCTCTCAGTTCGTGCCCTAAAATGGCACGAATTGCCAAGACAAAATCGTGGCCAAGAGTCGTGCAAGTGTCAGCCTAGCTTAATAGACCTCTACTGCTGATTGTGACTGAGGGAAACGTGGCTCCCTAAAACTCAATTTGGCTCCCTAAAAAGGTCCCTGAGGAGCCCGACTGGCTTCCTAGAAAAAAAGTTAAGGTCAAGCCCTGGACGCGTACGCGTGCGCGCATATACGCACGCACAGCTCATATGCAACAGAAATTTCCCGTTTTTTCACACAGATCGGATGTCTGAATTGTCAAGGAATATTTCTACCAAGTTTCAAGTCAATCCGACTCAATATGACGTCATATGGGCCCTTCAAAGTTGAAATTCCGCGCGCGCGTCAATGGCGATATACAGTGCAACTATGTCAAAAACCGCCAATTTTATATCCGATTTTACTCATCAGGATGGACGGTGATGGAAAAATGATTAAAAAGTATCAAATTTCTTAATAAAATAAAAAAAGTAAATTTTCAAAATGACGTCATCAAATTTCAAGTTCACTCGAGCGTATCTCACCTATCCTTTGCCAATTTTCACCCAAATTTCAGTATGTTGTACCTTATTAAATGCTCTTTCATTTGATCTAACAACATTTTGATTGGATGAGGGCATCACCTAGTAAAAATGGATTGAAAGTAATCTTATCAAATTTGACCAGTTTACGTGTTATCTCTATGGGAGTGCAGTTTTTCTGGAAATGAAAATTGACATGACTATCTTTATCGAGAACTAGCTCACTTATGCTTCGGTGAATTCCTCCCAGATTTTAATATGCTGTAGCTGAGACTTTGGGCTATCGTGAATGTGCCCTCCGTTTTTTCATACCATGTCGGGATCACGTCAAAAAACTTGGTTGAAATTAAAGCTTATCTTCGATGTATTTTCATATTCCTTTCTTTCTGCAACTTTCTTTGCAATAACTCAAGAAAAACAGGCCCTATCACCCCCATATTTTGCACATGTTTAGTTCATGTCACGTACATTATTTCATAAAATAACAACTAGTTGATGGGACACCATCTTGGGTATGTAAATTAGGGTCAAAGGTCATAAATGTTTCATACTGTATCTTGGTGAATACATGTCCTATCTTTCCCATATTTTACACACGCAAAGACCATGTTACAAGGATCATTTCATAAACTACCGGTAATCACTTTTTGCTCAGACACCATCTTGTCTGTGCAAAGTGGGGTGAAAGGTCAAATCTATACTTCATTCTGTATCTTCGTTAGTGTATACAGAATTTGGTACCAAAGATGGCAGGTCTGACTCCCTTTTCTAAATGAGAATCCAAGCATCACACGGCCAATGTCCCCTCAACACCGATGAAACCTGTATGGTCATGCCTATTTGCATCAGGACTCGATCATTGATTTCCGAACAGATCGGATCACCTAATTTGTCAATGTTGACAAATTCCAAGTCTAGTTTTTATTGCAAGTGAACAAATTGTCCTTATTCCGTTTTCAGTAGTAGCCACGACAAAAATCATGGGTACATGTATACATACTGAGGTGTGACTCGAATCAGTGGCCTGATTGCTAGACAGACATATATCTACTCGATTACTGGGGTTCCACGCAGCAGGTATTGCATGGTATTATCTACTCAAATTAATATTTCTTGTGTCAAGTTGTTTTTTATTGAAACTGAATGGCAAACTGCTCTCCATCAATGGAAGTAAACACTTTACTATTCAATTTTTTAGTAGTAACTATCCTGATAAAAATACAGGGCATACATACTCAGGTTGGTCATAAAAATAAAGAATATGATTAAAGATTATGATGGTAAATATTTAGGGAATAGTGTTCCCTTGACAATCTGGATCAGTATTTGAGTAATTTCAACTGATTCTACCTCAATGATTATGCAAAAATTTGTTTATGGGTATTTTGCAAAATTATTTTGCAAGATACCCATTAACATGGTTCTCCACACACGAAACGAATGGGGGACAAAGGGCATGCATACTCAGGTCGGTCATAGAAATATAAAAATATGATTGAATATAATTATGATGGTTAATATTTGGGAAATATTGTTTCCTTGACAATCTGGATCAGTATTTGAGTAGTTTCAACTGATTTTACTCCAATATAAATGCAAAATACCCATAAACATGGTTCTCCACACACTAAACGAATGGGGGACAAAGTGTCCCATACGTAACTGTCCCATACATAACACGTCATGTCTGTCTTTAAGTAGAACCTGTAATTAGAACTTTTTGCCTCATGACATGAAACTTACCTCTGATAATCTTGAGTGTTGTGACTTTCATCTCAGTGAGTTACAAGTTGTAGAATGAAACACTTTCAGAGAGTTTTGAGGTTGAAAAAAATTCTCAAAAAAAACAAAATTTTTCTGGTCCCATACGTAATGGCACATATTTTCTCTTCTAGAATATAATTGTGAGGGTCATTTTTCTCCATTGTTTACATGATTATACTTCTCCTAGATATCAATCGCCATGATAAAGTTCAGTATGATCAAAGGCCATTAACACTATTTTTCAGGTCATAGGAGTCTCTGAATGTCCCATACGTAATGCGCGCGTTATCTTGGACTGGCCCTATACTGTAAAAGTAGATATTTTCGCGCAACTAATTTTCCGCACTTGGCCAGGTAAGAAGAGTTTCGCGTGTTTTTCATTCCGCGGAATCAGGATATCATGCACAGGAACATATGGCAAGCAAAAATATTCGCGTGCTTTTATTTTCGCGCTAGTTTCTGGTTGCGCGAAATGCGCGAAAATTTCAACACCGCGAAAATTTCCACTTTTACAGTAGAAGCCTTTGTTATGTCATAAACCTTCAGTTGCGCAGCGCGCACCTTACCCTAGCAGAAACTAGAGCATGCACTTTAATGCACGTTTGAAAACCTCAAAAATGCGCAGCTTTTACTCCCAAGTTCATTGATCCTACCTGTCAAAATACCAAAAATCCTTCATAAATTCCAAAAAAATTCTCGGATCACTGCCAAAATTTAATCATTTGTTACTTGTGTCATTATCTCAACCTTTCCTGTAAGTTTCATAAAAATCATTAAACTACTTTTTCAGTTATTTTTCACTCTAACAAACAAACTAACAAACAAACAAACCAATAGTAATGAAAACATAACCTCCTCTGTTTGGGAAGGGAATGAACTAAACTAGACTTCTATACACGTTTAGTTACACATCCGCTTTGTAAATTGCGAACACTACGGGTGACTCTGAAATTAATGTGTATTACAGTATGGAGGAAAGGGGTGCTGATGAAAATGCATTGCACGCACTAAAATGGCGTTATTTCACTATGGAGACTCAGAATCAACAGGACGTTCACAGTATTCGATACTGCAGTATTTATGGCATATTTGAGACTTGGCTCTCCCTCATTTCTAGACAGAAAGGTCCGTCTGTCCAGAAGAGTCTTTTAATGATTTTTTTGACATTATCGCTCTCCTGTATAGGAGGGGATCTGTGAAGCCAGACGCAGTCTCTGCGGAACATATCCCTGCCGACCAGATACAGACCAATCTTTCAGTCAACCTCATTATCAAACAATATGGAATGGCATGGAATGTACCTAAATTATTGAGTAACTGTACAGAGTATTTATATTGACTAAATATTGTATTGATAGACATATATACAATATGTGACCATGCATCACAAAACCAAAGTTGACATTTATCATGGACAGAATGTGTTTGATAGAGCATGCTCAATTTCAGCTAACTATACACAGCCCAGTCGCTGTACCACTAAAGTGCTTCTGTGTCACGGCGTCTGGTCTGGCTAAATTTCAGCTTTAATGAAATCGCGGCATGAAATTTTCGCAAATGGGAGCCAACGGCCTTATTCGCAGCATGAAATTTTTGTGAGTTGCCTCTAACATTCAAGGCCTAAGATCTTTATCATGTATTTTAATTTGGCGAAACTTGGCTCTCACAAATTTCACGTACCGGTAATTACAGTGCATGCGAACATTCCTTGTTTTACAGTAATCTGATAATCCTTTCATGGTTGTTGCTCTGATGGGTTACAGCCCGTTTTTTGTCGCATTCATCAACACAGCTAGCACATCTTGGTAAAGATTAAAAGCCCTCGAATAGACCTACATGTAACTATACACAGCCCTGTCGCTGTACACAAGTGTTACATGGCGTCTGGTCGGACTAGAATAGACCCTGTACTTCAGAGGTGAATCAGAGCCTCATTTCTCAGTTCACACTTTTCCGGAGTGTGTGCTTTCTTTCCAGTATTTAGATAGGTTAGGAGAGTCCATTTGAATTGAGTTACACATCATTTTAAAGCTTAGTTAGAGTCTGCTCTTTAAGAATCTGCCCTTAACTAAAAATCCATGTCTTCAACTTTTTGTTTGTTTGTTTTGTTTCACATTGTAGTGAAAATCAGAGGTACCAAGATGATGATTTCTGCAGCAATATCTCTCAAGGCTTGATGGGTTAAAGGAGTGAGTCATTGATAATCTGAGCAACACCAGATAATAATGGAATATTTACAAGCAACTGGATGTCTGTTTTATCTAAACTTTTAATAGTCTTGGGCTGTTAAGTATATAGCTGTCTCTATTACGCAACTATGTTTGCTTTTACAAAGTATTCCTTGTGCCTGTGCTGAAGGTTATAATGATAAAATGGCCCATGATATGTCAAAATATTTTCCTACTGCATGCATGTTTGCACAGTTTACAAATGGTACAGTATATGGTTACGAATAGAAATGAGCAACTCAGGTTGTTGGGTTTTTTTTATGCCTCCGCCACGAAGTGGTGCCGGAGGCATTATGTTTTCGGGTTGTCCGTCCGTCCGTCCGTCCGCCCGTCCGTCCTTCCGTCCGTCCTTCCGTCCGTCCGTAATGAATTTTGTGGACAGCGTAACTTAAAAACCTTTTGAGGTATCCTAATGAAACTTGGGGTGGTATTCTGAAAATCTTCCTAAGTTTCTTCCTAAGTTTCTTCGTAAGTCAGAAACTTAGGAAGTGCCTAGGAAAGACAAAATTGGTATTCTGAAATGTCTTCCTAGGCACTTCTTAATGTAAATTAAGCCATCCTTATCCCCACCCACGTCCTTTCCTAAGCCAATACGAAATGCCGTATCATAAGGAACTAACCAATGTCTGCCAATGACAATCGCATATTGCTGTGACGTAGGGTCAAATACATGAGTGCACGGCATGTCCCCTTTCTCACGCTCATTTCGCGCATCAAAGTACATGTGCGCGCAATGACTGACAAGCGCGCCTATCACGATGCTTGCAGTTTGCTATTCTTAACAACGTACTTAGGACAGGGGTGGAGCTTTCTTAAATATTTTCCTAAAATTCTTTCCTAAGTGCATTCTAGAATACCAACTTCTTCCTAAGTCAGAAATTTGCATATTCCCGCCCCCTTCCTAAGTTTCTTCCTAAGTCTACTTAGGAAGAAACTTAGGAAGATTTTCAGAATACCACTTAGGAAAAAATCTTGACTTAGGAAGAAATTTCTTCCTAGGAAGGATTTCAGAATACCACCCTTGGTACAGTTTGTATGTATGTGTATTAGGGGGTGAAGTTGTACCTATCAACTTTTGGGTGCACATGCTCAAGGTCAAAGTTAAAAAGGTCAAGGTCAAATATGTAAAATTTTACTATTTCCACCATATCTATGCAATGCCTGAAGATATTTTCTTGAAACTTAGTGTATACATGTAATACCCAATTTAGATTCTCTGGTGAAAGTTTGGGGTCATGAGGTCAAAGGTCAAAAGGTCAAGTAAAAATATTAAAACTTCACTTTTTTCTCCGTACCTTGGAAATTGTTCAAGGTATCTTCATGGAACATAGTATTGTATATATACATGTATTGACTGCCAGTGATTATCTAGAGAATTTAGGGTTCATTGGGTCAAAGGTCAGGGGTCAAAGGCAACACTTCAAATTTTACTATTTCCCTAATATTCATGCAATGCCAGCAGGATTATTTTTTTTTTTACACTTGGTGTATGCATGTATAACCTAATAGAGATTCTCTGGAAAGTTCCTTTTTTTTTCTTTTTCTTTTTTGCCTCAAAGGTCAAAAGGTCAAAGATCAAGCAAAAGTGCTGAACTAGCTTTTCCCTCCATATCTCAGAAGTGGCTCAAGTTATCTTGAAACTTACTACATATTTATGCATGTTCTGCCTGATGGTGATTAATGTATGACTTAGGGTCAAACGCCCGGTGAAAATGGTAACAATTTACTATTCAATACAGAAATTGCACTTTTTCTCCCTACCTTGAAAATTACTCAATGCATAAACTTATGAATGGGTCAAAGTCAAGTTAAAGTCCTTAAAATTCTTAAATACATGCTCTCCTATTCATCCAATTAAACCTAGGTCAAGGAAGGTGAACATTCAACACATTTCTGACAAACTTGTCATTTTAATATTTTGCCAATTTTGTGAAAATGTATTCACACATTGTCCACATGTACTATAGACCTATTAGGAGAATCATGCATTATGGCAGAGGCATACCAGTCACCATAGCGACATTTCTAGTTTATGTGTGTTTTTTGTTTTTTGTTAAGAGAATCTATAACTTCATTGCCAACCCATTGAGTATCATTCTTTTTCTTCACAAGGATTGATATTTTTTGCATGATAGTATGCATCTTTTAATAGCAATTTAGATTCTGACAGTGCACAGTTGATATGTCAGTGAATTGAGATATTATTTTAATGCCTCCACCACGAAGTGGTGCCGGAGGCATGATTTCAGGTTGTCCGTCTGTCCTTCCTTCCGTCCGTAATGAATTTTGTGGACAGCGTAACTAAAAAACTTTTTGAGGTATCCTAATGAAAGTTGGCATTGTATTTAGGGGATGAAGTTGTGCCTATCAACTTTTGGGTGCACATGCTCAAGGCCAAAGATCAAAAGGTCAAGGTCAAATGCTTAAAATTTCACTATTTCCCCCATATCTGTGCAATTCCTGAAGATATTTTCTTGAAACTTAGTGTATATGTGTATTACTCAATTAAGATTCTCTGGTGAAAGATTGGTGTCATGAGGTCAAAGGTCAGGTCAAAAAGTCAAGTAAAAATGTTAAAAATTCACTTTTTTTCTCCGTATCTTGGAAATTGTTCAAGATATCTTCATGAAACATGGTGTATATGCATGTACTGACTGGCAGTGATTATCTAGGGAATGTGGGGTTCATGGGGTCAAAGGTCAGGGTCAAAGGTCCAGGGCCACACTTCAAAATTTTACTATTTCCCTCATACACTCAGCAAAAAAAAGAAAGTTAACACTTTTTCGAGTTCATGTTTTTCAGATTTTTATGAAAATCATTTTATTATGTAATACTATATTAAAGGTAATTTAATTGGCTATTAAGTTTATAGGTTAATTAAAAAGAAAACTTTACGCATGAGTGAGCACATTCATTTTTGTCCTCCAAGGCACAAAATTAAAAATTGCAAAAAGGGACATGTTCTCTTTCACTTGCAAATGCCCTTCACGATAGCATTGACAACAAAAGACCAGTTGAACACATTGAGAGACATGAATTAAATAGGAAAAATAAGTTTTTGTTCTCTTTTTCTCTTTAAACCCCTAAGAAAAGCAAAGAGGGAAACTAAAGTGGAAAAATAAGAATTTCCTGTCAAGTCAAACTTCAGATGACAAAGGGATGAAAAGCATAAAGATAATTAAATGAGCAGAATTTCTTTATTTATTTCTTTTAATCTAGTGATTTAATAGCCATGTGACAATTTCAAGAACCAAACATTATTTACAGTTTCCTAATTTGAAAAAAAAGCTCAAATTTCTACCAATTTTGTTAATTTTTACTTCTCTTATTTCATTTAAATTTAGATTTGACATTTAGAAGATGCTTAATTTTCCTCCATCATTTTTAGCCTTCATTGATTTTTTGGGTGTTAAAGATATCATAGAGATCAAAGGTTTATTTTTGCAATTTAATTAATGTTTCTTTTTTTGTGAAATTTGTTGTTTGTTCTTATTGTTGTATGGAAGAGCACATACACATGAATGACAACTTGTTCAGTTTTGCAATTTTTACTTTTGTGCCCTGGAAGAGAAAAACAACGATGTTCACTCATGCATAAAATTTCCCTTTTTGTTGACCTACCGGGTAGATAGCCAATTACATACTGTAAATTACCTTCAGTATGGTATCCATTAGCTTTCAGCCAAATATTCTATGAGAAATCTAAACTTGAAAAAGTGTTTACTTTCTTTATTTGCTGAGTGTATTTATGCAATGCCAGCAGGATTATTATTTTTTTTTTTTGACTTGGTGTATACATGTATAACCCAATAGATATTCTCGGGGAAGGTTTTGGGGTTTTTTTTTGGCCAAAAAGGTCATAAGGTCAAAGATCAAGTGAAAGTGCTGGCTCAAGTTATCTTGAAACTTAGTACATATTTACGGCATGTTCTGCCTGAGAGTGATTCTCTTATGAATTTTAGGGTCAAAGGCCAGATGAAAATGGTAACAATTTACTATTCAATACAGAAATTGCACTTTTTCTCCATACCTTGAAAATTACTCAATGCATAAACTTATGAAAGGGTCAAAGTCAAGTTAAAGTCCTTAAATTTCCAAATACATGCTCTCCTATTCATCCAATTAAACCTAGGTCAAGGAAGGTGAACATTCAACACATTTCTGACAAACATGTCATTGTAATATTTTGCCAATTTTGTGAAAATGTAATCACCCATTGTCCACATGTACTGTAGACCTATTAGGAGAATCATGCATTATGACGGAGGCATACCAGTCACCATAGCAACATTTCTGGGTTTTTTTTAATACTGAGTAATTTAAGCAAAAATGCATGGGGTATTTTTTCATCATTCAATGGAGTATAAGGTCAGTTCTTAAGGTCAAGTAAATGCCCATAATGTGATGTTGTGAGAAGGCAAAGGCTTTCCAGTTAGCTGTCTAGTTGTCAAATTGCTCTTGTTTTTTGTTTGTTGTAAATGTGAAAAGACCAAATTGTACATTCCCCATAAAAATGAATTTAATGTGTCTTAGGACATAAAGGCCTTGATATATTCTGTTGAGAAATTTTGTGAAGAAGTTTGTATAGATCTGTCAATTACAAACAAAATATTCACAACCTTACAATGATATTTATGGCCTTATAAAGATGACATGTTCAATTAATGACTATTTTGCAAATATTTTAGTATTTTGTATTTTTGATTTAGTCTGAAAGCAGACATACATGCAGAGAAGAAAAGCATCATAGAAAGATGGTTACACAGACATCCATGTGGAAATATGCCGTGCAGCTTGACAAGGAATACACCTTGCGATGTAGTGTGTGTGCCTCGTGTAACTCGTCCTACGGTTGGCTTCGTCCCATCATGAAAGTTCTAGAGATCTCTGGTCATGGCCTTCCCTGGTTTGGTTTCTGTCTTCCACTCCTCTTCAGATCCTACCAAGTTCGTGATATGGATGCATTCAACCCTACCGCAAACTTAATCATAGGTCAGTCCTTTATTATAGCATTTTACTAACATATACATGTATATCACTCATCCATGTCAAATGTAGCCACAAGTCATATTGTGTAAACTTTTCAGTTTACACAATAATCAGTGAGTTAGTTCACTTTCTAAGGGGTAATAGGATGTGTGTACTATTGTGTCTATATTTGCGATATTTTTACTCAATGATTCGCCTGCATGCTGAGATGTAGTACACTGTATAAAATTGTATGAATGCGTACACATAGGAAGTGTGAGATGACTCCTTGTACATTGTGTTATAAGCGTTGGATGTGTGTCATGGAAGAATTTTTTTTTCTTCCCTTTTAATTCTTCCTTATAAAATACATACTTTTGTTTGCTGCATATTCAAACCCCCATGTCTCTATTCCCCCACCCCCCAAAGAATTTACAAAATAGAAAATAATGAAAATAGTGAAATAAAAAAATCAGAAAAAGAAGTAAGCCACAACAATCCCGAGTCCAATGAATGAGTGGTTTTATGAAAGGTCTTATTTCACAACACAGACACACATTCTTGAATGGGGAAAAACAATATCAGGAGCAAAGAATGGAAGACAGAGAGAGAGGAAAGAAAACATTCTCTGGAAATTTTTTTGTTGCTCTCTGTCTCTCACCCTGTCTCCCTCTACCTAGCTCTCTCTTTTTATATCCTATTGTATAAGTGAGCAGTGCAATAGTGAGTGTATATATTCTTTTCCAGTGAGAATTCTTCCCCACAAAAAAACAAAACAATTTTAATAATGATTAAAAAATGAATAAAAAATGTTCTGAAAAATAAAGTACAAAAAAATATAAGAACAGTATGGGTCAGATGAACAGGTGTTCTACGAAAGGTCAAATTCTGTCTATTATATGCAGACACATGTTTTCGAGTGGGGATTAAACAACATCAGAAAGAAAGGGAGTGAGAGAAAGAGAGAGAGAGAAAAAAAATGTGAATGATCCATCAAACACTGAACCATGAATGTATACCAACTTTCAGAAACAAGTCATAAGCCACAATTGATCATTGGCTTTTCATTAGTGGAAAAACTTGTTTTTTGTCTTGCCCACCGGAGGTGAAGGTGAGACTAAGGGATCCAAATGGCGTCCGTCCGTCGTCCGTCCGTCGTCCGTCGTCTGTCACAAATGTTAAAGTTTACCTGCAAGACTCTCTTATGATGCATAACTTGGCAACTATTACAGCAATGGCAGCCACACTTGGGTGATAGAAGCACTAGGGGTATCTTCATGTTATGGTGTTGTCAGAGGTCATGTGATGATGTCAAAGGTCATTTGAGGTCATATATTAAAGAGTATGTGCAAGACTCTCTTTTCTACGTTAAAGTTTACCTGCAAGACACTCTTTTGACAAATAACTTCACATAAGTTGCTTGGATTACAACCTAACTTGGGTCATAGATGCACTGGGGGTACCTTCATGTTATGGTGCCGTTGGAGGTCACAGGATAAGGTCAAAGGTCATTTGAGGTCATACGTTAAAGTTTACTTGTAAGACTCTCTTATCACATGTAACTCCACACATGTTGCTACAATGGCAATCAAACTTGAATGATGGATGCACTGGGGGTACCTTCATGTTATGGTGCCGTAAGAGGTCACATGATAAGGTCAAAGGTCATTTGAGGTCATACATTAAAGTTTACTTGCAAGACTCTCTTATCACACGTAACTCAGCACATGTTGCTACAATGGCACTCAAACTTGGGTGATGGTAGATGTCTCTTGGGAAGTTGAAGGTAACCACAAGGTCAAAGGTTACAGACAGGGGTCAACAAACTTTTAGGGCCTAATGTTAAGTTTTTAGGGCGCATTTCGTTTATGGCTCATAACTTTTGATCCCTTTGTCCGTTTGTGACCAAACTTGGATGGAAGATGTCCCTTGGGGAGGTGAAGGTCGTCACAAGGTCAAAGGTCACAGACAGGGGTCAACAAACTTTTAGGGCCCAATGTTATGTTTTTAGGGCACGTTTTGATTGTGGCTCATAACTTTTGATCCCATGTCCGTTTGTGACCAAACTTGGACAGTAGATGTCCCTTGGGGAGTTAAAGGTCATCACAAGGTCAAAGGTCACAGAAAGGGGTCAACAAATTTTTAGGGCCCAATGTTAAGTTTTTATGGCGCGTTTCGATTACGGCTCATTACTTTTGATCCCTTTGTCCGTTTGTGACCAAACTTCGATGGTAAATGTCCCTTAGGGTGTTCAAGGTCACCACAAGGTCAAAGGTCATAAGCAAGTCAATTAACTTCTGGAAGTTATAAAAAATATTAATTCCTTGTACGCGAATGGGCTAGACACAATTTGGCGATTGCCTTGTTTTTTAAATAAGAAATAAAAATGATAATATGGCCAATTTGCATCTTTTTAATGAGCTGAAAAGATGCGTGTGCATGTGGGTTGGAGGGGACTCCTGTTTTTATAACTCCGCCACAAATTGTCACCGGAGGCATTATGCTATCGGGTTGTCCATCCTTCCGTCCGTTCGTTCGTCCTTCCTTCTGTCCGTCCGCCCATCCGTCCGTCCGTCCTTCTGTACGTCCGTCTGTCCGTCCATCCGTCCTTCCGTCCTTTCCTTCGTTATGAATTTTATGGACAGCGTAACTAAAAACCTGTTATTGAGGTATCCTGATAAGACTTGGTATGTATAAGTATGCATGAGTGGACGAAGTTGTGCCTTTTAATTTTTATGTGCACATGCTCAAGGTCAAGGTCAAATGCTCAAATTTACACTATTTCCCCATATTTATGCAATGCCTTGAGGTTTTTTCTTGAAAATTTGTGTATAAATGTAATACCAAATAAAGATTATCTAATCCAGAGAGTTTCCGAGTCATAAGGTCAAAGGTGAGAGGTCAAGTGAAAATGTTAAAATTTTACTCTTTTCTCTATTAGTATATCTTGGAAATGGTTCAAGGCATCTTCTTAGAACTTCCGATACACACTTATATGCATGTACTGACTAGCAGTGAATATCTAGGGAATGTGGGGGTCAAAGGTCAAGGTCAACTCTCCACAATTTCACTTTTGCCGTCATATTTATGCAATTCTTGCTGGATTTTTTTAAAAACTTGATATATAACCCAATAGAGATTCTCTCAGAAGTTTCTTGTCCAAAGGTCAAGTGAAAGGCCTAAATTTAATTTCTTCCACTATATCTCGAAAGTGACTCAAAGTATCATCTATGCATGTTCCACCTGACAGTGATTCTCATGAGAATTTGGGGTCATACAGGTGTAGGGTCAAAGGTCCAGGGTCAAAGGCCCAATTAGAATGCAAAAATTTTACTACTTGATCAGTGAAAATTACACTTTTTTCTCCATAACCTTGAAAGTTATTCAATGCATAGACTTATAAAAAAGGGTCAAAAGTGAAGTAAAAACCGTCAAATCCCCAAATGCCTGCATTCTTAGGCATTATAGCCATCCATCCAATTAAACCTAGTTCAAGGAAGTGAACATTCAGCAAATTTGTGACAAACGTGTCATTTTGATGTTTTGCCAATTATGCCAAACTCATCACACATTGTCAAGATATTATACTATGGATCTATGGGAGAACCATGCATTATGGTGGAGGCATACCAGTCACCATAGCAACATCTTTTTTTTTTTTTTTGGAAAGGTTGAAGAGAGTGCAGATAAATGACGGGGGGGGGGGGGGGATCAAGGACAAATGTTATGGGCAACCCCCCCCCCCCCCCCCCCCCCACCCAGGCTTCAAAGGGGAGAATCTTTGGGCAGAAACCTCGGGGAGTCCCATAAGGTTTTGTTTGTTTGTTTGTTTTTTTCCATTTTTATCTGGATTTTTACCTCTGCCAAGCGAGGAGGTAATGTTTTCTTCGGCATTGGTTTGTTTGTTTGCTTGTTTATATGTTTGTCCATCTGCAACATAACTCAAAAAGTTATGAACAGAATTGGATCAAGAGAAGGTTAAGAATGGCACAAGTAACCAAATTTTGGTTGTGATCCAAGAATTTTATGGGTTTTATGAAGGATTTTTGATATTTTGGCAGGTAGGGTCAATGAACTTGGGAGTTCAAGCTGCACATATTTGAGTTTTGCATGCACGCACTATACTGCATGCTCTTATTTCTGCCAGGGTGACGCGCCACCGCGCAGCTGAAAGTTGATGATGTAACTAATGCTTTTCTGGATCGAGACAATGGGCTATTTTCAGCATGCATGTATGAGTAGTGGTGAAATAACCTGCTTGGCGGAGGTCTGTGCTCCGTCCTTCCATCTGTAATTAATTTTGTGGACAGCATAACTAAAAAACAGTTTATGGTATCCTAATGAGTGTATGAGTGGGCAAAAAAAAAACATGTTTTACCCAATAGAGATTCTCTTGGAAGTTTCTTGCCAAAAGGTCAAAGGTCTAAGGAAAGTGCTAAATTTCACTTCTTCCTCCATATCTCGAAAGTGACTCAATGTATCGTCATGAAACTTGGCACCGGTACATATTTACAAATGTATGCATGTTCTACCTGACAGTGATTCTCTTGGGAACTTTAGGGTCTTAAGGTCAAAGGTCAAGGGTCAGAGGCCAGGTTTAAATGCAAATATTTTACCATGTGATACTGAAATTATACTTTTTCTCCATACCTTGAAAATTGTTCAATGCATAAACTTATAAAAGGGTCAAAAGTCAAGTAAAAATCCTAAAATCCCCAATAATATATGCCCTAGTTAAACCTAGTTCAAGGAAAATGAACATTCAACACATTTGTGTCAAATCCATCATTTTGATATTTTGCCAATTATGTGAAACTGTCATCACACATTGTCAAGACATTGTACTACAGGTCTTTTTTTTTATAAGGGTGAAGAGGCTGCAGGTGAATGGCAGGGGGGGAGATCAGGACAAATGTTAAGGGCACACCCCCATCCCACCATAGCGACATTTCTAGTTGTTAAATACACTGTGATTCCCTCTGAAAATTGTATGTTCTTTCATATTTTCTAAGAGGTTTCGGTTTACCTCACAAACACACACGCATGCAAAGTTGGAAACCTGCAACCCCATGCTAACCAAAACTGTACCATCCCTTTAAATTTGGGGTACCGCCAATGTGCAAGTGCCCCCCCCCCCCCCAGCCCTGTTTCAGATGTATTGTGAGATGGCGCCGAATCAAAGTTGGATCCAGTCTAGGCTGTATCTAGCTTGCCAGACTACGGCACAAACAGGGTTAGCATGTGTGACCACGATGAGTCGGAGAGCGAGAAACCACACAGTAGAGCTTGCAAACCAACTAACTTGGGTCTCATCTTTTCATCTTGGGGCATTCCTGAAGATTTCTTCGCATATTATTGTCTGACCAGCACATTGTAGCCTCATAGTGATAATCCAAATCAATCCAATTTTCGCTATCGCCAATGACGTAAAAGACTCCTGCGCATGCTAAAGAGCTCTGTCACAGGTGCACTGTGGGATTCCTCGGTCCATTGTTCGCTTCCGGTTGTCTAACGCGAGTCGCAGTTTCCATACGATTTAATGGAGTTCTTTGTCTGCTTTTCCGTTCTTTGTCCTTTTTTTCTTGGCTATAATTCAGCTTAAGAGAGTTGAAAGTGTCTAAGCTTTACTGATTTGCGGTCACTAGAGTCATAGTTCACTACTGCAAGGCTTCAATGTGCTGGTCACATGATGGAAAGCGAAGAAATCTTCAACAAAAAATACCTCTTTATAAAGACAGAACGTGTTGTAAGTGCATGTGCAGCCAAAACCGGGGCTAGTTTGCCACCCAAGCTATCCCATAATGCATCTAAAACACTGCTCTGCGCACGGCACCTACGTATTGGCGATACCCTCAATTGAAAACCTATAAAACCTTTTTTCACCAAAATTCAAACTGAGGAAAATTATAGTAATGACCAAACTGCACACATTATGTGCAGGAAGACTTGAGTGAGACAACCAGGTCCCATTTCATAGAAGATTTTGAATTACAACTCTAGCTTCAATTCAATCATAGTTTATTTCCAATCAACGAAAATCAAAAACATAGTACAATGTATACATGTCATTAACTGATATTGTTCAAACGCTTGCAAAAGATTCATGTAATATACGAGACAAATTATAGAACAACATATATGTACAATAATAAAGAGGAACACTGTACAAATACTACGTGGGCGAGCGGAAAGTAAATTCGATCATGGAAAATAGTGATCCACTAAAAAGCAAAGCTTGTCGGACGTGGATCGCTAGATAAATAATGAGTGAATGATATACTATTCTATAACAATATACATGTAGTTATTTTGAGATACACAGGTCGGGAAAAAAATATAGAATACCAATGCTATAGTGCCCGGACACTGTTCATTGAACCACATGTACCGGGAAAATAAGACAAGGACAATACATTCGTACACACATTCAATTACCCACACGCATATACACTGTTGGACGCGAGACAGTACCGAGAGGAGAGAAGACGGTAACAATACAAGTCTACGAAGAACAATAGACAGGAAAGGAAAAGGAGAGAAGAAAGAAGAGAGGTCTGCACACAGAACACGCCAAGTGCTGCGACATCAGGACAGGTGAAAGCTCAAGCATAAATTATAGCAATTTAAATTATCTAAGATTATAAGTAGAAAGTAAATGTTTTCTGAGTTTATATTTAAATGTGACAAATTTGGGGGAATCTTTTAAACTATTATCTAAATTATTCCAAAGTCTGGGTCCAGTATAAAGAAATGTATTTTGGGCATGTGCGGTTCTCATTAACGGAAGATGGAATTCGTCGGATCGTCGCGTGGGATAGTTATGAACATGACTGTTTCGATGAAATAAATCGAATAAATTGAATGGCAACTTCCCATAGCAACAGCCAATCAGGAAGCTGAATTCTTGTCATTGCCAATACAATTGCCATTCTAGGAAGACTTGCTATCATATCAACTTTTTATGCCTCTGCCACAAAGTGTCGGCGGAGGCATTATAATTTCGGGTTGTCCGTCCGTCCGTCCGTCCGTCCGTCCGTCCTTCTGTCCATCCGTCCTTTCCTTCGTAATCAATTTTGTGGACAGCATAACTTAAAAACCAATTGAGGTATCTGAATGAAACTTGGCATGTACGTGTATGTATATGTATGAGTGGGCGAAGTTGTGCCTGTCAACTTTTGGGTGCACATGCTCAAGGTCAAAGGTCAAGGTCAAATGCTCATGCTCAAAATTTCACTATTTCCCCTATATCTATGCAATGCCTGAATTGAAGGTATTTTCTTGAAACTTAGTGTATACATGTACTAAAACAATATAGCCATTCTTCCAATGAAACCTAGTTAAACGAAAGTAAACAGTCGACACATTTGTGACAAACCTGTCATTTTTATATTCTGCCAATTATGTAAAACTGTCATCACACATTGCCAAGACATTGGACTATAGACCTGTTAGGAGACCGATGCACTATGACGGAGGCATACCAGTTGCCATAGCAACATTTCTAGTTTATTGATGGGAGTTGGGTGGGGGGGGGGGGAACCATAAAAAATCATACTGGATTTCAACGGGTGCTGCTAACCCCTCAAAACTCAAGTTCTATGATAAAAGCATGCAGGGGTAGGGTCCCAATCCATGGACAGGGTCCTCGGGTATTAGAAAGAGATGGTCATGGGAGGAAGAGGGCATAGACGGAGGAAGAGAAAATATTAGGGGTTTTTCCCCGAATAAAAACACGGGAAAAGAAATACGTATGATGAATTCATGAAAAAATATAAGGCCCTCAGACCCGTGGATTTCAATGGGTGCTGCTAGTCTAAAGATTATATTTTGCTATCATAGTATTCCCTGAGTAGTACCATAGTCATAGATATCAGCCATTAACCCTAATAAAAAAAAAAATAATAGTAAAGCTGGAACTTATTATCCACATCTTGCAGAAAGCCTCATTCAATTTGCTTCAGTGTTGTGGGAGATAGAGGGATCTTTTAAAGCATGTTATGTTGATATAATTCTAATATTCTTTACAAAGTCTCGGGGGTCTTGCGCTCAAATGACGAAGCACATAATAATTTCCAGATTTTTCAGCCAATCCCTCCAGCTAGTGGTGGTGTCAAGTCAAGATGTCATGAAAATCTGATTTTCCTCTGAAAAATCTGATTTTTTTGAAAGGATGTTCTATCTATTCTTTTTTAATGTCATAAAGTTGGGATCTCTGCTGATAGGTAGCACTTTGCTCTGAGCAACAACAACCATATGTTCAAAGAGATTCTGGTCTGCCTTCCGGACAATCTGTTTCCCTTGAGTTTTGTCACCAGCCTGCTTCTTTTTTGATGCTGAGAAATGTTTTCAGGTTCTGTTTCTTCATCTTGTCATGGAATATCACTGTGGAAGGCTCTTTCTCCAAACATTCTTTCTTGAACGATTGGTAGATGTGAGCTTCTAGCAAGTCACTTTAAACATCTGGTGGGCCAGGGATTCCAGTGGTCAAGTTGACCAACTCTGTTTTATCATGGCTCAGTGGACTGATGCAGCAGCTCTCCATTTGTTCACAGATAACCAAGCTTCAGCGTGTTCAGAATGCATATATGTGCAAGACTTGACTTGTGTCCAGGTCGTCAAAATTTTCACGTACACCTGTTTTGATGAAATTGCATTGGTTGCCAGTAAGGCAGAGAGTTGCATTCAAGATTTTGTTACTTACAAAGTACTGAATGGCCAAGCGTGTGGTTAATTATCAGAATCAATTCGCACAATTTGTGAAGAACCAAGGAGGTTCGAGAGATGGAGTTCCATCTGATTAGTATTATTCAATCAGCTGTCAGTTTTCTATGGATGGACAAAAGAATTCCACAGGTGCATTTGTGCCTTTGATGTTTGATGCTTGAAGCCACCATCTTTCTGAGCAATCTGAAGATTCATTTTTAACGCTAACATAATATCGGGTATATGCTGCTCGTTTATATATCAAATGCAAGCACAGCAATGGAATTTCACCTGATGATAAAGCATATAAAACAAAAGTCAATCCCGTTCGAACATATGTGCAAAAGTGTAAATCTGAGCTGTATTTTGTGAAAGTGTTTGAAATTTTACCCTCATGGAAAGCAGGTTTTATCACTTTTCTCCTTATTTCCCCAAAAGGAAACTAATATGGTATCATCTTCAAGTATAGTTCTTTATAAATTAATATGTCAGATTAGCGTACAATCACGTACATTCGAGTAATTTGGATATCTATTTCAGCAATATTTGAGCAATTTCTATTCGTGCACCCCCGTGCCTTTACCATTGTCTACCGCCCATCGTTTGTAAGTAGGGATAGCGAAAAGTAATTACCATCACAAAGACATATCTTCCTTGGAAAGTGGCTAGTGATTATGCAATGAGACACTAGTCAATTATCTTCGCATCTGAGCGGCTGATCCAGTTTGACACATACTTCAAATATTTTTGAGTGGCGGCTTCGAGCATGGGATCAAAGCGAATAAGACTGTTGTGACTCCATTTCTCCAACCTCCTTGGAAGAACACAGGATAAGTTGCTTCTAGAGCAAACTCACTTAAAAACAAAATTAACATTGGGGGATCGTTCCTTCTGATGCCTTTTGTTCCTACAGGAGTCTGTATGTCCTTGTTGATGGTTTCTTTAATGGCCTAGTCTACTAGGATTCTACCAAAGGGATTACTGCTTCCAAGTTGCACTGAAAATCTCTGGCCCTGCATGAACTGTCCATCATGCACGTCTTGGTGGTCGATAGCAAGATGGGACATTTGTGGGTAGTAGTAGGGAAGATTGCACCATGGAATCATTTCACAAATGCATGCAAGATGCAGCTTCCAGTTACCCTGTCTACATGCCTAAATCAGCTCCAGCATCAAATCAACCATGATTTTCAAATAGGACATCCATAAGGCTGAGAGTTCCATTCTCTCCTCTCAGGTAATCAAGGTAGACATCAAACAGCTTGATAATGCATATTACAAGACTGAATCTCCCTCTTCCGTGGGAGACATCTTCACAGACTGAGGCAGTTGATGATTCTGAGGGTTTCTTCTAGGTGAATCAGGTCATTACTGGAGCAAGTCTTTCCATGCCAAATGCATAAATGTCTCATGCAGCAACTTTTGTAGCCTGACTGCACAGTTGTACTTCTGGCCCTCCATCACTCCAGCAATAGAGCCCTCATAGCGACACCTGCCTCTACATGTGGGCCCTCAGCCCGGCATCCTTGAATCTCTTCTTTATGATAGATAGATAGATAGATAGATAGAAGAGTAGTGTACAGATGGTGTGGAAGACACCCAATGCAAAATGATCCCCCTGAACTTCTCTGGGTGCTTCCACAGTATTTCAGCAACTTTGCCATTCAGAGCTTGTGTGAATATGCAGACTATTTTTTTTTTCAATCCCACTGACTGCATGATATCGACAGACTGCTTAGCACTTCATATACAGTAGACATCTGTGTTGCTGACGCAGTGATTGTAGGTAGGTAGCCTACAGCATCCTGGATGACTGTGACTTCATCACGACAGGCTGTTGAACCCAGTCCAGTTGCAAGATGGTCTGGACTTCTGGGCTAGATATGCGGGCCAGCAGCCACACCAGGCCCTTCTTCTTTGCCAGCTGTACATCAATGTTGTCCTCCTCTATACCATACATCTGTGATAGACCTGCACGCATGCCGACACTGTAAATTGGGAGCATAATTGCTTTGGTGTCGATGCCTTTCTTCTTTTGATATTTTCCTGTAGTTGGTCAATATTTTCCCAGGCTAGTGTAGTGAAGAGACCAAAATGTATATATTTTGGCAGTGCATGCTGACCATCTGAGAGGGAAAACGTGGAGGAACAGGTCTGCTTTTATCTCCTCAACTTGAGAGTATGACACGCCATGACCAAGCCGATTAAAGTATCCTGCATGTTCACAACAAAGGGCAAATTGATATTCTTCATTGGCTTACTTGTGCTGCTTGTAATGGCATGGGTCCTGGCCAAATGAGTTGCAAAGCAGCTGCACTCTGTTTGATGGGTTTCAACACTCTAATGCCTGTCAGCAGTGTGTGCATGAAGCTGGTCACAAGGCTTCTTAAGTGGTCATTTCTTCTGACATCTGAGGCAGCCATGTCTGTTTGTAGTCTTGCTTCATGACATCGTCTCTCATCTGCAAAAGTGCAATGCTACTTTGTAAAAGATGTCCTCTGTTCCTTTTGATTTCATGACATGCATCTTGGTCTTGAGTTCTTGAAATTATGTAATCAGCTCTGCTATAGAAAGTTTGTCAGGATATACAAGTAGTTTTTCCTTGTCATCTGGAGTGATATGCAAGGCTTCTCCAAACTCAACTCCGGTTTGCGGCCAATGTGCTTCTTGGTTGAGGCGTTCACTGTGGCCACTCCAAGAATCTTCATGCCCTGAACCAGTCTGGTGGTGAGGTCAATCATTGGTACCATGGCAGGGTTGACACATGGTTCTTCTCTTTATAAGAGAACAGTTGACTGTATAACTGTTCTCCGCAGCCTCATAGTGAGTATCCATATCAGTGGTACTATCGCTACTCTCTGCTGGCATGGTTGCTATTTGTTTTGTGAACTAACAGTAGCAGGAACAGTGGTAGTGACCTTCTGCTGCCACCAGATATCTGTGACAATGGCAAGTATCCTGTTATCCAGTTTATTGACAGCAGCTTTGCAGATTTTTACCTCCACCAAGGAAGAAGGAGGTTAAGTGATCATCGGTTTTGTTTGTCTGTATGCGAAATCACTCAAAAAGTTGTGTACGGATTAAAATGAAACATGCATAGAAAGCCGATACTGACACAAGGAACACCTCATTCACTTTTGGTAGTTATCCAGGAATTTTTAAGGGTGTTTGAAGGATTTTTCATCTTTTGGCATATAAGGTAAACAAACTTGGGGTTATGTCTGTGAATGTTCTCAGTCATCCGGGTAAAGTATATCATGAACTTTATCCGTAAATCTAGTCAACTGGACTTACTTGTAATTTGGAGTAGCGACGTTTCACGTCCTCTCCGCGATGTTTCAACTTTGGCGGCAAATGGTTGTTGACCCATATCAGGGTAAACTTGGGGTTCAAGCTGCGTGTACCGGTACTTGAGGTTATGCACACTAAAGCGTGTGCTGTGCTCGGGCAAGGTGCTGTACAATGACGTAAACAAAAGGCTTCTATTTTGGGAAATTGCACGTTTAAGGATAGAAATGAGTTGCTGGCTTGGCGGAGGTCTGTGCTCTCCGAACACTTTTCTAGTTGTTGGGGTTTTGTTTTACTGCTTACAGTTCAGCATAATGGGCCACAGTCTCTCTAGTCCTTTTTCCTTTCAAGTACTTCCTGGATTTCTCACAGAAGATGCACTGTGGCCCATATACAATTGCACCCTCGACAGAGATAGTGCCTGCCTGCCTGACTTCCTGCTTTCTGATGAGTATTTGTTTTCTCCTGTAGTACTAACTACTGGTACTCAATTCGGCAATGATACTATCAAGGTCCCTTTTCATTGTGGAGATGCTTCGACCATGTCCTGTGGTAGGTCACAACTTGTATGATATCATTTATTTATTTATTTATTTATTTATTTATTTATTTATTTATTCATTCATTATTTATTAACTCCGCCAAGGGATGAGGTTATGTTTTCACTACTGTTGGTTTGTTGGTTTGTTTGTTTATCCATGTGCAAAATAAATCAAAAAGTTGTTCACGGATTTGGATGAAACTTGCAGGAAACGTTGAGAATGACACAAGGAACAGATAAATAAGTTTTGGTAGTGATCAGGAAAATTTTTATGGATTTTCTGAAAGATTTTCGATATTTTGGCAGGTATAGATTCAATAAACTTGGAGTTCGAGCTGCCCATTTTGGAGGTTTTCATATGCGCACTAAAGTGCATGCTCTAGTTTCTGCTAGGGTGAGGTACGCCGCGCAGCTGAGGGCTTATGACATAGCAAAAGGGTTCTATATTGGGAAATTGGGCATTTTTTCAGCATGTATATGGGTCAGAATTTTGAACGATGTACAATTAAGCCAAAACAACGCCAAATTTCAAAAGTAGGAATTACTCCAAATCAATCATCTGACCTGAAAGAGTATACTTCAAGCTTTATTATGAACCCAATTATGTATACTGGGACTTTCCCAGAGGAACAAGTTTTTATGCACTGCGGAAGTTTACCATGTCAAGAGCAGCGAACGTCCGTGAAGAATAATACTGCACATACATATGAGTACCATTTAACATAGCATTCCACCATCTCATTCAGTTCAGAATTGTAACAAAATATCTGAAGGGATATATGTATGTGTTGGCAGAATATTAAGCTTGTATTCTTAACCTATACGTAATGGTAGACAAATGATGATTTAACCAAATTTGTAATTTCTGTTGAAATATTACTCTTTCGTTAAACACTTTTCTCCAATTTACGCGCATTTTATAAAAAACACAATATTTCGACCTCTTATTTCACTATCCTATACGTTAATGCTTACTCCCAAATAATAAGATGCTTTTTTTAAGATGTATCTAATCTAGGCAGTCTCTATAACCCAACAAACATAGCGTAGTTTTCATCACGGAGGTTCACATATAGCTCACGGACGTTCGGAATAAAGAAAATATTGAATAATGCAGTTCTCTGGAGTTGGAAACGCATTTTATTTACAACAAACAGCGATTTCACGTCGAGAAAAAACTACTCTGCAAAATAAAAAAGAATTATTACCAATTCTCCATTATAAAAGCTTGTTTATCTTTTCATGCTGAGGAATAAAAAAAACAACACTTTTTCCATCTCTCGTAGATGAACGTACAAACGTACGTTAAGTCTCACTTGACATACTCCATCTGATGAAACATTGCGCCTTGTGGCTAGAATGTTCCATCAAGCAAATCAGTGAACACTGTAATTAAAACAACTACCATTTGTAAATGTACACTTCAGGTTAAAACAATCAAATGAATAAAAAAGAATGTAATGTCATGTCTTGTCGGTTGTAAGCAGACTGTCGGTAACCCCTGAAAATTAGAAAAAAAAATGTTTTCCACACACATTGCTTTCATTACCATTAACCAAATAAATTGGATGATGTTTTTGACAAAATTTTTTATAATAATTTTAGATGTCCTAACTAAAAGTTGGATATTAACCCAAGTCCGTATGAAAAAAAAAATGGAAGAATATTGCATTGAGAGTTGACTGATTTCAAAAATTCAATGCTCCCATATCGCAATAAAGTGCATAACCTTGAGAACGAATATACTTATCAAAATTTTGTAATCACAAAGTAAAGATTCAGGTCCTAACTTTGTTATTTAATGTCTACAATGCAAAATTTATATTAACCACGATGACGAACACGGTCACAGACGGATATAACAAAGAATTGACAAAGAAACACAAAAGTAATGTGCTCCGTGTACCGAAATACGAAGTTTAGCTGCGGAGGGTAAACGCTTCACGTTTCAGTGTGTATAAGAAAAAAATCACCCTGCATTTGCTGCTTGTACTACACACTGTTACCGATAATTTTTGTTATTATACGAGTCAGAAATGATATAAGGTTCATTACTCCGAAGTTTCGTCATAACAAAATACACTAAGTCCATATAACTAAGATGGATGTTTGTGACTTCGATATTAAATGGTTTGGTGTAACGAACATTTTGTAGCACGTAATTTGGGAGGCTTGTTATTCATACGGTTTGTCAATCCGAAATCAATTAAGGTTTGTACATTCATGAAGCTTTTATATTCAGTAGAAAATGATAGGAATCTCCGAAGGCTAATCGAAATGTTTGTGTGTTAATTGGAACATGAAATAAGGTTCATAATCCAAATGTGGAGACACAAGTTAACACCCAAAGCCTCCAGATTAAGAAACTGCATGATATCGTTTTCACCCCCAAACGAATATCAGGCCCATATTCCACATTTAGAATAACGGTCTATAGTCCAAGAGCATTAGTTTTAACCTGGACATTTTTGGTAACAAGCTGATTTTTTCAGGATAGGTCCAGAAAAATGTCTAGAATAGCATACTAAAAGTCCTCATAAATCCTCTTAAAGCGTTTTCTGCAATCCAAGATGGCGTCCAAAATGGCCGCCATATCCAGAAATTCTTATAACTTTTCAACCAGAGAACCAAAATACAAAATTTAGATGTCTAAATACATGTTTTTAAGCATGAAGAACTCAATAAAACACATATTAAGAGATTTTGATGCATGCAAGTACCTTAATCCAAGATGGCGTCCAAAATGGCCGCCATTTTCTGAAATTCTTATAACTTTTCAGTCAGGTAACCCAAATACAAAATTTAAATGTCTAGATATATGTTTTGAAGGATGACAAACTCAATAAAATACATATTAAGAGTTGTTGAAGCACGCAAGTACCATAATCCAAGATGGCGTCCAAAATGGGCGCCATTTCCTTTTTTTTTTTAAATCATAATTTTGCAATTAGATTTCAACTGTACACACTTGGAATATACGTTTTGAGTCACAGGGAACCAAATATAATACTTATTCGCAAATTTTGAAACACAAATAAAGCACTTAAGCACTTTCAGAAATCCAAAATGGTGTCCAAAATGGCTGCCATTTCCTGTTTCTCTCATAAGCCTGCAACTAGGTAACCGCGATGCACACTTAAATGTAAAAATACATATTTTGAGACATAAGGAACCCAACAAAATACTTATTCAGTGATCATGAAGCACGTAAGTACAAATAAAACCACGTGAGTTCTTCGCGAAAACCAAATGAAGCCCAAAATGGCCGCCGTTTGTTTATCAAGAGACAAAGATATTCAACATAATGTTCGAGATTCAACAACTCAGAAGGTCCAGTGGAATCTTTCCCTTAAATGTGCACAACACGGGTATAGGTTCGCTTGGATGCATCCCCCCTTGTGGAAAGGGGTGGCCTGTACAATCATTATTTTCTAAATATTCATCATGAAGTATATGCACTTTGTCATTGAATTGCAATCATAAAAATGCAAAACGTCCCTCGCTCGGCCCCTTTCCATAGACTTTGTACACTTTTGAGATTAACAAATTTCCGAATATATGTCATCAAAAAGTGTGCACTAGATCTTTCACTTACAAAATGCAAAAGTAAGGGTAATTTGTCCTTCCTACAAAACCCTTCCACTGCTCACCTCCCCAATATAAATTAAATACCCCTTTGATTAACAATTCCCAAATAATTATTCCATCAAATGTGTGTAAATTATATAATTATTTTCATTTCAATTCAAGTGTAAAAGCTCCCTGGAGTTGGAGGGGATGGGGATACTGAGACTATGAATTATCTACTCTTTGAGGATGGACAATCAATATAACACCAAAGGTGCACTAGGCCGGTTAATGATCATAGAAATGCAAAACTCCCTCCAGTCGAAAGGGATCCCCCCCCCCCCCCACATCCTCGACTAGCTCATTGCCTTGGATATACTAGTCTTTATTCTTTATTCTACTTACACTTTTTGATAGAAACAAAAATCTAGTATGTCATCAACATTGTGCACCATAAAACCCGTAACCTGAAAAAGAAAAATCCATTTTGTGGGAGGGTGCATCACCCCATACACCTCCCCTGCATATTTCCATTAATATATATTTTCTTACTTTTAGGACAAAAACAAATCTCAGATATATTTCACCAAAAGAGTGCGCTAAATCTCTGAATTTCAAATTGGAAAATGCCAAAATCTCCATCGTATGGGAAGGAGTATTCTCCCCACACACTTCCCCCTCCCCGACACTTTCCTGAATATGTATTTCTTCCAGCGTTAAATAGAAAACAAATATCGGATATTTTACCAAATAGGTGTAACAGATCGATAAATTTCAAGTCTGAAAATACGAAATTTTGCCCTTGTGTGGGAGCGGGCAACCCTATGACTGCATACTTCCATGATAACATAACTTTTTTTTTTTTTTTTTATGGAAACAAAAATTTAATATTTCACCTATAGGGTGCATCAGATGTCTGAATATCAAGTCTGAAAATGCAAAATCTCCCTCATGTTGGGGGGAGGGGGAGGGAATCCCCCTTCCACACCCTCCCATACATGTATATTGCCCATTTCCCTGAATACTACCCTGGTACTTTATATATTTCCTACTCTTTGATGGAAACAATTCAATATCTTACCAAACGTTTGCGCTATCATGTTTCACTTTCGAGTAAAAAAAAAAAAGAAGATCCCTCGTGTGGGAGAGGAGTATTCCTCCTCCATGTACCAATAACTATGAGTGCCACATTCTCTGATTTCTATCTATAATATAATTTTACCTTATCTACATGAAATGAATAAGATAATTTAAACACTTTGTTTTAAGGTGGAGCAATATACTGCAGCAAAGAAATTCACTGTCATGTGATGAATTACACATTATTTTGTCGCACATGGAGACACTAATTTTCAACATTTATGTAGCACAGACATCAGCATGAAATTTCAATGAATAAAAAATGAACAAAAACAGCTCCTCCAGAGGAACTCGGTATAGCGGGAGTGCTCTTTCTCTATGTGTTGGAGCTCAACCCTTAATCAGTTTCTTCTCGTTTTTATTCAACTGCTTCAACGTTCTTTTGAAACTTTTACGTTTCTTCTTGCCACATGCCCATTACAGACTTCTTCCGTCATTTCACCCTTTTCGTTTCAATATATTCTGAATGTGACTTCATAGCACTTTTCAGGCTACTTAGGAAATGAGAGAAAATCGTTGTGAAAAGAAAAATTAGATTGTTTAAAGGCATAGAATATGTGACAATTACAACGAACGTCCGTGATGGAGACCAAAAATAGATGTGTTCTGTTTGAGATGTCACCTGCCCTTACTCAAAAGATATACACGGGGAGCATCTGTCACTAAAAAGTGGCACTGTTCCTCTTTCTCCTATGTGCAATTCATGGACTTATTCTACCAACGAACATCCGTAAGTAAAATGTTTTCCTTTTGTTATTACAGGAAAATTGAATGCTGAACATGATTCATTTTGGGGTATGAGAGACTCAGTGATTTAGTAATATATCAAGTAACATTAACTCATTGTACAGTGATATATTTGCAACTATCACAGATTTCCTTTCTCATACCGAACGTCCGTGAGCGAAATTTTCAGAACCTATAACAGTGCAAATTGTCTCCAAAACCTCATCAGAAAGAAATTTAAATGCACAGATATTACAGATTACGCAAAATTCCAGATTCCTTTAACTTGGTTTTCAGTGTTAAGCTTTATTTACACAACTAGAGGGAATACAAGGGTAAAATTGCAAGCAAATTTTTAGCTGTTTGCTCATCATGATCACATACTGCCTTTAAAATTCTGAAACTACTGCTCTAAGCTCGTTGTTTACTTTGCAAAACTTTGCTTTTCTTCATTTGAGCTGAAAGTTTTACAAAATAAGGGACACTTTCAAGACAAGTTGTCCCTATCGGTTGGATTGCTCACGTCACGGACGTTTGCTGAAATTGTCACGGACGTTCATTCTACCACTAGGGTCATGTGGATGGATAACTAAACGACAGAGAGCACGTGGCCTTCCTAACTCTTTCAAAATTTTTACAATGTATTTTCAATGCAAATTATCAGAAATTTGGCACCCTTTCAACATACATATTTTTCGCAGAGGATGTAGGAGGCAAATTTTCAGAGAAAATATTCAAAATTTGTTCGTTTTTCGGTGAATCGTATGGTCCAAAAACTGCAGACGAGCCCCAGTTCGCTCCAAACATGGCATGCAGCTCCTCGGCTAGAGAGCCAGAGGAAAAATGTACCTGTGCCATCAAAGGAAGATGGTGCCCCACTCGATAAAGTTTTAATCATCACGGAGGTTTGTCTAAAAAAGTAATTTCTGTTCACATTTGACAAAGGATGGACGAAAACTTTAAACATTCATATTACCATGTGGCTAGATCTTAGTTGATTACGACACAGAACAATATCGCCAATAACGTTCAATGGGCTACGATCTTTATTAGTAAATAGCGGACGCACGTCCGTAACGAAAACTGAGTATAATCTTGTGTAAAAGAATGTTACGTCCCATGTACAGCCAGTAGACGTACAATTTTTGCAGGATATGTACATTAGTTGGAACACCAAATTTTCGTATACATTACAGTTTGGACAACAAATTAGAATTTGCAGTAGCGATAGACATAGGAGCATCAGGGATGTTCGTCTGTTTAGGACCTTTATATTTCAATTGTTCCCTGTAATTTTATACGTGCTCATAGAGTTCTTGTAATTTTGTGGTACATACCCATGATATGTCAGATCCAAAACACGGTCAGATAATATACACTTTGTATGTCACGTACCTTAAAATGGCATATCATTGGTTTGAAAAACTAAAATTATTGTGAAAATAGCATTTTCACCGTATTTTTGCGCTTTAAGTCCTTGTAAAATGCAAAATATCAGTCAAAAGCTAACCAACCCGTACATTTTCTGAAAGGAAATTTACCAGGCTTTGAGATGACATGAAAGAAACTGGTTTCTTATAGGGAAGGTAAACCCAAAGAGCAATGCAGATTGAGTGAAAGCAGCAACATTAGTAGAACACATAAGTGAAAGTTTGAGGAAAATTGGACAATCGATGCAAAAGTTATGAATTTTTAAAGTTTTGATGTTGGAACCGCTGGATGAGGAGACTACTAGAGGTAATGACGTTTTAGCGGACAACAATATAAAGAAAGTATAAAGAAAATTCCACAAAAATTTATTTTGAATGAAAATTACAAATTCCATCAACTTGATACTGATATATGTTATGGGTAGCAATTATTCCCCTTGCTTTCTGAAAGCGGCTAGTCAAGTGCTCTTTTATAATGCTGGAAAAGTGAATTTTTGTGAAATTTTCTTTATATTTCTTTATACTGTTGTTCACTCGTACGTCATAACCTCTAGTAGTCTCCTCATCCAGAGGTTTCAACACCAAAACTTTAAAAATTCATAACTTTTACATCGATCGTCCGATTTTTCTCAAACTTTCACGGATGTCTTCTACTAATGTTGCTGCTTTCACTCAATTCACATTGCTCTTTGGGTTTACGTTCCCTTTAAATAATCCTGGTGCGTTCTAAGGGAAAGAGTGTCATAAGGTGCGAAAAATTGGAATTGTACATCGTTCAAAATACTCACCAATATGTATGGGTGGAAATCAAAGATCCTACACTCCATAAGATTATCAACTCTCCTGATTTTACATGGCTGCTGGTGAAACAGAAATGGCTGCCGCTCACTGGCGCTGACAGGTATTATAGATCGAAACAAAACAATAATTTGTGGACATGCACAGTCACAGCGAGTGTAGCAAACTGTGAGTGGAGCTGAGTGAGCTGTGTGCAAGTTTACCTCTCAATGTCACCAGGGAGGTGAGACGAAAACTCGCTGTGCACAGTCTTTTGGAAATAGAAATGATAACCTGCTGATGGTTTGGTGTAGCTATAGATGCAGTTAAATGCACTGCACCAATTCTTAGGTTTACTCATGATTTTTTACAGAAAATACCTTATGTCTCGTCTTACCCCTGAGGTCCCCATGCTAGCCCTGCAGCCAAACCTCTCTTCCACTGATAAGGAACAGGTTTAAATGTATCAATATTTCCCAGTCCCAAATGAAGAAAGCAAAGCAGATGGCAGTGGACACTTTGCCAACAGTAACTAGGAAAACGAAGAAGCAGTACCCTCCACTCCGAGTAAACTTTTTTTTTTCATTCTTTTCAGAAATCATTTTCATTTGTGGGAGTTTTTAAAGTTGCCATTATATTGTATAAATAGTACAAACAAAAGGTATAAGCTCAAGCAAAACATTATGCATATATGCATTTAAGCAATTAGTTGCGTTTACACTGAGAAAAGGCCGGGCTCGGCCGCGGCTCAGCTGCGTCCGAGACCACCTCCAGAGCGTGGCCAAATGCGAGGCCAATTTTGGCCTCGCATTTGGCCTTTTGCGCGTTTACACTGAAATGAAGGTGGGCTCGGCCGCGGCCGAGCCTCGCACTGTAAACGGGGTCTAGGCTTCTGGTCTCTTGCTCCATGGCACATGGATGCTTTATTATTAATTCATGATGGATTACTCTGGGCACTGCTAGTCTGAATTCACAGTAAATGGTAAAATGCATGCACAAGAAAAAGACAAGCACATGTTGTTGTTTTTTATGTGCTTGCATACACTACATTTCAGGATGAATAAAGACTAGCTGTGATAGTGGAATTTCTCATGAATATGTAATAGAGCATTCAAGCCCTTGCCATTGTGCAGGACCATTGTCTGGTTGTCAACCACACACTCCCGTACACACCAATTAACCCCTGTGCAAAATTAAAATTTTGGTTGAAAAATAGAGAAAAATCTTAATCCTAGCTTAAAACTACATCTTTGATTTAATGAAACTGATACCAGTAATATGCTTTCATTTTGAATTACCTCCAACAAAATTGTACGCTATTCAGCTGTTCCTCATATCAATGTCAGTGTTATCCGATGTATAGTTTTTGACTATTAATGATCAAAAGCTGGAAATGTTTTCTGTTACACCTGTGAGATGTGAGCCTCCCGTGTCATCATCGTTTTAGTGTAATTTATAATTCCACAAATCTATACATCGAGCTGTTGATTTATGTACTTCATGATTTGATACTTTGAAAATCATCTGGAATTCCCCCTTTAATCATGTTACAGATAATCCTTTCCATGTGATAAATGTACAGTAATACTGAAGCTAGTGCGGCAATTTTACCGCTGTTTCCTGATAGTATTAATTTTCCCTGAATCTGTGTGCTTTATTTGAATTTTATAACAGTTGCTTTCATGTACAGTAAACCCATTTTCATAACTTAAATCCATGTGAGCAGATATATGTGTATGTGGTAGGATTTTTTATTCATTTTTTCTGATAACATATTAATGCCTGTGGAATTAGTGTCATCAACTACTTTTTATTCCTTGCTTTTTAGGGAGTACTAACAATTTTTCAGGTATCAGTACTTTCTCTGTTCATTTCAGGTTTGCTCCTCGACCTCCTTGTCAGCTTTGTTATAAAAGCACTGGTACGGCGCCCTCGTCCTGCTGCAAATGAAAATGACATGCTTATGACAGTCGCTGTGGACAACTACTCCTTCCCATCAGGACATTGCACTCGTGTTGCCTTCCTGTTTTATTTTTTTATGACATCTTATGTGATACCCGAATACTTGCAGCTATTGTTGTTAACATGGACAATAGCTGTTAGTGTGTCACGTGTTTTACTGGGCAGACACTACTGGAGTGACGTTGTTTGTGGAAGCATGATTGGACTCATTCAGGGCATTGTCATAAATTGGTACTGGAAAACTTGGACTCTAAGTGATATTATGTAACTAGGTTATGGAGGGTGATCATCATGTATGTGTTGTCTGAACTGATGTATACCATTCTCTGTAGGTTAAAGAGCAACTATGCCTGTAAACAATGCAGGAAGAATGAGAAAAATATAAGTGCTTCTTTTTAAATAAAGGGAATCACAGAAATAATCAGTCATTCTGTAAAGACCACTATTATACCTATATGTGACCCTGCATGATCACCAAAAGGTTGCCAGCTATGAATTTTTAGTTAAGGGTGGATTCGGAAAGAACAGACTACATTTTAAAATGACATAACTCACACAAATGGGCTCTCAACCTTTCTTACTAATTAAAAGGAAGAACACCCTCTTGAAAATTTTTAACTGAGAAAGAAGGCTTTGAAGTTCAGGGTCTATTCAAATGCCTGATCTCACCAAGCGGTGCTCTGTGCGATGATTGGGGAGAAAAAAGGGATATAAAACACAACTGAACAAGTGCAATGAAAGGATGATCAGACTAAGCTGAAATTTTACTCATTCATTAGGCACATTCTGTTCATGACCACCACCTACATTAGATGCAGTGGCCTAATCTTTTCAAAAGTGTTAAGAGTTGAAGATGAAAAGTGTGTAAAGAGTTTTTTTTCAAAAAAATGAGAAGGAACCTCTACAGTTTAGGGTGAGCCTAATGACACTAGTCAAGAAAAAAAATCCTGAAAAACTGCAACAAAAGAAACCTGATTTCCCATTTTATTATGATCACAAACTTAGAATTATGTAAAATTTCTGTTTTAGAAAGTATAAAAACCTTTAGGATTGACCGAGTTGATCAACTTCACCCATTTTGTGCCAAATGTAAAAATGGGACGTGCAACTTTTTGTTGGTTTTATGATGCACGTCACGCATATGTAATTGCCTGTGGTGTGCGTGTTTAATGTATGAGCCCACTCCTTTCCTAAATGAAGAGTTCGGTTTCAAAAGGTACTACATCCATGATTTCAAGTTCTGAGAAAAACATGATTTTTTAATTATCATATTTAGCAAGCTCAGACTGGAATGATATTTCCCCCTATTATACTGCTAGAGGATACAACACTAAAACCACTCTCTAAGAAAATCCAGGTCCGTTCATTAATTTTGTATGAATTGAACATTTTTATATTTTTGTGGATGCAGTACCTTTTGCAACTGAAAGTGGATGTAGTACCTTTTGAAACCGAAATTTCACATGCCAGAGATATATTTAGTGTGATGTTATGACATGTTTCGCGGATTTATTTTTTTTTTCAGCAATGGTGTTGATGGGGATGGGATACGAGGTCAAGGGGGCCTAGGTAATTGACAATGCCCTATTTAGCATCAAGAATAACAAACCAATGTGCATCGCTAATGCCCCACTTCTCTCTTGCTGACTAATATTTTGAATGAATGACTGTCATTGGTCATAAGCATGGAGGGGGGGGGGGAGTGGGATCCATTATGCGTGAACGGTTATAGATGGGGAGGGGTCACAATATCTCACCAGGTGATTTCTCTCGTCCGTTTTCTCCTTTTGTATTTCTCTCACGAGCTTTATCTCATGATTTCTTATCTTTTTCCTCTTTGTAATAAATTTTTGGCTATTTTTCTCTCTGTGAATTCTCCCTTCACGTGTCTCAAGAATACTGTATTCATTATCTTTTCTTTATTTTTTTCATCAATGTAACTTCTAAGGGAAAAGGTGGAAAAGCAGCATCTTAATGTGCTGTATTTTCTCAACAGTGTAATTAAATTCATTACATGAATTTCATTCTTGTATGTTCTTTATAAGGTAAGATAAATCTGATATTCTAATAGCTGATAGAAATCAAGACCGTCGATGAGTAATATGACCACCTATACTAAACGCACATCGAGGTACAAGATTGTATTACCTTTGTGACATTGTTTAAGTAAAAGGTGTCATTTACAAGAATGAGTATAAATCTAGTGTTCAAGCTGTATGTCACTGTGTACTTTCAAGCCCTGGGGCCTGGTACTTTACATCATGCACGTGTGAGACAGCAAAGCCTATCTCCTTCTCTCCAGTATAAGTTTGTTATGTATATGTATCTCAGTTTGGCTAGGTTCTTAGACAGTCCCACATCTCGTTAACCTGAATTCTATTTCTGTCCCACCACTCTCATTCCTTCCCCATCTATGTTATTCCTTCCCCATTCATGTTTACAGTTATCACCCTTGCTTGTTGTCACATCTGATCCTTTTGTTTATCATTCCATGTCTGCAGTTCTCACCCCAGCTTGTAGCCACCGTCATCCGGTGTGTTTTCATTGGTTGTCTTCATGAATAGGGTTCTTTATTTTAGTTGGTCCCTACCATTCCTGTTATTCCCATTGGTCCTCTTAGTTCATTTAAATATGTCAATATGTAAATACAGTTTATGCAGATCATGTTCATGATGTTGAGTTTTGCTGAGGGCAGGTCAGCCTGATAATAAAGCAGTGTGCTCGTAAGGACTTGAAGCGTGCAGGCCTCATGTTTACAGTCTGTGTCCCTAACCCTGTAGCTATCTTACAACTGGTGGCAGCGGTGGGATAGCTAAGTAATACAGGTGGGATCAGGCAGTACTAATTGGATCAAGCTTTAACAAGTTTGTGTGACCTGCATAAGAATTGTTCACCCTTCTTCACATCTGTTGTTTGAAGTTAGCTGTGTTAATATCTGGTCAATGAGTGGATTCATATGGTGATATCTGATTGATATATGTGGATTCATTTGAAACTCTGGATTACTAACTGGATTATCATCTTCACAACATGACATCCTTTCGTCTTGAGCTGCCTGAAGTGTTTACCGGAGAAGATGGAAAAGACTTCCACCAGTGGGTACGTCGATTTGAAGTAGCAGCACAAGCATTTCCGGATAGCTCAACTAAGCTACACTCCCTTCTTCCAGCAAGACTTGCTGGATCAGCATTTACTGTTTGGGAGAGCATACCTGACTCCGAGAAGAAGGATTTCAAGAAGGTGAAGGATAAACTCTCGCAAGTTTTTGGTCGAACACAATTCTTAGATACTTTCAAGTCCTGTATCACTGCCCGCACTCGCCGACCAGGTGAACCGCTTGAAGTTTTTGCAGCAGCTATAGCGTCGATGGTCGAGGAAGCCTTTCCTGCCTACGACAATGCAGCCAAAGCTGGAGAAAAATTTAGACGCTTCATTGCAGGGATCGAAAAGACTCTCCAGGTCAAGGTGTGTGAACTAGGAGGCAGCAACTTTGAGGAGGCCCTGAAAATTGCTCTTCGAGTAGAAAGAGCAAGTCAGTCACAACAAGACGTCAGCGTACAAGTAGCAGTGACAAGCCAACCAACCAAGGACACAATGCTGGCACAGTCACCAGAAATGCAGCTCATCCTACAAAGGCTGAATGAAATGGAGCAGAAATTTGAAAGGATGAACTTGAAATTAGAAACTGCTTCCAAGTCAAATATCCATCCTAGATCGAAGCCCGGATCTCCACAACATCATAACAGCCAGGAAGAGAGGTTCGATGACAGATATCAGAGACGCCATGACTCCCGATCACCAACCCGTTCTATGTACCATTCAAGGGAACCAAATCGCTACCAGTCTTCAAGCCCACACAGACGAGAATGGCAACGTCGTCATAGATCGCCAAGTTCTCAGCGTGCCTCACAACATCTCAACAGCCCAGAAGCGAGATTCGATGACAGATATCACCGTCGTCATGACTCTCCTTCACCAACCCGACATGTGTACTGCTCGAGGGAACAAAACCGGTACCAGTCTCCACATCCACACAGCCAAGAATGGAGACGTACTAATTGGTAATAACAGATCTCCAAGTCCTCAGTATGCTCGACAATATCAACATCTCCATCCCTCCCGTGAAGCTGACTCTCCTAGACATGCTCCCTATCGTCAAGTTTGCTTTGATGATACACCGTCGGAAAACTTCAGGTAGTTGACGAGGAGGGCCACTCATCAACTCCACCTGCCAAGGCCCAAAACCAAATTCATGTAGACTCAGTTTCTTCATTGAACTCACCCTTCATCCCAGTCATCATCGACAATGTCTATGCACTTGCCTTCATAGATACCGGAGCTCACATCTCTCTCTTGAGTGCCGATTTTCTATCATCTATTCCCGCATCACAAAGGAGCCTGCTGGAAAAGTCCACGATCATAGCATCCTCCGTCACTGGTGAGCCAGTAGACAACATTGGAACAGTGGTTGCATCAGTACATTTAGGGAACAAGGCAACTCAACACCAATTCTTTGTTGCGAGGAACATCACGCATCCAGTCATCCTCGGATGGGATTTCATCACCAACCAGAATGCATCAATATCCTCTGCATCATTCAACATGCCTGGTTCCACCATCCCTTTCATCGACCGGCAGCAGTACCAAGCCCCACTGAAGTGTAAAGTTTCTCTTGTGGCACACTCTCATATTCCACCTATGTGTGAAATCCATGTCCAGGGAAAATTGGCTTCTCCGCAGTTTGACATCATACCTAGAGACTATGAGGGCTACTTTGAACCGGCTACACAAGATCACACTCCTGTCATTGGTGCCAGATCTTTGTTTAAGCCTCAGGATGGTCTTATTCTGGTACGTCTTATTAACCCCTCTAATGAAGCAGTGGATTTGCCTGCGGATACATGCCTTGAACAGTTTTTCTCCGTGACAGGAAACAAGGAAGAGGAGTATGAGATCATGAATGTAGCTGCTGATGGAGAAACACAACCGAGTGACAAATCACTAGCACCCAGTGTTCTCCCTTCTTCTGAACCCTGTAAGTCAGAGTACAAGAAAGCCGAGCACCTACTCCAAGCCTACAGTGACATTTTTAGTGCAACTCCCCATGACATAGGCCAGACTGATCTCCTTCATCACCAAATCGACACGTCCACCGAAACTCCAATACGACAGAGAGCCTACAGAACTTCCCCAGCCATGAGAGTAGAAATTCAGAAGCAAGTCGACGATCTCCTTCAAAGAGGCATCATTGAAGAAAGCTACAGCCCGTGGGCTAGCCCGATAGTAATGGTGAGAAAGAAAGACAAAACTTACCGATTTTGCATTGATTATCGGAAGCTTAATGCAGTGACGGTCAGGGATTCACATCCTATCCCACGGCAAGATGACACGATTGACTCTCTTTCATCATCAACATACTTCAGTGTCATGGACCTGTCAAGTGGATATTGGCAGGTTAAGCTCCACCCAGAAGACAAGGAAAAGACTGCTTTCACCACAGGCACAGGACTCTACCAATTCACGGTAATGCCATTCGGATTGGTCAATGCACCGATGACGTTCCAGCGTCTTATGGAAGTTGTCCTCCACGGCCTGCACTGGTCCAGATGTCTAGTATATCTCGACGACTGTATAGTCATGGGCAAGAACTTTGACGATCACCTCAAAAACCTCCAAGAAGTATTCCAACGCTTCAGAGATGCTGGACTTAAACTCAAACCATCAAAGTGCAGCCTGTTCAGGAAAGAGGTCACATACCTTGGTTATGTAATTACCTCCAATGGAGTTAGACCAAATCCAAACAACATTGACAAAGTCAAGTCCTGGCCCCAGCCAAGAACTCCAACACAGGTACGCTCTTTCCTTGGTCTAGCATCATTCTACCGACGATTCATTCCAGGTTTCTCCAAGGTTGCATCCCCCCTGACGACCCTAACACACAAAGGTCAACGGTTTGTCTGGAAAGCAGAGTGTGAAACAGCATTTCTTCACCTGAAAGAGGCACTAACCAATCCACCACTACTCGCTTACCCAGATTTTGACAAGGAGTTCATCTTATCAACTGATGCTTCCATTGATGCAGTTGGGGCAGTCCTCTCACAAATTCAGCATGGCAAGGAACGAGTTATTTCCTATTTCAGCCAGATGCTCTCCACCTCCCAGAAGAAATGGTCAACATATGATCGCGAACTGTGGGCCATCATTTCATCAGTTCGCCATTTTCGTCACTTCCTCCGATATCAGCACTTCACAATCCAGACTGATCACAAGTCTCTCCTGGCTCTGACGAAGTTTCCCATCCAAGACTATACATCCGGGAGGAGAACGCGGTGGATAGTGGAACTCCATGTGCATACATTCAGCTTAATACACTAGAAGGGTCAATCACATGGGAACGCTGATGCACTATCTCGACGACCAGGAGACATCCAAGCCACCTCCACACCAATGAGTCAACAGCCAAAGTCTATCCTCGCCCAGCCCAAGTGCAGTGCAATTGAAACCCGTTCACAAAAATCAGCACCAACGCCAAGTCACCCGTTGCACAACCATCCATCAGATCTCTCAAAAGTGCAATCACCCCAGCCTTACAGTGGTGTAATCCTCAACAGTGATGTTGATGTACAACATGAGCAGCAACTAGACAATGACATCAGAACAGTCATCAAGTTTGTCAACCAAGGCAAGCGACCAAGTGAGCGCCAGATTCGTCGTCACAATCCTCGGATCAGACGTTTGCTGTGGCAGTACCCAAAGCTCGTTCTTCACAATGACATCCTCTACCGAAAGAAGAAAGACAAGTTAGGCAATTACATACTCCAACTTGTGGTGCCACGCTCACTTGTTCCCAAAGTACTCCAAGAATTGCACGGTGATCCATCATCCGGACATTTTGGTGCACACAGAACACTTCAGAGAGCAGAATCTATGTGCTATTGGCCATTTATGAACAAGGAAATAACTTACTTCTGCAACACGTGCACCGCCTGTGAGTCATTCCAGTTACCAAACCCGAAATACCAAGCACCACTACAGCCAATTTCAACTACACGCCCTCTAGAGATGGTCTTCGTGGATATCGCCGAGCTACCTATCACAAGACGAGGCTTTCGCTACATATTGGTTGTAACAGATCATTTCAGCAAATATGTCAATATCTACCCAATGAAGGATCAGACAGCCTCAACCATTGGCAAGCACCTGTTTGATGACTATGTGAAAGAACATGGTGTACCAGAGATTCTCCATACCGACCAAGGGAGACAATTCTAGTCGAGATTGGTTCAGGAATTATGCAACAAATTGGGCATCAAGAAATCTCGATCAACGTCATACCATCCACAAGGTGCAGGTATAGTTGAACGATGTAATCGCACCATCAAAGATCAATTGGCAAAGTACATTTCCGACCAGGAAGGAGAATGGGACACCCACATCAACCAGCTCCAGTTAGCATACAATACAAGCACCCATTCTACAACAGGTCTCACCCCCTACTTCATAATGCACGGAAGGGAAGCCCGCATTCCAGCTAGCATCACCTGCTCAGCTCCCCCTCCATCAATGGGAAGCTCCATGCTGGAATACACAGCCAACCTGACTGATAGACTCACCGCCAGTAAATAAGGAGAAACATCAGACGATCTTGGTATATGATGTTCAAGAGTTTATTGGCCGTGACCGAGTCAGCGGTACGGTACAGATACACACGTCGGGTGTAACACGTTGCATGCACAACACGTGGAAACCGATCAGAGTATGGAACGCCACTTGATCCAACCTAACTATAATTATAATCATAATGGCGTGATCCCTTTCTTCATTCCTCTTATTATTAAAATGATGGTACTACCCTGTACATACAATCTACTCAAAACTACCTTTTCTGAAATAACCTTGATCAACAACATACTGTACGCATCTACTCGAAACTGCTGTTTCTGAAATAGCGTTGATCAACAACATGGTGTCAGGCTATATGCATGAGCAAATGACAATCATACACACTATCCTTCACATCACATAGGGCCCAACTCTGAACAATGTAGCAATGTATAAACAAACAACTACATGGTATTAACTTCCTTCTCGCTGAATAACTTAAAGCTGTTGCATGACTGTTATCTATAGCGGCCTACTCGAAGAATAAATGTTGATCACATACATGTATTTAATAAAACAAAAACAACCTCTAACATAACATTAAAACAATTTAGATTGATTATGCAAATAGTACATACCAGGTAACTACGCTATCACAAACACATATAATCAGGCCTATCTTACTTACACAGCGAGTGAACATAACATCACTCAAAAACAATTATCATGCTAAAACTATTTTAATTAAAACACCTCCATTAATCAAAACACTCTTTACCACCATCAAACTGCTTAACACATCTATAACTGCTTGAGCACACACAGTAACTCATAAATAAGTTACACTAAACTCCAAACTTTGACAGAGTAAAATCAATCACAAAATGTTATGTACAGGACTGTACACAGCAAGCAATGAGAGTACATACAACTACAAACTGTACCTACATACATGGTTATAGTGTACCTCAATACGTACCCCTATCAAAAATACTCAGAAACACTTACGTCATAACCTCACTTCCTCTTTACTCCTTAAGCCAAACACATCCAATAAATCAGCCTTGCAAAAAAAAATAATGTGTACAAATATTAATATCACAGCTAAAAATTAATAATATCATCTTAACAACGATTACTTATACCGGGTGTAAAATACTGAAAAAGGAGCCACACACATATACATGTATGTGTGTAGATGGGAGAAGTGTGAAAAAAAACAAACAAACCTGCAGTTGCCCAAGATTACAATGAACAATAAATACACTGTATAACCATATTTAGTACAGATGCCCACAAAAAAAGGAAAAACACTATCCAATATCTACCAATACTGGCTATCAAGTATAAAATCTATCTAGATATAAAATTGTCCTGAAGCACGAATGTACAAGCAAACGGTTATAATGTACCAAAAATGACATGTACTGTATTCACATTCATGAAACAGTATGTTACAGATATCCGAATAGGATACTACAAAAGGTGGACAGCGGGTCAGGTCTGGAGAATGGGTACATGTACCTGCTCCACAGAATATCTTGTGTTCGTAAGCGAAATAGGAATACATGTACAATGCACATCAAATATGTGTATGATATCATGAAAATGAATGACTGATATAAAAGGCAATGATCTGGCATGAAATATGACAACAGTGCCTAGAGATGATACAACTGAACTTCCAACTTACACTGTATATAAAAAATGTGCGAGATGTATGAAAATTCACTATGTACAGACGCCACCATAGGAGAAGCTGGTATACAACCTTGTAGGCATTGTACTCCAGAAATAACACAACTGACATCACAATGTGAATTAACCAGCAATGAGGACCAATAGGTAACCTAGTACATATCAAATAACCAGCACATGAAATACTCCATCACACAATACAAATAGGAGAATGTGCAGTCCCGTGTGGAAAACAAAACACTATAGCTGTACGTCACATCGGAAGGACAAATACTCCCTGTGGACTTGACACTTAGGTAAGTATGGAAATACAGATGGGAAGTATCAGACTCTTCAATATAATACATACAGACAGTAAATATGCTGTAAGGAGCTAACAAAAAAAATGTAATTTGACATATTCCCTTTATCCTTTGAAAAGCGAAGAGTCAAAGATTTTGTGAAAAAAAAAGGGGGCACACACGTGACAAAAATGAATACAATATAATTAACATAACCTTTATTAGAAACTTGGAGAAACAAAGTATCCTGCAATGTAGAGGATATGAAGTAATAATCTACCGTAGGAAATTATGTCTACTAATCATTGTGTAAGGGAAAGTCAAAAACAAAACTACTGACAGAATAATTCTACACTGCTTAAAGCAGTAGAACACGATACAGGGATGAGATACCCTAATTAAGTCCTTCAACCTGGAGTTACTGGGGACAAGGGAGGGTGGGACGACACTGCGAGGCCAGTAAAGGCTGGGGGTGCTGGGGGATGCGCGATCCAAGGCACAGGGGAGCAGCTGACGTTCGTGGTTAACCAGTCGGTGATGTCACTGGTAGGAGCTTGGTGAACAGGATCGCTCTTGGTGGTCATCATCCAGCTGGTAAGATGCAGAGCACCATCAAGGGGGCGAAGGGAAGGACCTCCTTCAACAGGGATTGAAGGCCGGTGGTGGCCAAAGGTCCAGGGGGATGAACTCCAGGTTGGGCTAGCGTCAAAGCAGGCAGGGCCAGCACTATCCAAGGACAGGTGGAGGCCCAGGGTGTCATCATCGGCATTGGGGGTTCGTGACTGGTCAGCAGCGAGGACAGAAACCGCAGTCGGACTGGTTGGTGGACACACGTCTGGCGATGGAGTACGGCAATCCAGCTGATGGACAGGATCGCGAGGCTCTCCAGCAACAACCAGGGCGGACAGCTGGTCACTCCGGTCAAAGGCAGACCGACACTGGTAGCTAAATGCTGCCATGTCGAGATTGGTGTTGTGATGTAGCGGAGGCGAGACAGCCACACCAGCACTGTTGTGGGGAACACCTGGCGTCTCTCCATCAGAGCTGATGATGGGCCACTTCTGATGATCATCAGGAGGGGTGGCGTTCCTGGGATACAAGGCGGGAAATGTCTTACCAACAGTGGCAAGACTTGCACTCTCAGGAGATGGGTGGAGTCCCATCAGCGTATATCCTATGGGATTCCTAGAGCGAGACTCAGCAATGATCACAGGGGTACCAGAACTACAATCTGTACATGCAGGGGGATCAGAGCTAGGCTCAGTGATAGAAGTATCACAAGTGGGATCAATGACTGGGGATTTACATGTAGTGGGTGTACACTCATCTAAAGAGGACCTAGAGCTATCTATGGAGACTAGGGAGCCCATGCTATGTTCACTAGAAGAGGGAGCAGCACCAGTTCCACAGGAGTCACACTCAGAGCTATGCTCAGTAACCATGGCAACACTACTGACCTCGGTATAGGGAAAAGCAGAGCTGGGCTCAGTGACAGGAGTAACAGTGGGACGGTCAACCTCAGATCCAATACATGAAGTGGCCAAATTACCAGAGGACTTGCTTGTATGTGTAACCAGAAAATCATCCAACCAATCATCCTTATCAGCATGGTCAACGCTAAGACTCTCACGCACTAGATACGCACTAATACCACATTCATTTTCCCTCTCATTCTCAGGAAAGCACTCACGCCTAGCAGACTGACATACTTCAGACTGACCATCAGTGTCACCTTCTTTCTCCATCTTACTCTCGAGAAACCACCCACAACTACCATCAGGCTGATCCCCAACACACTCCTTATGTGTCTCATTCTCTTCGCACTGCTGGACAGACATAGCACTCATTTGAGCGCTGTCATGTTCAGACTCGATCGACTCAGGCACATGCGAACGCTCATACTCACATGCACCAGCACTTGTTGCAGTCTTATTAATCTGCACAGGGATATCACATTGCCCATAAACTGTATGTTCAGATGTAGGCTCGCATACACACTCGCACTCTGTCTCCGTCTTCACTACATGGACATCATCACTCGTCGCTGTGTGCACAGGCATATCAACACAACCTACGGTTACCATTGAATCAGTGTATGTGAACACAACCTCGTCCCCAAACATGATCTTGTGTTTCAAGGGCCTAATGGACAAATCGTTGTGTTCCATGAATGGAGCACCTGCTGCGACTGCAGCATTCATATACCCATCCTCAACCACAAAGCCGTCAAACCACATCTCATAACCACTAGCACTGTGGACCAGTCGGAAAGAAGTGAGACCTACAATGCATGATGGGAGGGTAAACGATTCATCACAATCAATGTAGTCGTCATAACCAAAATCGTCAACGACGATATCCAAACCACACGCTTCAGCAGCCGATTCACTCACCAAATTAATGGGAGAACCAGAATGCAATTCAACCTGTAAAATCTCTTCATAACCTCCCCGAAGGGTAGCAGGGAAATGAGGGACCTTATCGTCAGGCTTGCGTGTCGCTTCGAAGTCTGAAGCGGCATTGCCAACCGGGCGCCAGGGTTGGGCTTTCTCCACCTCCGGCTTCGCGGAGGCAGCAGCCCAACGCCGCTCGCGCTCGGATGCCGTGCCGCTACGAGTGGGCTCGGCCACAGCCGCGCATCGCTGCGTCGACGATGCTGCGGGCATTGCAGTGCGTAGAGCTGCGGCAACTCGATAAACTCGAACTCTAGTGTCTTTAACCTCGATTGTCACACCAAATTATTTGGTGAGCGTCTGACCCCTATTGATTGGGCTTGATTCACCTTAATCTAGGATCCTGGTAGCGTCTATTGATGAATTCATGGATTCGAATCAGCGCTGTCACCACGCCAGTAAATAAGGAGAAACATCAGACGATCTTGGTATATATGATGTTCAAGAGTTTATTGGCCGTGACCGAGTCAGCGGTACGGTACAGATACACACGTCGGGTGTAACACGTTGCATGCACAACACGTGGAAACCGATCAGAGTATGGAACGCCACTTGATCCAACCTAACTATAATTATAATCATAATGGCGCAGGAAAGCATGGGAGTTCACAAGAGAGAAAACCAAACAGCAGCAACAACAACAAAAACAGCATTATGACAAAAGAACTCGCACATCTAGGTATGACATCGGTGACCTTGTCTGGTTAGACGACCTGACCAACAGCAGAAAAAAAGCTGGAACCAAACTGGAAAGGTCCTTTCACGGTAATTTCCTCATCTGAAGATGGATTGAACTACACCATCGTCAACAACCAGGATGAAAAGACCAAGCGAACAGTACATCATAATCGCCTGAAAATGTATCGAGTTCGAGCCTCACATGAGACTTCACCATCCCTGTCTGCCCCCCGCCCTACAGCACCATCATCGTCATTACCGTCAGTTGGGTCTGGAAAAGGTTCAACGCCACACCCACCAGTAGCAGATGGGACTAAGAGGCAGATGTCTCCACCACAGCCAGCGTCTTATGGCCCTTCGTACATCATGTGGTCACCCCGACCACCAAACCACGTCCATCAACGACAGTCAAACCAAGACCAACAGCCACGGTCAGGTTTGTCTGTTTGGCATCAGACCTCCAACCAATCCTATGGTGCCCAGCAGCAGTCGTCAACGAAATCTGACCACCAGCCACGGTCAGATGCAGCAGCCCCACCCCGGCGACAGTCGACGAATTCTGACCACCAGCCATGGTCAGATGCAGCAGCCCCACCCCGGCAGCAGTCATCGAATTCTGACCACCAGTCACGGTCAGATGCAGCAGCCCCATGCCAGCGGCAGCTGAACCAGACCAGCTGTTCCCATGGGTCATCGCCGACTGACCAGCAGCCAACATCATCAGCTGACCAACCCCAACCCCGACATCAACCCAGTCACAGGCCATCATCGATTGACCAACTCCAACTCAGACCACATTATTAACTCCGTTCGTCGTCATCTGCTGAGCAACACCAACCTGGGTCATCACGACAAACTACCCTATCGGATTCCCAAATTAGTAACTCGCAACCTGCCAGTCTTCAACAACAGCAACAGAGTGAACAATTAAAGCAGGCAAGAAATTCACTCTAGATACGGCCGACAGATCAAATTACCATCAAATTTCAAGGATTACAAATTATAGAGATTGAGAAGACACCAACAAGTCTTTTAAGGTTTTTTTTTTTTTTTTTTTTTTTTTTGGGGGGGGGGGGGGAAAGACACCCATGTACATAAAGAAAAAAAAAGAGCAAATGTTTTGAGTTTGTGATTGAGGCCATAATAGACCGGGGGCCCAGAAGATTTATTCAGCTGAAAAGGGTCACACTTTTTAATGGTCTCATCATATAAGGATGTGTCCAAGGGTCAATAAAATGAATTGCTGGCAAGTCACATCCTGTACCGTAAGCCTAGGGACCACAAAAAGGGACCCCGAAGAATGGATTTATTCAGCCGAAGGGGGTCACGGACAAAAGTTGGTGGATATTGTTCCTTTGGGTGTACATATCAGGAAAACAGCAATGCCAGCTATTTTATCCTGTACGGGGCCCCAGACAGTAGCCCCAAAGGGCCCCACAAATATGGTGTTATTCAGCTGAAAAGGGTCACGGCTAATTTCTTTTGCAATGGAAGTAGTTCCCATCAGAGATATCCAAAACACCAAAGCCAGCTATTTTATCCAGTACGGGGCCCCAGACAGTAGCCCCAAAGGGCCCCACCCCCATAGGCCTACGTACAAACACACACAAACATTGATTTTATTCAGTTGAAAAGAGTCATGGCTAATTTCTTTTGCAGTTGAAGTAGTTCCCATCAGAGATATCCAAAACACCTATACCAGCTACTTTATCCTGTACGGGGCCCCAGACAGTAGCCCCAAAGTGCCCCACCCCCATAGGCCATACGTACAAACACACACAAACATTGGTTTCATTCGTGCAGCTGAGAAGAGTCACGGCTAATTTCATTTGCAATGGAAGGAGTACCCATCAGAGATATCAAAAACAGCAAAGTCAGCTATGTTATCCAGTACGGGGCCCCGGACAGTAGCCCCAACGGAGCTCCCCCCCCCCCCCCCCCCAAAAACCCCCACACACACACACACATTAGTTTCATTCAGCTGAAAAGAGTCACGGCTAATTTCTTTTGCAATGGAAGTAGTACCCATCAGAGATATCCAAAATACCAAAGCCAGCTATTTTATCCTGCACGGGGCCCCAGTCAGTAGCCCCAAATTGCTCCCCCCCCCCCCCCACACACACACACACATTGATTTCATTCAGCTGAAAAGGGTCATGGCTACTTTCTTTTGCAATTGGAAGTAGTAGGCATACTCATCAGAGATATCAAAAACACTAAAGCCAGTTATTTTATCCTGTACGGGGTCCCAGACAGTAGCCCCGAAGTGCACCCCCCCCCCCCAACAACACACACACACACACACACACACACACATTGGTTTCATTCAGCCAAAATGGGTCACGGCTAATTTCTTTTGCAATGGAAGTATACCCATCGGACATATCCAAAGCACCAAAGCCAGTTATTTTATCCTGTACGGGGCCCCAGACAGTAGCCCCAAAGTGCCCCCCCCCCCCTCTCTCCACACACACACACACACACACACACACACACACACATTAGTTTCATTCAGCTGAAAAGGGTCACGGCTAATTTCTTTTGCAATGGAAGTAGTACCCATCAGAGATATCCAAAATATCAAAGCCAGTTATTTTATCCTGTACGGGGCCCCGCACATAATAGCCCCAAACACGGGTAATTTCTTTTGCACTGGAAGAAGTACCTATCAGAGATATTCAACACACCAAGGCTAGTTATTTTATCCTGCACAGAGCCCCAGACAGTAGCTCCACAGTGTCCCATCCATTATACATGTACTGTGAATCAGCTGAAAATGGTCTTACAAATTCTTTTGTAAGGTTAATATCAGGGCCTACTGAACAGAGATATCACAAACACTAAAGCAAGTCATCTTATCCTGTATACGGGGTCCCATAGGTTACAGTAGCAAAACACTCAAGAAATTTGCAAAGGAAGCATCTGTATAGTGCACAACCAAGATGACCATATTACGAAAACCAGTCATTTCTTCTTGTACTGGGCCCAGGTTACAGTAGCCATAAAGTGCCCCTCCCCCACATAATTATTATGACATCATTTAGCTGAAAAGAGTCATAGTTGTTTTTCTTTTACAATCGAAGTAGGCCTTAGTTTACATCATAGATACCCAAAATATCATAGCCAGTTAGGTTTTCCCAGCCAATTTCGCACTTTTGTTGGTTCATTTGATAGAAGGTTCGAATTCGTAAAATGGGTATACAAATTGGCTGGTACCCTACGTTCATTCAAATTCGCCTTGACCTGCCGAAAAGGGTATTTCAGTCATTAAATTTCGCGAAAGACAGTCAAATTCCAAACGTGTTCATTCAAATTCAAATCATGCTATTTCTTTGTTTCAGATCATTTTAACATGTCTTTCTATGTGTGTTTTCGTTTCATCTATAAATTACTGTTATAAAGCTGTAAAAGTATCATATTTCTTATCTAGTCAGTGGCGTATCTAGGGGGGGGGGGGGCGGGCCAAGGGGGGCACGTGCCCCGGGCGCCACTCCTTGGGCGCGCCAAAAACAAAAAACGAAAAAAAAAAAAAGAGAAAGAAGAGAGGGAAGAAAAGGAAGAAGAAAAAAAGAAGAAGAAGAAGAAAAAAAAAAAACCTCGCCCGGACCCGGGGGGGGGGGGGGGGGGGGAGGAGGTAGGGGCAGAAAACCAAATCAAACAAGATAAAAACAAAACATGATGATGATGCGGACAAAATGACAATTGTGTTCACACATGTCATTTTATATTTAGCAGGCAAAATGTTACACCGACTTTATTCGTTCTGGAGCGATCGCCGATTGGATCTAAGCAGGGCGCCAACGGTTTCGAACATGGGGGGGGGGGGGGGGGGAGGGGCGGAAAAAAATCAAACAAGATAAGAACAAAACGTAATGATGACGCGCAAATGTACAAATTTCGGCTCACTCGCTCGTACTAATTTAGAGTATTTTTTCAAGGCCTCAGTTTGTTCGTATAAATCGTATCTATAAGGCCGTTACTATATCTTGATTAGAATTGTAAGATTTAATAAACAAAAAATGACAAGAATTGCATGTTTTGTAAGCTGAAACACACAAATTTTTCGGCTCGCTCGCTGCGCTCGCTCGCCAAAATTTATTAAAACAAAGATAAGAACAAAACGTGATGATGACGCGGAAATATACAAATTTTGCCTCACTCGCGCGTAGTAATTTAGAGTATTTTTTCAAGTCCTCAGTTTGTTGGTATAGTCGTTAGGTTATCTATTAGTTTTGTAAGCTGAAATACAAAAATTTTTCGGCTCGCTCGCTGCGTTCGCTCGCCAAACTTTGTCACAAAAAAAGATAAGAACAAAACGTTATGATGACGCGGAAATATACAAATTTCGGCTCACTCGCGCGTACTAAGTTCGAGTATTTTAGTTTGTTGGTACAAATCGTTATCTATAAGGCCATCACTATATCTTGATTAGAATTGTAAGATTTAGTAAGCAAAAAATGACAAGAATTCCATGTTTTGTAAGCTGAAATACAAAAATTTTCGGCTCGCTCGCTGCGCTCGCTCGCCAAAATTTATAACAATCTATTACATTTAAATCACTCTCAAAAGACCCCTTTTAAGTGCTTGAAAAAGCATATATTATGAAAAAGCATAAAGTCCCTACCGTTCGGGGATGTGGTTGGGGTTGAACACTTTTTCAGAAATTAGGGGCGTAGATTTCCTCGCTTGCCCCGGGCGCCCTTTTCCCTAGATACGCCACTGTATCTAGTATAACTGGATTTGGTTGTTCTGTAACCAGACTGGTAACGCTCCTTCTCTTTCATATACATGTCATTATTATAGGCCTATACGTGTACCAGTAATGCAGATTAACTTCATTTTTATAGTCATGACAGCACAATAGATACAGACGTATATCTCTAGAAGACATAGAAAGAATTATTAAAAAAAACAACATTTGAGGATCATAACCTTGACTTCTTGGAACTGGCCGACCGCTCGTAATAAAGCGCTCGTAACGGCCAGATAATTAAATGTGGCTTCTTACTTCTTTGGATTCAAAAAGCACGTTAAAAAAATGGTGTCAAAGTCTCTTAAACGAATACGAAAACATGAAATGTTATGATGCTTACAAAACAATAACTACGATGAAAGAAAATAAGGAAAGAGGCCAAGCACGAACATATCTGTTTGATTGACTGCAGAACATGTTAAATTAGATGGCCAGAAATCAATTTGACTGAATGAGCGCAGCATGTAATCACGTGACTATATCATTATGAATTTATGAATGAACGGATAGTGGAATGGCACTTGTCTTATATATGGATTTCAGTTGAAAAAAGGTTAGAGGTAATGTGAATGTTTCAAAATAAATTTGAATGAAGAGATTAATATGACATTGAACTACCATGTCACCTAGGCGAAATTTTTGCTAAATTTAGTTCAACATTAAAGAATTCGATTAAAAGAGGTGCGATATTGGCCCGGATGCAGGGCCCTTTACAGGTATAGCCCCAAGGTATTCCCACCCCACACGAATTAAGTGTTTTTAGGTGAAAAGAGTCATGTATGCCTATTTTCCTTGGCAGTGGAATTAACAGCTGAGATACGTAAAACACAAACCCATCCAGTTAAGGGGCCCCCAGCCAGTAGCTGGAAAGTGCTCCCGTATCATTTTATTCTAAGTGAAAAGAATCACTGCTATAATTTCTTTTGCAAAGGAAGTAGTACTCAACGAGGTATCAAAAACACCGAAACCAGTTATATAACGGGGCCCCACGGAGTGTTTCTTAAGTGTCCCCACATGTAATTCCACTATCAAGATCTGCATCTCGAGCTATTCAATCTGTCAGATCGGCAGAGAGCGGCGAAAGTGTACGGGGACCGGGAGCATCGTAGCAGCAGCGTTTGGGTGATGGGGTTGGATCTGGCAATTTTACAGATCGGGAAGAAATTTTGAACTGGTTCAAAATTTCTTCCTCATCTCCCCATCAAGATTGACCTATTTTGAATCGTAGCTCAAACGGGGAGAGAGCAGTGACAGTGTAAATACCGCGGGATGAGCATAACAATTCTAGGTTTTTCTGACCGTAGTGACAGCGGCACAAGAACGGGATATATAGTCTAAACTCGTAATAGTCTAGTGGGATTTCTGAAAAAGGGCTTTCTAAAATGGTGTTAGAGGCATTTTTGAGTAAAAGTTGGGAACCGGTCTCTTTTACCTAATTTGAGTATGCTGAATCTGAAAAATCCGGTTCCCAAGCGAAATTCACCGATCTTGACCATCTAATTTGCATAAACAAAATGGCTGCCAAGCTACAGAAATTATCAGTTTAAGATACGCATTTTCTAGCAGTTCTTTGCAAACAAGCTGGAAAAAAGTGATTTGAAATGTTTGTACAGAGAATAGAATTACCAATTTATAAGGGATAAACATTTCTCAGGTGATAAAAAGTATAGTTTATTCATAATTATGCAAATTAGGACTGAAATATGCAGATAAATATATATTAACACTGGAAGAGTAATTTTGACATTTTTTATTTCTTGAGAGGCAAATTAAATACTAAATAGGTCCTATGTAGACTTTAAGGTTTTGAGGGTCAGGAAAACTCCAGTTCCCTAGCGAAATTCACCGATCTTGACCATCTAATTTGCATAAACAAAATGGCTGCCCAGCCACAGAAATTGTCAGTTTCGGACACGGATTTTCTAGAAATTCTTCGCAAACGAGCTGGGAAAAAAAGTGATTTGATATTTTGTACATATAATAGAAGTAGCAATTTGAGGGATAAACGTTTCTCAGATGGTAAATAGTATATTCCATTCATAATTATGCAAATTAGTACTGAAATATGCAGATAAATATATATTAACACTGGAAGAGTAATTGTTACAATGTTTTTCTTGAGAGACAAGTTAAACACTAAAGATGTAAACTTTAAGGTTTTGAGGGTTAGGAAAACTCCGGTTCCCAAGCAAAATTCACCGATTTTGACCATCTAATTTACATAAACAAAATGGCTGCCCAGCCACAGAAATTGTGAATTTCAGACACGCATTTTCTAGATTTTTTTTTTATTTTTTTGGTAAACGAGCTGGAAAAAAAAATGATTTGAAATCTATGTACATAAAATGGAATTAGCAACTTGAGGGATAAACGTTTCTCAGGTGGTAAATAATATATTTCTTTCATAATTGTGCAAATTAGTACTGAAATATGCAGATGACTATATATTAACACTGGAAGATTTTTAGTATTTTTTTTTTCTTGAGAGGGAAGTTAAGAACACTTAAAGGTTTGGAGGGTTAGATGAAATCAGAATCCCTTCTCAGTGGTATCAAAATAAATGCAAATACATGTATTGTAATTGGTATGCAAATTAAATGTAGGCTTCATGAGTTTTATGCGCATGCAGTTCATTCAATAGCCTATATACCCTGGTAAAATTTTATTTTTCAAATCCTCTAAAATGGTTCTTTTGGATTTTTTAAAAGAATTCAAATTAGGAACCCAATTCATAACCAAAAATGATCGCGCTAGGGCAAAAAAAAAGAACAACAAAAAAACAAAAACAAAACAAAAAAACGAGTCTTTTTCAAGCGAATGAACTTTAACATCTAATTTGCATAATACATACAAAATAGCTGCAATATTGCCATAAAATTGTTAATATCATGAAAAAAAATTTTTAGTTCATCGATAATCGCAAAACGAATTGATGAAAACTCTCTCTACGCGGATCATGACTCAACTTTTTATGGGGGGGGGGGGAATGTCATCGAACAATGCCATTTTATTCATATGCAACATCCATTATTGTATTGTTCCAATATGCAAATCTGTAGCATTAGCACGGAAATTCTATTTCCCAGTTAACCAGAGCATGATAATCATATATATATATATATGTGTCAGGAGAGAAATTTATCTTTGATTTTGCCAGTGAAGTGAAATCGAATTTGTTTGAGTTTGCAAAAGATTTAGAGCTTTAAAGTTGTCCTAGAAAGCCACTAGGTCAAACTGCAAGAGATTGACTGTCTGGAAATTTATATTAAATGAGACAAAGTAAAAGTTAAAGAATAAACTGGCATAGCAACAGCATGTCTAGATCAGTCATAGTCAGACAGGGCAGTCACATGAAATGAGACAAAGCAAAAGTTAAAGAAATAGCATGACAACAGCATCCCCGGTTTGCAATATTATGTATTAACTCAGACTATAGAAATTGAGTGAATAGAGGTGTTGTGTAATAGCTCCCATCCAGGTGGTGGCTAGGAATGTTCTCTAGCTCAGTCGAGACTCAGCTATGTCAGTGTCACTAGGGTGTTGGTTGTAGTTTATTGTTCATAAGTTCATGAGTAAAGATGTTATGTAACAGCAGTCTAGACGATGGCTAGACATATTGTGTAGAGTTTCAATAGGGCTATATTTAAGCATGATGATTGGATGATCCTTTTTGTGTAGAAAATGCATGAAAAAGCAAGTGTATGGGAGTGTAAGGGACTTTAGTGTAAACATCTATGGTTAGGGAAGCTAATAAAAAGCTGAGTAATGTAGAGGATCGGAGAGAAACACTTTAATCAGACATCCAGCATAGATCTCCGCTTAGGCAGCAGTCGTTCTTCTGGGGGTTTTCCACGTCGGTGAGATGCGAGCTCCAGCTGCCGATAAAACTGAACTCGGACAGTTATGATCCGAACTTTGGAACGGAGCTCAATCTCCATTTGCCTGCTCGCCGTCGTTTGAGCTCGAGCATCGCAGGTCAAGGCATGAGTCTGCATGGTAGCAGGGACAAGTGAAGGCCGAGGAGCTGAGAGGACCGCCGATAGGGTAGCGTCTAGCTGAGTGGCCAAGTCAAGGGGTGCTTCCGAGAGACAAGCCAAGCGACTGTGCCGAGGTCGACGACGAGTGTATCCGGCATCGATGGCGACTGAGCAAAGCTGAGGGGATCACCAGTTCAGGTCATCCAAGATAAGTTAAGTTATGTATTTGTGATTTGTTTCATATTATGTTTTATGCTCAATGTATTGTTATGAACGAGAAAGCTGCAAAGATTTGAAAGATTAAACTCGAACATAACTGTATACGAACAGTTTGAATTTCCATTATTTCGATGTCAGAGTAGCAGAGAGAAAAAAAAAAGTCACTCACGTGACAATATGATAATATATAAATGATTTCATATGATTATATATAGTAAATATTCGTCTATAAGTTGAAATGGGATAGGTGGTTTTATTCTATTTTCTCTTATGAAGCGTTTTTTTTTTTGCAAGTCGACGAAAAATGCCTTTAATGTCACAACAAACGTTACTGATGCCCCAATGAATAAACAAAATTATGTTGCAAGTCCGTTAGATGAAATTATATATATATATATATATATATATGTTTATTTATTTATATATAAGACTGGAGAAGGATCCATTGGAAAGTTAAGTTTGTAGAATAGCCGCGATCACACACTGGCAAAAGATCAAGAAGTTTAAGATCGCAATCTCAAAGATCTCAAAAGGCGCGGCCAAATTGGCAAATTATCGAAAAGTTTCAGATCGCAATCTGAAAGATCTTGAAGTTTTTCAAGTGTGTGTGACTGCAAACTTTCCGCGAAACTTCCCACTACAGCTAGGGATATTTCATTTTATAATGCTGTCCTCTCCAAACTTCTCGATCTCTTGCCAGTGTGACCGGACAACAAAAGATCATGAAGACTTCGCGATCTTAAACTTTGCGATCTTTTGCCACTCTGACCGCGCCGTATCATGATAAACCTGAATAACGATGTTAGAATAGCAGTGAGGGAGAAGAAATGGAAAAAAAAAGACGTGTGGCACACATCCATCTATATTTGATCCTTTTACGTCTGTTGATAAGAATGTAACTTAGTCAACTTCCAAGACAGTTCGAACTCTAAAATTGCATCGGCCAGTGTAATCTGCGAAATAAGGGTTTACACCTTCCTGTTCCTTTTTGTTTTTGTTTTCAGTATACTTGGATAACATGCCGCCAGTTATAACCACCAAGTATGATGCATTTCAATTTATTCTTAACTGGACGACACCACGCTCCCTTGTCTGTCTGACTTCTGATATATCTCACCAGGTGTGATTCAGATCATTAGAAATGACATTCTTATCTAACAGGCATCTATAGCTTTAAGGGCCAGTGGATTGTAAGAACTAAGGAATAATGAATACTCATTAGAAACCATGTTACATACAGAAGATTCCACTTCATATCAGACGTAAATGGTCGCCATTTTGCCTCTCATTATATGCTTTATCAAGTATAGTTTTTGAATATCCACATTGTCACTTGAATTTCTGCCCAAGAATTAGGATATGGATCTTTTCATGGAGGACCTGGGTTTTCCACCACCTTGCGAACATGAAGTTACTTTTGTTCCCTTGAGAGATAACATCGATCCGATAGCTACCTTAAAGAAGCCTTCTTCCGTAGATACTGGAGTTGTGCTTTTTCTGCCAGACTGATAGTGACAGTAGCACTCTTATTAAAGCAAGTGATCAATGACTCACAATCATCTAGGATGCTGCTTGTACGAGAAGAAAACTAAAGGGTTTCAAGAACATGGTTGTTATCAGTCGTCTTTATAAGAATAAACTTATATTCGATTCAAAAGATGCATCACACAAGCTCGGGCTTGGCACAAAATATGTTCCGCCATTTTACCGACAAAAGTATACTGAACGCTCGAGAAGCAGTCCAACGACAATACTCCAGTATTTTTAAAAAAAAAAAAGATAAAAAGGAAGAAAATCCTTCTCACTGTGCCAGACCTGATCTTTCTTCACCAATAGACAATGGATGGGAACGTTTTGATCTGGTCTACAGCCTGTACAACTGATATATCTAGCTCCAATCCTGCAAAGTTGCCTTGAGGTGATTTCATGTGCATGCGAAAGCATTGCAGAACATTTCGATGCAAATGTCACAAATTAGGCCTACGATGTACAGCAGTGTGTGCATGTTAGCAACAATGTAATGATGCAAACCTTGCATGAATGTAGATCAATTTAGCTAGATTGAGAAATAGACTTTTTGACTCAGATTATGTTTCTTTTCAGCCAAAATATAAAAGTGTTGATGACTAGAATTACAAAGTTCATCCTTCGTTTCTGTTTCCGACACTGTCCGAGATACCAGGATTTTTCTTACAATTTTTTTTTGTTGTTGCTTGAGCCTGCAGAGTGGGTGAAGAGATAGATAAAAAAAAAACCATAAATTATGACGAGATTTACATTTTGCCTCTCATTATATGCTTTATCAAGTATAGTTTTTGAATATCCACATTGTCACTTGAATTTCTGCCCAAGAATTAGGATATGGATCTTTTCATGGAGGACCTGGGTTTTCCACCACCTTGCGAACATGAAGTTACTTTTGTTCCCTTGAGAGATAACATCGATCCGATAGCTACCTTAAAGAAGCCTTCTTCCGTAGATACTGGAGTTGTGCTTTTTCTGCCAGACTGATAGTGACAGTAGCACTCTTATTAAAGCAAGTGATCAATGACTCACAATCATCTAGGATGCTGCTTGTACGAGAAGAAAACTAAAGGGTTTCAAGAACATGGTTGTTATCAGTCGTCTTTATAAGAATAAACTTATATTCGATTCAAAAGATGCATCACACAAGCTCGGGTTTGGCACAAAATATGTTCCGCCATTTTACCGACAAAAGTATACTGAACGCTCGAGAAGCAGTCCAACGACAATACTCCAGTATTTTAAAAAAAAAAAGATAAAAAGGAAAAAAATCCTTCTCACTGTGCCAGACCTGATCTTTCTTCACCAATAGACAATGGATGGGAACGTTTTGATCTGGTCTACAGCCTGTACAACTGATATATCTAGCTCCAATCCTGCAAAGTTGCCTTGAGGTGATTTCATGTGCATGCGAAAGCATTGCAGAACATTTCGATGCAAATGTCACAAATTAGGCCTACGATGTACAGCAGTGTGTGCATGTTAGCAACAATGTAATGATGCAAACCTTGCATGAATGTAGATCAATTTAGCTAGATTGAGAAATAGACTTTTTGACTCAGATTATGTTTCTTTTCAGCCAAAATATAAAAGTGTTGATGACTAGAATTACAAAGTTCATCCTTCGTTTCTGTTTCCGACACTGTCCGAGATACCAGGATTTTTCTTACAATTTTTTTTGTTGTTGCTTGAGCCTGCAGAGTGGGTGAAGAGATAGATTAAAAAAACCCATAAATTATGACGAGATTTATGAAAGTTGCCACTTGATTTTAAATTTAACAGATTAAAAATAATTATCAACCAATCTATCCAATGAAAACGACAAAGTACAGGGTGGATAAAGCGACCCTGCACTAATCCATAGAGCAATTTATAGTGATGTGATTGCTCGATAACTTTGATGGCAAGACCTTGTTTTGGTGGTAAATATGCATAGAAAATGGGTGAATATTTGCATAATTTATTATGAAAATGAGATAATAGATGTGTGTTGTTTAGTAGTTCCAGTTAATTTTTGCATCTCTTAATCACACCAGGAATCATTAACAGGTCTTGATATTGTTATAACTGTTATGAAACATATTCATATATTGCGGCAGTGCGCTGTAGAATCTCGAAACCTGCCTGGTCTACGGCCTCTTGAATATCAATTTGCAAACATATTTCATTTTAGTGTCATTCAGTTCTCCTTTATTGATTGATTCTAGTACTTGATTTACTTCGGCCTCTGACGACATCATTGTGTGCAACGTGTTTGCCCGATATCTTAGCTGTATTTTAGTACGCCAAGGTACATTTTGATAGCAAGACTTTGTTTCAGGGAATATGTCCATAGAAATGGCCAACTATTTGTATAATTTATATGCAAATTAGATTATTAGGGTATTTCTAATAACTGTGGTTTTTTTCTTGTATCTCCTTTATTACAAAAGAATCATCAACTTACGTCGTGATATCATAACTATAATAATTCAGATTCATATATCGCGGCAATGTGTTGTACAATCTCGAAGCCTGTTGTAGTAAAGCCTCTTGCATACCAATTTACATATGTTATTACAAATATTGTTATTCATTTTTTTTATTCTGAATTGGTTGATTCCAGTACTTGATTTTCCTCGGACTCAGATGACACCATGTACACTGTGTTTGACCGATAGCATATCTATATTTTTCACTACGCCAAGGTACATCTTAATAGCAAAACTTTGTTTTAGGGGAAAATATGTTGAGAAAATGGAAAAATAATTGCATAATTTATTATGCAAATGAGATGCATGTTTTGTTTCAATACATAAGGTTGGTTCTTGTATTTCCTTAGCACACTAGGAATCGTGAACCGGTCTTGATACAATGATAACTATCTTTAGAATTATGATTCAGATCCATATATTGCAGCAATGCGTTGTAGAATCTAGAATCCTGCCAGTTATGTATCCTTTTGTATACCAATTTGCATATATATTTGCATAAGTGTAATTCAATTCTTTTGAATGGATTGAATTCTTTTGAATTGATTTATTTTGATTCGACTCCGGCGACACAAAGTACTTTTTGTTTGCCCGGTAACTTGTTAAAAAGTAATGATTAAAAACAGAAGTGAACACGTAGGTACTATACATGTGCATATATGCGGTAATGCATTACTGTATCAGCGGCAACGCCTAATGTGCATATTTCACTTCTTAATTTGCATATATAAGTGAAAGTTATGAACAAATGATGACCTAGCTATTGTCTTTGCACCTTAATTTCTGAAATTATTACTATTTCTGCATGTCTAGGGAGATTTTATGAAAATTAGATCATCGAAACACCTTAAAAAGCAATGAATTGGCGGCCATTTTGTTTATGCAAATTAGATGCTCTTAGACTCAAAATTCCGCTTGGGAACCGGAATTTTTGGATTCAGCGTACTTGAATTATACAAAATAGACCGGTTCCCAACTTTTACTAAAAAATGCCTCTGACAGTCATATTTTCCCCAAATCCCACTAGACTATAAACTAGACACCGACGACATCGTCCCACTGCTGCGCCGCTTTCTTGATCAAAGCACGACCTTCCCGCTTTAACGACGCTCTCACTAAGTTCTCTACTCTCGTATAAAATCAAGGCCTGTTCCTACGACGCTTCATTCCTGCTTCGATAACGCTGTTGGCCGCTTTAGCTACGCTGTTCCTACGCTTTCCCAGACTCAATTATGCATGTCTTCCGCTCTCGCCGCTCTAAAATCGAACGTAGCCGATACGCTGGAAAATGTTTGCCAGAACAGCAAAACTGATGATGAGGAGGAGGACAGGTTGTCGTTGTCGCGAAAAAGAAGACGAAGGAGCCCATATTTAAGAAGAAGAAGAGATGTAAACAATAAAGAGAATAAAGCAAAACACTTTGGAGCTACTGTACGGGGCCCCGTGCAGGATAAAATATCTGACTTTGGTATTTTGGATATCCGATGGGTACTACTTCCATTGCAAAAGAAATTAGCCGTGACCCTTTTCGGCTGAATGAAACCAATATATGTGTGTGTGTGTGTGTGTGTGTGTGTGTGTGTGTGTAGGGGGCACTTTGGGGCTACTGTCTGGGGCCCCGTACAGGATAAAATAAATGGCTTTAGTGCTTTGGATATCTCTGATGAGTACTACTTCCGATTTCAAAAGAAAGTAGCCGTGACCCTTTTCAGCTGAATAAAATCAATGTGTGTGTGTGTGGGGGGGGGGGGGGGGGAGGGGGAGGGGGTAAGGGGGCAATTTGGGGCTACTGTCTGGGGCTACTGTCTGGGGCCCCATGCAGGATAAAATAACTGGCTTTGGTGTTTTGTATGTCTCTGATGGGTACTACTTCCATTGCAAATGAAATTAGCCGTTACTCTTATCAGCTGAATAAAATCAATGTGTGTGTGTGGGGGGGGGGGGAGGGGGAGGGGGTAAGGGGGCAATTTGGGGCTACTGTCTGGGGCTACTGTCTGGGGCCCCATGCAGGATAAAATAACTGGCTTTGGTGTTTTGTATGTCTCTGATGGGTACTACTTCCATTGCAAATGAAATTAGCCGTTACTCTTATCAGCTGAATAAAGTCAATGTGTGTGTGTGTGTGTTTGTACGTAGGGCTTATAGGGGGTGGGGCACTTTGGGGCTACTGTCTGGGGCCCCGTGCAGGATAAAATAGCTGGCTTTGGTGTTTTGGATATCTCTGATTGGTACTCCTTCCATTGCAAAAGAAATTAGCCGTGACTCTTTTCAACTGAATAAAATCAATGTTTGTGTGTGTTTGTACGTAGGGCCTATGGGGGGTGGGGCCCTTTGGGGCTACTGTCTGGGGCCCCGTACAGGATAAAAAAGCTGGCTTTGGTGTTTTGGATATCTCTGATGGGAACTACTTCCATTGCAAAAGAAATTAGCCGTGACCCTTTTCAGCTGAATAACACCATATTTGTGGGGCCCTTTGGGGCTACTGTCTGGGGCCCCGTACAGGATAAAATAGCTGGCATTGCTGTTTTCATGATAAGTACACCCAAAGGAACAATATCCACCAACTTTTGTCCGTGACCCCCTTCGGCTGAATAAATCCATTTTTCGGGGTCCCTTTTTGTGGCCCCTAGGCTTACGGTACAGGATGTGACTTGCCAGCAATTCATTTTATTGACCCTTGGCCACATCCTTACATGATGAGACCATCAAAAAGTGTGACCCTTTTCAGCTGAATAAATGTTCTGGGCCCCCGGTCTGTAAGCATTAAGTATAGCAAAGTGTTGTTTTGGTAAAAAGGTTAAAATCATCACAACTGGTATAAATGCATCTGGGTAGTATTTTGTAGTAGTATGAAGAACATTTTTTGATAGAAATGTGAAGGAATTATACATATTATTTTGTAGAAGACATTTAGTTAAATGTAGGATGCAGTATTTGAAACACAGCATTATTAGGATTTTGGGGGAAAAGGAATTTTATAAGTTCATAAGTGTTCAAAAAAAATTTGAAAGAGTAAATTTCAGCAGACAGGTCAGTTTATAAGTTATTTTTAATTGCATATAAATGTTAACATCAGTTAGCTTTTCATTATTTGCAATGTTCACTTTTACAGGAATATCAATTTTTTAGACAATTTTGTTCAAGCATCAAACAATTAAAACCGTTTAACGTAACCACTGTGGTATATGGTCAACAATTTTTTTCCTCAAGTTTGGAATTAGCTCCCTAATAATATCAGAGAATGTTCATCATTAGATCAGTTTATGTTTTATGGAAGCTTCATTTGTTTGTAAAGTAATTGTCATTGTTTTGTAAATTGGTTAATGATGTTTTTTAGGTTGATATCATGTAATTTTGTGTTTTGTTTTTGGGTGTTCTTACACATGTATTTGCCTTTTCTCATTTAAAAAAAAAGAAGCGCTTATAGATTTGAATGTAATTTGCGCTCTACAAAGAGGGTTTATTATTATTGTTATTATGTCAACAGTTTTTGTATTTATTATTTTTTTAAGTTATAAGTTTTTGTGTTTTGAGCTGAGTGTGTCATAACTTTTGATATTGATTATTTTGTGTATAGTTATGTTATAACGTTTTGGCAACTTCCATCGAGTAAAGACATTTTCAGTGTAATTAAGTTGTAAACTTTATTGATGAGTAATTGTTAAAAAAATAATAAGATAGATAGGAGGTGTATAATTTCGAAAAGGTGAATCCTGTTTGAACAAGTTTGAAGATTGTTTATGGGTTTGAGAGAATAGCAAAAGGCAAATGTTGTTAAAATGATAGATTGGTCATATCGAGTGTATAGTGTATGTGGATACAGTGTGCACATGTGATATTTAGATACACTGGAAACAGAGTGTATAATTGGGGATAAGGTAATTCATTTAAGTTAAATATTTTAAGTAGTTGTATGTTCGGATATGTGTTCATTTGTTTCAAAGAAAATTTACCATCAATATGATATGTTGTTCAAAAGTGAAAAAAAAGAGAGAGAGAAATTTGTTACAGATAGGCAAATACAGAGGTACAGAGGGTACAGTGTACATGTCAGTATTACAATTTCTTAGTCTATTCCATTGTAGTTTGTACAAACACTTGTATTTCTTTTTAAAAAAGAGAGTACAGCAGAAGGCAGATTTTAGTTTCCAGTTCACAAGAAATGGTATAAAATGTAGTTTACCCATAGTTGAGCATTTTTTTTTGCCTGATCACAGTTACATTTGATTGATATTTGTCTTTAAAATTGAGGACAATTTTTTGAAAGGAGAATGTTTATGTGAGACAGCAAAGCCTATCTCTTTCTCTCCAGTATAAGTTTGTTATGTATATGTATCTCAGTTTGGCTAGGTTCTTAAGGGCTTTTTACACTTGTAAATTTTTTGCTTAGCCCCGGACCAACGGTGGGGCTAAGGGGCGGGGGGGGGGGGGCCTTAGCCCCACCGTTGGTACGGGACTATCCTTAATTAGCCCACTTTCTGTTTACACTCGTTTTTGCCAAAGTGGGCTAGCCCCACCGATAGTACGGTACCGGTACTATCTGGCCCTGCAAAATAGCAGGGGTGAGCACCGCAATTGCGGTGCCAAGCAAGTGAGTGTAAACAGAACGAAAAAATAATCCTGGGCTAAGCGACGGAGACGAAGTCCGACCCTCACTGACCAATCAGAAACGAGGTAATCAAAGTGCTGCCGGTGCGTGCTTGTACGTGTACAGTACACAGCGTAATTATGAATATTCATGTGGTTTGGAAAGTCCGGGACTAAGAAATACGAGTGTAAAAAGGTCAGTTTTCTCCTTAGCCCCGGACAAGAGATAGTACGGGACTAATTGGCGAGTGTAAAAAGCTGAAAAAATTGGTACGGGACTAACGATAGTCCTGGGTCAGAGAAAGTCCGGGGTTAAGAAACACAAGTGTAAAAAGCCCTTTAGACAGTCCCACATCTCATTAACCTGAATTCTATTTCTGTCCCACCGCTCTCATTCCTTCCCCATCCATGTTATTCCTTCCCCATTCATGTTTACAGTTATCACCCTTGCTTGTTGTCACATCTGATCCTTTTGTTTATCATTCCATGTCTGCAGTTCTCACCCCAGCTTGTAGCCACCGTCATCCGGTGTGTTTTCATTGGTTGTCTTCATGAATAGGGTTCTTTATTTTAGTTGGTCCCTACCATTCCTGTTATTCCCATTGGTCCTCTTAGTTCATTTAAATATGTAAATATGTAAATACAGTTTATGCAGATCATGTTCATGATGTTGAGTTTTGCTGACGGCAGATCAGCCAGATATTCTTCTTTCATAAATGCTTTGTCCGCCCTGGACTACTTAACATAACAATGTGGAGGCAAAGATTGTCGCCCGCCCTCGAAGCACATTTTGCTGGGTAATATCGCTCTTGACATAGTCATTGAAATACCAACACATAACTTACATGGCTACATCCATGCAAACATGCCATGTAAAAGTCATGGTGAGGTTTCAAGGAAGTGTGTATGTGCGCGCACACATGATACAGTACTTTAGTGTCCGTTTGTGCGTGTGTGTGTGTGTGTAGGCCTATGTGTTAGTGTATAAGATGGAAGAATGTGTTTATCATGTCAGCGTATGTGTTTTGGCTGTGCGTGGGGAGGGCTGTTGACATAAACGTTGTTTTGATTTTATCAGCAGCTTTGAGTTTGATGAGTTTGTTTGACGGATTTGTATATGAATTCGGAGTGGTGCTTGCGTACGGGCGGATGCTGCTTTTATGCATACCATGGGCGTAAATCCGGGGGGGGGGGGTGGATGGGGGATATATCCCCCCTGAAATGGAGGAGGGGGATGGCCTGTACGATCATCCCCCCCCCCCCCCCCCTGAAATTTGAGGGGAAAAAAAATGCAGGAAGCAGAAATGAGATTGTATCAATTCTGGCATATTGCATGACGTTCGTACGCCTGCCTTCAAACAGGTAACAAGCTGAACAGTATTCTACATGTATCTTGTACGGAAGCCCATTCGTGCCACGCAGGATAAAACTTTCAGTGAAGCTAACTGGCGGCCGCCACTTAATTATCTGGCGGCCGCCAGAAAATTATCGGGCGGCCGCCAGATAATTATCGATATCGATATCGCTAAACGATAATTATTTGGCGGGACGCCACTTAATTTTCTGGCGGCCACCAGATAATTTTCTGGCGGCCGCCAGATAATTATCGTTTAGCGATATCGATATCGATGATTATCTGGCGGCCGCCAGATAATTAAGTGGCGGCCGCCAGTTACCTCCACTGAAAGTTTTATCCTGCGTGGCACGAATGGGCTTCCGTAATCTTGTAGGATAATGTATACATAATTTTCTCAAGCACTCGCTCGCTTCGCTCACTCGCGAAGAAAGTAATATCGACATAAGGTATGGTCCTGACGTTGACAACGTCAAATAGCATAGGCTTACATGTAAACATGCTATGACGCGAGCAACTCGGGACCATCTGCAAATTATGTACGAAAACAAACACAAAATAACAAAAACTATACCGCCATAATTGAACCCCCTCCTCTCCATTTCCTGAATCATTCCTGAAACGATGATGGGGCAAAGGGGCATTTGCCCCGCCCCAACGGAAATGTTGGGGGCAGACAAATCATTTGTCCCCCAAGCAATTCCTTTCTTTATTTCTTTCTTTATGGAAAATTGTCCAACTACCGCCAGAACTATGCACCCGATCGTTGAATTGCAATTATAAATATGCAAAAGCTCCGCTACTGGGTCCCTTGCGATAGACTTTGTACACTTTTGAGACTGACGTATTGTTATATTTCATCACAGAGTGTGCAGCAGATCTTTCACTTACTCCCTCATATGCAGAGGCGTCGATGGAGGGTGAGGGGATGGTTCCCCCATAAAAGTATTGGGGACAAACATATCATTTTGCTCCTCCTCGTAACTTCCGAGATGTGGAAATGTTTTTAATTTTTTGATAGAAAACTATCTAAATATTTCACCCAAAGATGGCCGAATTTCACTTCTGAAAATACGAAATCTCCCTCGCGTAAGAGGGGGATAGGCCTAACCCCTTCCATACCCTCCCCGTTCAGTCCTTTCTACCTAATACACTTTAGATTGACAGATTTTAAAATGTTTCATCTAAAGTGTGCACCAGGTCTGTTACTTCAGTTTTAAAAAATGCAAATGTTCCGTGGGTGGGAGGAGATATCTAAATATTTTTAATTAATGGAGGGTTCCCCCCCCCCCTTAAAAAAAAAAAAAAAGTAGTATACTCTTCTGGGATTGAAATTTTCCCAGATTACACCATAAATGTGTTTACGAGATATTTTCATCTGAATTCTAAAAATACAAAAGCACCCTCGTATGCAGGGGCTTCGATCCTGGAGGACGGGGAGCGCGGACGGGGGAAGAGGGGAGGGGCCAAGATACATTGTATCATTATGATCCCCAATGATTCCCGAAATGAGGAAAAATTTCTTAATAGGAAACTGGAGGGGTGGTGTTAGCGGTTACAGCTCGTTATTCCGAAGGTTCGTTATTCCGAAGGCTCTGTATTCCTAAGATTCGTTATTCCGAAGGTTCAATTGTTCCGAATTTCATTTTCGGATTAACCGATCTTCGGAATAACGAACCTTCGGAATAACGCCACAAATTTTCGGATTAACGAACCCTTTTTCATTTTCGGATTAACGAACCTCTAGGTATAGGGAATTTCTGTGTTTCGGATTATCAACCCTTCGGAACAACGAACCTTCGGAATAACGAACAGCACCCGGTGTTAACACTCGCCCACGTCTTCTCCCTGCTCGCCCGTCCCCCCCCCCCCCCCCCCCCGCCCCCATGCATACAAGTAGACTGTGGTTACACTTTGAACATAGACAGTTTTCCAAATATGCCACAAAATGTGTGCACCAAAACGGTTCAATGCAATCAGAATCTCCCTCGTGTAGGAAGGGGGAATAGGGAATAGGGCTTATCCCCTCCCGGCCACCTTCTCTGATTGACAAATTTCCAGATATTCCAACAAAAGTGTGCACCATATTGTTGAATTTCAGTTCTAAAACTGAAAAAAAAAAGCTCCTTCGAATACGGGAGACGTATCTTGCCACCCTCCCATTGCTTTGTCCCCTCCATAGACTTAGTATACTTTGGGGAATGACAATTTCCGAATTTTCCACAAAAAGTGTGCTTCAGATCGCTTATTCCAATGCTAATAACGTAAAAGCTCCGTCTTGTGTTCCCCTCCCACACCCTCCCCGTAAGCTCTACCTCACTAGACTTTGTACATAGTAATTATAACACAAAGATGGTGCACACTCGGAATAAGAGCTAAATTCCACAATTTTAACTCTTCCCTGAAAAAGCCCTATTTATTTCGACAATTATCTTTTTTCGGGGGGGGGGCGCTGGAAAAGATTCCAAGTATTGCACCGAAAGTTTGCACCAGATCGCTGAATTTCAGGTCTGAAAATGCAAAATCACCTTCGTGTGGGAGGAGAAATGCCCCTTATCTACACCCTCGTGTGTTTGCTTTTTCTGTTTGAATTCCTTAACAGACAGCGTTCGTGATGATTATTCATTGTAAAAATTAATACAATGAGTTTATTCAAATAATACCATTTTATAGGAAATTTGTTCATTGTAATCTTCGTCAAAATATTCTGCTACCTTAAACAAGTGGGACTGTTTCAAGTCGATAAAACACCCAAACATGCATAAAATGCAAAAATTTCTCAACGTCGGAGGGGGGATACCACCCCCCCCCCCCCCCCATCCCCCACCCCGCCGCTCGCTCTGCTCGCTCGGGCTCGGTCGCGTTCATGACATTTAGTGGAAGAATTAATACAAGAATTTTATTCAAATGACACCGTTTAAGGCAAATTGTTCAATAATAATCGATATCAAAATATTCTGCTACCATAAACAAGTGGGACTGTTTCAAGTCGATAAAACACGTTAAGACATGCCTCAAATTGCACCATTTACAATACATCAAAATGCAAAAAGTCCTCAACATGGGAGGGGGAACATCCCCCTCTCACACCTTCTCCCCCACCCTCGCTCGCTCGGGCTCGGAAAAGGCTTCGTTATAACGAAAATTTCGCTATAACCGTGTTCGTTATAAGCGAATTTTGTACCATAGACTTTAATGGCGATAATTTTGGGACCAGAAGTTTTACTTCGTTATCTCCGTGTTCGTTGTAACGGGAATGCACTGTATTAAGTGTAAGAATTAATACAAGAAGTTTATTCAAATGATACCATTTTATAGTCGAATTGTTTTATATTAATCGACATCACAATATGATGCTACCTTAAACAAGGGGGACTGTGTCAAGTCTACAAAACGCGCAAATATATGCATCAAATTGCACCATGTACAACATCAAAATGCAAAAAGTTCTCACCTTGGGAGCACTGGCGTAGCGGGGGGGGGGGGGGGCGATGGGGGCGATCGCCCCCCCCCCCCCCCCCCCCCCCCCCCCTAAGATCTGGACCGGGGATATGGGAGGCGGAAAAAAAAATGCGTGTACACCTTTTGTATACTGTATGCATGCACATGAAGCGGGTCTCCTTTGCAACCTTTCATCAAATAAGATATTTTTTTTTTTAATATTTCACTCAAAGTGTGCACCAGATCGTTGAATTTCAATTCAACATATGCAAAATCTCTCGTGCTTGGGAGGGGGTATCCCCCTCCCAACCTCCCCCCCCCCCCCCCCCCCCGTGCCTCTTTCCCTAGCTATGTACACTTTTTAGATTTACAAAAAATTCTGAATAATTCTGAGTGCACAATACTTATATTCCGAAAACTGAAGGTTCCCTCATGTATAAGGGGAATTTCCCCTTTTAATCGACCCTTTCCTCCGTCAGCCCCCCCCCCCCCCCCATCAGTTTTTTTTTTTTTTTTTTTTTTGGTGATTTCCCAAATGTTATCTTGCTTCCATCAAATATGCGTATACGAGATATCTCAATTTCAACCTTAAAAAGATAAAAGCTCCGTCGGAAGGGAAGGGTGGAGATAACACTCGCCCACGCCTTCTCCCTGCTCGCCCCCCCCCCCCCCGCCATGCAAAGAAGTAGACTGTGGCTATACCCAGATCGCTTTATTTCAATTCTAAAAACGCAAAAGCTCCGCGAGCGGGAGGGGGAATACCCCTTCCCCTAAGCTCTACCTCACTAGACTTTATACATACGCACAGATGGTGCACATTCGGAATAAGAGCTAAATTCCGTGATTTTAACACTTCGATAAAAAGTATTGCACCAAAAATTTGCACCAGATCGCTGAATTTCAGGTCTGAAAACGCAAAATCACCTTCGTGTGGGAGGGGATATGCCCCTATCTACACCCTCGTGTGCATGCTTTTTCTGTTTGATTGCTGAACAGACAGCGTTCATGATATTCAGTGTCAGAATTAATACAAGAAGACTAGTGTATTTAACTTATACCATTTTATAGGCAAATTGTTCAATAATGATAATCTACACTAAAATATACTGCAACTTTAAACAAGTGGGACTGTTCCAACTCGTTAAAACACGCAAAAACATGCATCAAATTGCACCATTTGCAACATCAAAATGCAAAAAGTTCTCACCGTAGGAGGGGGACATCCCCTCCCACACCCTCCCCTCCCCCCTCGCTCGCTCCGCTCGCTCGGGTTCAGTCGCGTTCATGATATTCAGTGAAAAGAATTAATACAAGAAGTGTATCTAAATTATACCATTTTATATAGGCAAATTGTTAAATAATAATCTACACTAAAATATACTGCTACCTTGAACAAGTGGGAATGTTTCACGTCGATAAAACGCGCAAAACATGCATCAAATCGCACCATTTACAAAATCAAAATGCAAAAAGTTCTTACCGTGGGAGGGGAACACCCCCTCCAACACCCTCCCCTCCCCCCTCGCTAGCTCCGCTCGCTCGGGTTCAGTCGCGTTCATGATATTCAGTGAACAGAATTAATACAAGAAGTGTATCTAAATTATACCATTTTATATAGGCAAATTGTTCAATAATAATCTACACTAAAATATACTGCTTTATACCTTGAACAAGTGGGAATGTTTCACGTCGATAAAACGCGCAAAACATGCATCAAATTGCACCATTTACAAAATCAAAATGCAAAAAGTTCTTACCGTGGGAGGGGAACACCCCCTCCAACACCCTCCCCTCCCCCCTCGCTCGCTCCGCTCGCTCGGGTTCAGTCGCGTTCATGATATTCAGTGAACAGAATTAATACAAGAAGTGTATCTAAATTATACCATTTTATATAGGCAAATTGTTCAATAATAATCTACACTAAAATATACTGCTACCTTGAACAAGTGGGAATGTTTCACGTCGATAAAACGCGCAAAACATGCATCAAATTGCACCATTTACAAAATCAAAATGCAAAAAGTTCTTACCGTGGGAGGGGGACATCCCCTCCAACACCCTCCCCTCCCCCCTCGCTCGCTCCGCTCGCTCGGGTTCAGTCGCGTTCATGATATTCAGTGAACAGAATTAATACAAGAAGTGTATCTAAATTATACCATTTCATAGGCAAATTGTTCAATAATAATCTACACTAAAATATACTGCTACCTTAAACAAGTGGGACTGTTTCACGTCGATAAAACGCGCAAAAACATGCATCAAATTGCACCATTTGCAAAATCAAAATGCAAAAAGTTCTTACTGTGGGAGGGGGACACCCCCTCCCACACCCTCCCCTCCCCCCTCGCTCGCTCCGCTCACTCGGGTTCAGTCGCGTTCATGATATTCAGTGAACAGAATTAATACAAGAAGTGATGTAAATTATACCATTTGTAGGCAAATTGTTCAATGATAATCAACATCAAAATAAACTGCTACCATAAACAAGTGGGACTGTTTCACGTCGATAAAACGCGCAAAAAACATGCATCAAATTGCACCATTTGCAACATCAAAATGCAAAAAGTTCTTACTGTGGGAGGGGGGGGGACACCCCCCTCCCACACCCTCCCCTACCCCCTCGCTCGCTCCGCTCGCTCAGGTTCAGTCGCGTTCATGATATTCAGTGAAAAGAATACAAGAAGTGTATCTAAATTATGCCATTTTATAGGCAAATTGTTCAATGATAATCTACATCAAAATAAACTGCTACCATAAACAAGTGGGACTGTTTCACGTCGATAAAACGCGCAAAAAACACGCATCAAATTGCACCATTTACAACATCCAAATGCAAAAAGTTCTTACCGTGGGAGGGGGGACACCCCCCTCCCCCCCCCCCTCGCTCGCTCCGCTCGCTCGGGCTCGGTCGCTTCGCTCCCTCGCAGACTAGCCGCCCCCCCTAAGATGAAATCCTGGCTGCGCGCCGTTGCTTGGGAGGGGGATCAACCTCTCCCACACCCTCCCTCGCCCCCTCCGCTCGCTCGGGATCGGTCGCGTTCCTGATATTCAGTGTAAGAATAAATACAAGAAGTTTATTTAAATAATACCATTTCATAGCTAAATTGTTTAATGATAATCGACATCGAAATATATTGCTACCTTTAACAAGTGGGACTGTTTCAAGTCGACAAAACGCGCAAAAACATAATATACACCATTTACAACATCAAAATGCAGCAAGTTCTCACCATGGGAGGGGGAACATCCCCTTCCCACCCCCTCCCCCTCGCTGGTTCCGCTTGCTCGGGCTCGGTCACGTTCATGACATTCAGTGGAAGAATTAATACAAGAAGATTATTTAAATGATACCATTTAAGGCAAATTGTTCAATAAAAATCTACATCGAAAGTAATCTGCTACCATAAACAAGAGGGACTGTTACAAGTCGATAAAACACGCAAAAACATAATATACACCATTTACAACACTGAAAAATGCAGCAAGTTCTCACCATGGGAGGGGGAACATCCCCCTCCCACACCCTCCCCCTCCCTCCCTTGCTCGCTCCGCTCGCTCGGGTTCGGTCGCGTTCATGATATTGTAAGAATTAATACAAGAAGTTAATTATACCATTTTATAGCCAAATTGGTTTAAAATAATCGACATTGAAATATATTGCTACTTTAAAAAAGTGGGACTGTTTCAAGTCGACAAAACGCGCAAAAACATGCAACAAATTGCACCATGTATACATCAAAATGCAAAAAGTTCTCACCGTGGGAGGGGGACACCCTTCCACACCCCTTCCACACCCTCACTCTCCACCCCTCCTCCCCTCCCCCCCCCCCTCGCTCGCTCCGCTCGCTCGGGCTCGGTTGTGTTCATGATATTCAGTGTTAGAATTAATACAAGAAGTTTATTTAAATGATACCATTTTGTACCGAAATTGTATAATAATCATCGACATCAAATTATATTGCTACCTTAAACAATAATGAAACTGTTTCAAGTCGACAAAACGCGCAAAAACATGCATCATCAAATTGTACCATGTACAACATCAAAATGCAAAAAGTTCTCGCCTTAGGAAGGGGACACCCTCCTCCCCACCCCCCCCCCCCCCCTCCCTCGCTCGCTCCGCTCGCTCGGGCTCGGTCGCGTTCTTCAGTGTAAGAATTAATACAAGAAGTTTATCTAAATGATACCATTTTATAGGCAAAATTTTTCAATAATAATCTACATAAAATGTACTGCTACATTAAACATGTTTGACTATTTCAAGTCGATATAACACGCAAAAAAGTGCATCAAATTGCACCATTCACAACATCAATGTGCAAAAAGTTATCACTGTGGGAGGGGGAAACCCCCCTCCAACACCCTCCCCCCTAGCTCGCTTCGCTTCCTCGCATCTAACCGATCAAATCCTGGCTACGCCGGTGATAGGCCCCACTATTAGTACGCCTTCACAGTGATGTCGTACAGGCGGAGCAAGAGCTGAAATACCACGATGAAGTCATTCAATTATCTATGAATATTTCTTTTTCTTACTTGTTTTTTGGAAGAAAATCCCAAATTTCACCAAAAGTGTGGACCAGATCGCTGAAGTTCATGTCTGAAAATGCAAAATTTCCTCGTGTGGGAGGGGGATACCCCCTCCCACATCCTCCTCCCCCCCCCCACTAGGTCACTCCGCTCCCTCGCACAGATATTCCAAGTCCCTCCCCCACCCACCATCATTACAACGGAACGATGCCCCTGGGATGATTGCTTTATTGACTTAAATCAAGAAAATTGAAGAATACAATTAATAGCTACAGGAAAATATCTACTACGTTATTACATAGTAGAAATGAATATCTATATTACCATATTATTGAATTTGGGCATTATTCAGGGCTGCGCTACGTTTTTCAAAGGGGGGAGGGTGTCAAAATCACCTGTCAGTCAAGAAGAAAGAACATCAAAAGACAAGAGAAACAACAACAAAAAGTTTTTCATACTTTTAAGGTCTGATTTTCCACCGAAAGTCGGCTGACAAGCAAAAAACAAACAAACAAACAAACAAAAACAAGAACAAAAAGTCTTCATATTTTTGCTGCCACTTCCATCCCACTTTGCACGCAAAAGAGTGGGACATTCGATCTCTGTAAAGTGTATGTGCGTGTGTGTGGGGGGGGGGACCAAGCTTCTCCCCCCCCCCCCCCCACCCCCCAAGGACTGCGCCGGTCCAGTTATGGGCTTGTATATCGTGGTGATGGTGACTATCGCCGATCATCACCCCCCCCCCCCCTCCTCAGTACGGATTTACGCCGTTGATGCATACGGTCCATTATGTCTTATGTATCAACATTGGGAAGTCGTTTCATCAGGAAGGAAGGTGGTATCGGTTGGGTGTGTGTGTGTATGTGGGGAGGGGGTTACATTTCGTTATTGCGAAAGTTCGTTATTCTGAAGGCTCTTTATTCCGAAGGTTCGTTATTCCGAATTTCATTTTTGGATCAACGAATCTGGCGGAATAACGCCACAAACGTTCGGATTAACGAACCCGGTCATTTTCATTTTCGGATTAACGAACCTCTAGGTATAGGGAATTGTGTGTTTCGGATAAATGAACCTTCGGAAAAAAACGAACCTATAACGAACAGCACCCGTGTGTGTGTATGTGTGTGGGTGTGTGTATGTATGTGGGTTGGTGAATGTGGGTGTGGGATGATTTATAGGTTTTGGTTAATCAGGGGTTGGTGGGTTGGGGATTTGATTTGAAGAAGGATAGTTATATGGTATGACAGATTTTGGTAGGATTTAATGTTTAGGATAGATGTTAGATTTGTTTCGGTGGGGGGGGGGGGGGGTGGTCGGTTTTTTTATGACTGATTTCATTCTAGATTTGTACAATGTATTTGTGTGGTTTTGTTAATGTACTAGGTGTTTCAAAAAACTTTTCCCACTTTTGATTCTTAATAATTCAAAAACTATAATAACGCTGTCATTGATATGAGTGATAGCTGAATAGTGTACAATTTGGTTGAAGGTGGTTTAAATATGAAAGCATAAATGAGTTTCATGAAATCCATGATTAATTTCACAGTTAGGTTCCAGATTTTGCTCTATTTTCAACCCTCTGTACAAAATTTCACTTTGCACAGGGGTCAATGGGTGTGTATTGGAGTGTGTGGTTAACACCCTGACAATGGTCCTGAACAATGGCCAGGGTTTGAATGCTCATTATTCATTCATGAGAAATTCCACTATCACAGGTAGTCTTTATTCAGCCTCTGGCAGTATCTGTGTAAAGTCAAACGCCTGTCGATACTGTCGTTGAGTCGCGTCAGTGCTCTTCCTACTTCTGAAAAACAAAATTACAATGAACACCTTCTGTTCTATCGTAAATGTGGTGACAGGAAGTAAAGAAAATCAATTAGAGTATACACTTGTGTATATGGAGCCTTGAATAAATCTACTCTGAAACAAATCGCCCCAATGATAAATGCTGCTGAACTTTTTACCAAAAATGATCTCTTTTTATCGAAAAAGCGAAAAATTTGTCAGACTATTTAATTAGTAGACAGTTGTATTAAAATGAGAAACTTTAGATCATTCATGCTATTCATATCCCAAATTTAGTGATATGTCAGAAGCAAAATTTGACAATGATTGCCAGCTGGAATGAAATGTAGTGTTTGCAAGCACTTTTATACCGTGCATGAATTCAGACTAGCAGTGCCCAGGGCAATCCACATGAATTATTGATTAAGCATTCATGTGCCAGGAAGCCCCAGACTGACGCCTAGTCAACAGGTGGTTCAGGCATGTCCATTGTTCAGGGCCATTGTCAGCACACACTCACATACACATCATTGGTTCCTGTGCGAAGTTCAATTTTTGTACAGAGGGTTAAAATTTGACCGAAATCTGAAACCTTACTTCAAAATCAATCTTAGATTTAATGAAACTGATTTATGCTTTCACGTGCAAATTACCTCCAATCAAATTGTACACTATCCAGCTATTACTCATATCAATGACAGTTTTATCGAATGAATAGTTTTTGAAATATTTATGATCAAAAGTGGAAAATGTTTTTTGAAACACCTAGTATATGCCCTTGTAAGTAAGAAGGTGTTACATGATCCAAACCAATGCACTGTATATTCAAGGGATATAGGTTTGGTACATGTCAAAACTTTCTCGTGAAGAAATTGTCAGTAGGGTTGATCTATAATCGAGTTATCTATGTTGAAATGAGATTATTTGTAGTATAAATTGACAAACGGATTTGTTTGTGTTTTGAATTGCATTTGTAACGTTTTTGTTCATGTTACACCCAGAATGGGTTGATTTATGAATGATTTGAATGAAATCAGTTAATATCAAGGGGAAAAGTGCTGAGGTGGTTTATTTGCATTATGAGGATTTGTTTGAGTGTTTGTTGGTGTTTGTTTACAATACGTATGTATTGGCGGTGTGCATAAAATGACAAAAAATAGTGATATGGAAGTTGTAGTTATAAGACTGATGGAAGAATATGACTATACAGTGAAAAAATGAAGAAAGACAGATAACATTTAGGGAGGGTACCTCCCTCGTATGCCTTTTCTCTCGGTCTGGTACTAGCCCGCCTCACCGCTGAAATTGACACACCCATACTATTTTGAAATCAACGCTGCTGTGAACTCATACACGTTGAAGGCATTTTCATTGCCGCAGTAGTGCCTGCTGCTCAAAAAAGTTTGTTCGCACAAACGTCAAAAGTACAAAACACAAACGCAATTAACAGACACACGTACGCGTATCAGGGACAGGCACACGTATACACACAGACAAACAAACCACTACCACTATACAACCACCACACATGCACAGTTTCTACATATAGATCGGTAGTCTGGTAGGAATGGGGGGTCCCCATGCACCCCCCGAACACATTTTTTTAACTTACTTTTTTGTAACCCTTAGGGTGTCTAGTTAATGAATTTTTTTGTTCCCAAGAAAAAATCGTGTCCCATGGGGGTCATTGGCGGCCATCTTGGCAGCCATCTTGGATTTTCAGGGAAAATCATTATTTTCTATAACTTTTGAACTACACAGCATAAAATTAGAAATAAAGCATTTCTTCTGGATAAACTTGACACGAGGAATCGATTGCAATGGTTATTAACATGATTAAAGCAAGTTTGAAACAAGAAAAGCATAAAAGCATGCAAATTTCGGTGTTTTTCACCGAAAAATACCCAAATAGTTTAACTTTTCAATTACACAACATACAGGGACAAATAAAACAGTACTCCAGAGTTAATACGGCATGAGGAATCGTTTGAGATAGTTATTTACATGATTAAATCAAGTTACATACAAGAAAAGTCCAAAAATGCGAGGAAAACCAGTGTCGTTTACTCTAGAAATATTCCCAAGTAGTCCATATACATGTACATGACAATCTCATACCATCAAAGAGTGACTAACCACTTTTTCTTAACAGTCTGGTAGAAATGGGGGAGGGGTCCCATGCACCCTCCTTTTTCTATCCCTTAGGGTGTCTATTTGATGATTTTTTTTTTTGTTTCAAGTAAAAATCGTGTCACATGGGAGTTATTGGCGGCCATCTTGAATTTCCAAGGAAAATCATTAATTTCTATAACTTTTGAACTTTCCAACATACAAGGAATAATAAAACATTTCTTCAGGGTAAATGTGACATGAGGAATCGAGCGAGATGGTTATTTTCATGATTAAAAAACGTCTCATACAAGAAAAGTCCAAAATATGAAAAATTCTATATCGGTTACACCGAAAAGTACCCAAATAGTTGCTACATACGTGACAAATTGTATACCTCACAAAGTGACTGACAACTTTGTCTTCTGATCATTGCCCAAATAGGCCTTTTTTGTTTTGTGTCAAAAACATTAAATAAAATCTGAAGAGAAAATAAATTTTAAGCATTGTTATCCCCTCACTTGGTGAAATCGAATAAGAATTTAAGCACTATGGTAATTCATATGCAACTACCCTTAAAAGGAGGTGACACGTGATAATGATGTTGATCACAACAAGTGAAAGCGACTAATGGACAAAGATAAAACTTGAACTGTAATTTAACATTCTTTGCGCGCGTTCAATTTCGTTTCATTGTGTATTACCTGTGTATATTGATTGGAAATGAAAATAAAAAAGCATACATGTGAACATGCATGCATGTGTGAAGTGAAGTGAACGTATAGGAGGCCATTATCTTGAAAGATTCATGACACATGGTAGCGTTTAATTACATGCGTTAAAACATCAACGGCATATAAGTAGACCTCTTCAACTGTCTTGACATAATTATAGGTTTTTCTCTGTTTCATCCATTTTCAATGTATATCAGTCAATCGATCATATAATTTCTTGCATTACGTGTGGGGGGAATGTATCCTACAAACCGAGCTTTTTAGCGTTCCTCCCCATTTCCAACATTTTCGTATACTTACAATTTTTCTGTAAACTTATCCTTTATTTTGTATTATGGTGAAATATATGTACTGTATTCAATTTCTGTAATATATTTATATGTTTTTGTTGGAAATGAAAAATAAATGAATGAAATGAATGAATGAATGAATGAAATGAAAACGAGTTTGAGTTGGGATTTTTTCAAGGAAACAATCACTGTGCCAAAATCTTGAGCCGATTTCAAAAATTTTGATGCCAAAATATTTTTAATTTATACTCAGGTTAAAAAAGCAATTCATTCAAATGTATTTGTTGAAAGCTTATTGTCCGAAAACAAAGAGACAATTTTCATTTGACAGCCGAAAATCTACCCTGTGAATAGGGACTGTAAATCAATGTGGATTGCTGCTACTTTAATTTAGAAATATTTACATATGAATCGCTTTTGTGCGTATATCCTGTATACATTCAATTCAAGTTCACATTGATTGGAATTAAGTTTTCTTTCGAATTCGGTGAAAAGTTGTCTGATACAAGACACAATATTCAAGCTACTTTAAAAAGACAAAATGATATTTTAAATGGGTTAGTCAAATACCGATTAGTGATTGGCTGAACACAGTCACGTGATGGAGGTACATTCGTTATGTTCGCCCATGGGCGAACATTCTTGTAATGTTCTTCCATGGGAAAACATTTTCACGTAACAAATGACAGAATTAAGGCCTAGGACCACACCACACTTATAACCTCCCTCAGTAGCATGTCAAACCCTTCAGGTGGAATATTGGGTATGTTCCCTCCGCCGCCAGTCATCATCTATATATTTTAACATCTGTGACATGTGTATATGCTTTCCATGAAGTACGGAATTAACGTATATTGAAAAAATAAAGAAGCACAATATGACTTCACTTTCCTAAAAGTATTCTGAATTCTCATCCTGTGTAACTGTACAAACCACAGAAGCGGTTATGCGATATATCAGCTTTTAATTTCACACTTCTTTAATTTCTAGTCATCATCAAAACGATCATTGTAATCAATGTCTGGCTCCTCTTCTTCATCCTCCTTCATCTCCTCAGTAATTGTCTGAAGCAAGTCAATGAGGGAGGTCGGAAAGAAAGGGCCACTTGACCACACTGGCTCCATCATAACAAAGGCTATCTTCTGCTATCCTTGCCCAGGTTCAAAGTGGTCATAGAGCATCAGAAGATTGGTTGGTCAGCTCTCTTTAAGATGGCAAGGCAAAGGGTCACACATTTAATGTGTGGGATAAAGTTGTCTCTGCAAGGTGGGATCATGAAGAAATCCACATTGGAGTTTGTCGTCATTTGTTCGCCCTCTCCCATCATTTACTTTGGATGATGCTGCTGTAAATAGACTTCTCCAGCTCTTATGGTCATACCATGCAAGGAGTTTTATATGAGAGAAGCCATACCTCCTTGGTCATACATTAGGCATGTGAATGCTCCAATGTCTTCTGTCACCTCTTATTGGCTCTACAGACCACCCATCACCAAGATTTAAGTGGGGGATAAAAACATTGGCACATTTTAAAGTCATGTTCTAAGATTTCAGTAGTGTTCATTATAATGTAATATTGAACATTTTACCACATTTCAGTAAAATATTGCAGAAATCATAATGTCATATCCTACTCTCACCTGAATGCTGTGTGTTACATGGGGTGGCTTTGTAGATTCGTTAATAGGGGTCCGACTTTGCCCCTACTCTTGAAGGCACTTGTTACATCTTCCCCTGTAAACACATGTAGTCCAAGTATATTGTGGTACAGTAGCCAGCTCCCTTTGATTCTGTGTGCCAGTTCAACGACATTCACAATCTGGCAATGCTCGACAGTCCATTTATCAAGAGAGATAGTGAGGGTGACGGAGTAAGCATGGTGCAAGAAGATCAAGAAAATGCCTGTGTCTGGTTTCCTTACCACTGCTGCTTTGCACCCAAGCTTAATAGTGGAATACTCGAGGTAGGGCGCTACCCTGGTGTCCTTCTCCTGGTTAGACAGCAGCTCATGGACAGAGCTTTTTGTCCCCTGGGATGATTGGGTGAACAAAAAGAATGTAACAGGAATCACTTAAGCTTCAGAGAATGTGATTTCTGTTATACATTCCTTTTGTTTACACAATGTCATGTTCCAGGAGACAATGGTGCAATATCCATGAGTGACTGTCTAACCAGTATAAGGAGACGGACACCAGGGTCGTGCTCTACCTCAAGTGCGCTGCTAAGCTTGGATACAAGGTATAGGCGAGGAATACAGATACACATTTTCTTGATCCCCTTGGTCTATGCTTAATCCATTCTACAATGTAGTATCTTTCTTAATAAACGGACGGTCACGTATTGCCAGGTTGTGAATGTCAATTAACTTGCATATAGAATCAACGGGAGTTCATTACTGTACCAAAATACTTGGACTGTATAAATGTTTTCACCGGGGAAGATGTAACAATTAAAGTGCCTTCATGGGTTGGGAAAAGTTGGACTCCTAAAGAATCTACAAAGCCACCCATATAGCATTCAGGTGAGAGTTGTTTGATATGATGATTTCAGAAGTATTTCACTGAAATCTAATAAGTTGCTCAGTATCATATCATATTAAAGACTACTGAAATCTTAGAATACGACTTTACAATATGCCAAGTTGAGTGTTTTTTCCTCACAAATCTTGGTGATGGGTGGTCTGTGGAGCCAGAGGTGACAGATGACATTGAAGCATTCACATGCCTAAAATGTATAGCGAGGTCCGGGAGAAGTCTATTATAATGGCGTTCGCAGCATCATGCTGAAACAGATGGTGGGACAGGGCGAGCAACTGATGACCAAATCCAAGGTGGATTTCTCCTTGCTCCCACCTGGCAGAGGCAACCTTATTTCACACTTTCAATGTGTGAACGGCGGGTACCACCTTGCCATCTTCAAGCGATCTGACTAGCCAATCTTCTCGTGCGCTACCTCGTTCATCCTGGACAAAGGTGGCAGAAGACAGCCTTCGGTATCATGGATCCGGTGTGGCCAAGTGGCCCTATCCTTCCCCTTCCCTCATTGACTTGCTTCAGAAAGTTACTGCGTAGACAGAGGAGGATGAAGAGGAGGAGCCAGATATTGATTACAATGATCGTATTGATGATGACTGGAAATTACAGTAGTGTAAAACCAGAAGCTAACATATCGCTTACCGCATCTGTGGTTTGTATGATACACAGGATGAGAATTCAGAATACTTTAGACAAAGTAAAGTCATATTGTCTTACTTTTTTCGATATGCGTTAATTCCATTATACTTTATATGTATGAAAAACCAAAGCGGCAAATATATACATATATATATATATATATATATATATATATATATATATATATATATATTTATATAATATGTATATATATATATATATATATTTATATATATATATATATATATATATATATATATATATATATCCCTAGTTGGCACCTTAGGGAGACATATTGGGGGGAAGTGTCTTCATTAGGGAGACAACTGGTCATTAAGAAGACAATTTTCGTGTCTCCATTGCGTAAATTGCCATTGAACATGTATTTTAAAATTTGCATATAAAACAAATGGAAATGTCTTCCAAATGACCCATCTAGGAGTATATATATATATATATATATATATATATATTATACATATAGAGTGGATTTCTGGCTGTCAAGTTAAATTCATATTTTTTTTCAGACAGGAAGGCTTTAAACAAATACGTTTGAATGAACCATTTTTAACTTAATCTTAAATAAGTTTTAATGATAACAATCTGGCACCTAAATTGGTGAAACCGACAGAGCATTTTGGCACAGTGATTTCCTTTATAAAAATACCCTTACTCAAACTCTTCAAATACAAAATTAAATGAAATAAAAGATGCACACAAAAAGTGTTCAATTATATTTTAGGTTTGAATTTTGTTGATTAGTCACTTTCACATGTTGTGATCAAAATTTGTATGTTCACCTCTTTTGATCTGCTATTTTCGGGGTATCTGCATATGAATTGCCATCGTGCTTACTTTTTTCATTTGATTTCAACAAATGAGGCGTCAAAATGCTTAGAGTTGCATGTTGCATCTTTTTTTTAATATACAAAACACCATATTTGAGCTATGATCTAAAGACAAAGTGCTAAGTCATCTTTTTTAGGTAGTCTGTCATGTATGTATACGGATTTGGGGTAGTCTACAGTGTAATGACACCAAATTTTTCGTATTTTGGCCTTTCTTGTATCAAACTTGCTTTAATCATATAAATAACCATCTCAATCGATTATGACACAGTTACCCTGAAGAAATGTTATATTTATCTCTGTATGTTGTAAAGTTTAAAAGTTACAGAATTTACTGACTTTCCTCTCAAATCAAAAATGGCCGCCAATGACTCCCCCCCCCATGTTTACTTGGAAACAAAAAACAACAACAAAAAACAACAAATAGACATCCTGAGGGGTGCGTGGGGATCCCCCATTCCTACAAGACTATTAAGACTTTAGTGGTTAGTCAATCATATGAGGTATATTATAATTGTCATGTATGTATATGGACTATTTGGGCAATTTCCAGAGTAAACGACACTGTTTTTTTTTCGCATTTTTGGATTTTTCATGTATCATACTTGTTTTAATCATGCAAATAACCATCTCAATCGATTCCTCATGCCAAATTTACCCTGGAGATGTTATTAACATGTCCTTGTATGTTGGAAAGTTCAAAAGTTATAGAACTTAATGCTATTCCTCGCATATCCAAGATATGGCTGCCAATGACCCCCATGTGACATGATTTTTACTTGTAAAAAAAAAAAATCAAATAGACACCCTAAGGGATACAAAAAGGAGGGTGCATGGGGACCCCCCCCCCCCCCATTCCTGCCAGACTGTTAAGAAAAAGTAGTTAGTCTACTCTTAGGAGGTATGAGATTGTCATGTATATGTATATGTCCTACTTGGGAATATTTCTAGAGTAAACGACACTGGTTTTCCTCGCATTTTTGGACTTTTCTTGTATGTAGCTTGATTTAATCATGTAAATAACTATCTCAAACGATTCCTCGTGCCGTATTAACTCTGGAGTACTGTTTTATTTGTCCCTGTATGTTGTGTAATTGAAAAGTTAAACTATTTGGGTATTTTTCGGCGAAAATGACACCGAAATTTGCATATTTTTAGGCTTTTCTTGTTTCAAACTTGCTTTAGTCATGTAAATAACCATTGCAATCGATTCCTCGTGTCACATTTACCCTGAAGAAATGCTTTATTTCTAATTTTATGCTGTGTAGTTCAAAAGTTATAGAAAATAATGATTTTCCCTGAAAATCCAAGATGGCTGCCAAGATGGCCGCCAATGACCCCCATGGGACACGATTTTTTCTTGGGAACAAAAAAAAATTCATTAACTAGACACCCTAAGGGTTACAAAAAAGTAAGTTAAAAAAATGTGTTCGGGGGGTGCATGGGGACCCCCCATTCCTACCAGACTACGGGGGCCCAGAAGATTTATTCAGCTGAAAAGGGTCACACTTTTTAATGGTCTCATCATATAAGGATGTGTCCAAGGGTCAATAAAATGAATTGCTGGCAAGTCACATCCTGTACCGTAAGCCTAGGGACCACAAAAAGGGACCCCGAAAAATGGATTTATTCAGCCGAAGGGGGTCACGGACAAAAGTTGGTGGATATTGTTCCTTTGGGTGTACTTACCATGAAAACAGCAATGCCAGCTATTTTATCCTGTACGGGGCCCCAGACAGTAGCCCCAAAGGGCCCCACAAATATGGTGTTATATATTCAGCTGAAAAGGGTCACGGCTAATTTCTTTTGCAATGGAAGTAGTTCCCATCAGAGATATCCAAAACACCAACGCCAGCTATTTTATCCTGTACGGGGCCCTAGACAGTAGCCCCAAAGGGCCCCACCCCCCCCCCCCATAGGCCTACGTACAAACACACACAAACATTGATTTTATTCAGTTGAAAAGAGTCACGGCTAATTTCTTTTGCAATTGAAGTAGTTCCCATCAGAGATATCCAAAACACCAACGCCAGCTATTTTATCCTGTACGGGGCCCTAGACAGTAGCCCCAAAGTGCCCCACCCCCCATAGGCCGTACGTACAAACACACACAAACATTGATTTCATTCGTGCAGCTGAGAAGAGTCACGGCTAATTTCATTTGCAATGGAAGGAGTACCCATCAGAGATATCAAAAACACCAAAGTCAGCTATGTTATCCAGTACGGGGCCCCGGACAGTAGCCCCAAAGGAGCTCCCACCCCCCCACCCCCCGAACACACACACACACATTAGTTTCATTCAGCTGAGTCACGGCTAATTTCTTTTGCAATGGAAGTAGTACACATCAGAGATATCAAAAATACCAAAGCCAGCTATTTTATCCTGCACGGGGCCCCAGTCAGTAGCCCCAAATTGCTCCCCCCCCCCCCCCCACACACACATTGTTTTTATTCAGCTGAAAAGGGTCATGGCTACTTTCTTTTGCAATTGGAAGTAGTAGGCATACTCATCAGAGATATCCAAAACACTATAAAGCCAGTTATTTTATCCTGTACGGGGTCCCAGACAGTAGCCCCGAAGTGCACCCCCCAACACACACACACACACACACACTCACACACACACATTAGTTTCATTCCGCTGAAAAGGGTCACGGCTAATTTCTTTTGCAATGGAAGTAGTACCCATCAGAGATATCCAAAATACCAAAGCCAGTTATTTTATCCTGTATGGGGCCCCGCACAGTATAGCCCCAAACACGGGTAATTTCTTTTGCACTGGAAGAAGTACCTATCAGAGATATTCAACACACCAAGGCTAGTTATTTTATCCTGCACAGAGCCCCAGACAGTAGCTCCACAGTGTCCCATCCATTATACATGTACTGTGAATCAGCTGAAAATGGTCTTACAAATTCTTTTGTAACGTTAATATCAGGGCCTACTAAACAGAGATATCACAAACACTAAAGCAAGTCATCTTATCCTGTATACGTGGTCCCACTGGATACAGTAGCAAAACACTCAAGAAATTTGCAAAGGAAGCATACTTCTGTATAGTGCACAACCAAGATGACCATATTACGAAAACCCAGTGGCGTATCTAGGGAAGACAGCGCCCGGCGCAAGCGAGGAAATCTACGCCCCTAATTTCTGAAAAAGTGTTCAACCCCAACCCCATCCCGGAACGGTAGGGACTTCATGCTTTTTCATATATGCTTTTTCAAGCACTTAAAAGGGGTCTTTTGAAAGTGATTTGAATGTAATAAACTGTGATAAATTTTATGGAGCGAGTGAGCCGAAAATTTTTTTATTTCAGCTTACAAAACATGGAATTCTTGTCATTTTTTGCTTACTAAATCTTACAATTCTAATCAAGATATAGTGACGGCCTTATAGATAACGATTTGTACCAACAAACTAAAATACTCCAACTTATTACGCGCGAGTGAGCCGAAATTTGTATATTTCCGCGTCATCATCACGTTTTTTTTTCTTATCTTTTTTGTGACAAAGTTTGGCGAGCGATCGCAGCGAGCGAGCCGAAAAATTTTTGTATTTCAGCTTACAAAACTAATAGATAACCTAACGACTTATACCAACAAACTGAGGACTTGAAAAAATACTCTAAATTACTACGCGCGAGTGAGCCAAAATGTGTATATTTCCGCGTCATCATCACGTTTTGTTCTTATCTCTTTTTTTTTTTGGATAAATTTTGGCGAGAAAGTGCAGTGAGCTAGCCGAAAAATTTTTGTATTTCAGCTTACAAAACATGCAATTCTTGTCATTTTTTGTTTATTAAATTTTACAATTCTAATCAAGATATAGTGACGGCCTTATAGATACGATTTATACGAACAAACTGAGGACTTGAAAAAATACTCTAAATTAGTACGAGCGAGTGAGCCGAAATTTGTATATTTGCGCGTCATCATTACGGTTTGTTCTTATCTTGTTTGATTTTTTGCGCCCCCCCCCCCCCCCCCCAATGTTCGAAACCGTTGGCGCCCTGCTTTGATCCAATCGGCGATCGCTTCAGAGCGAATAAAGTCGGTGTAACATTTTGCATGCTAAATATAAAATGACATGTGTGAACACAATATACATTGTCATTTTGTCCGCATCATCATGTTTTGTTTTTATCTTGTTTGATTTGGTTTTCTGCCCCTACCTCCCCTCCCCTCCCTCCCCCCCCCCCCCCCGGGTCCGGGCGAGGGTTTTTTTTTTCTTCTTTTTTAGTTTTCTTCTTCTTCTTCCTTTTCTTCCCCCTCTTCTGTCTCGTTTTTTTTTTATTTTTCGTTTTTTCGTTTTTGGCGCCCCCAAGGAGTGGCGCCTGGGGCCCTTGCCCCCCCCCCCCCCCCCTAGATACGCCACTGCGAAAACCAGTCATTTCATCTTGTACTGGGCCCAGGTTACAGTAGCCATAAAGTGCCCCTCCCCCACATAATTATTATGACATCATTTAGCTGAAAAGAGTCATAGTTGTTTTTCTTTTACAATCGAAGTAGGCCTTAGTTTACATCATAGATACCCAAAACATCAAAGCCAGTTAGGTTTTCCCAGCCAATTTCGCACTTTTGTTGGTTCATTTGATAGAAGGTTCGAATTCGTAGAATGGGTATTCAAATTGGCTGGTACCCTACGTTCATTCAAATTCGCCTTGACTTGCCGAAAAGGGTATTTCAGTCATTAAATTTCGCTAAAGACAGTCAAATTCCAAACGTGTTCATTCAAATTCAATTCATGCTATTTCTTTGTTTCAGATCATTTTAGCATGTCATTCTATGTGTGTTTTCGTTTCATCTATAAATTACTGTTATAAAGCAGTAAAAGTATCATATTTCTTATCTAGTAGAACTGGATTTGGTTGTTCTGTAACCAGAATGGTAACGCTCCTTCTCTTTCATATACATGTCATTATAGGCCTATACGTGTACCAGTAATGCAGATTAACTTCATTTTTTTATAGCCATGACAGCACGATAGATACAGACGTATATCTCTAGAAGACATAGAAAGAATTATTTTTAAAAAAAAACATTTGAGGATCATAACCATGACTTCTTGAAACTGGCCGACCGCTCGTAATAAAGCGCTCGTAACGGCCAGATAATTTGTGGCTTCTTATACTTCTTTGGATTAAAAAAGCACGTTAAAAAAATGGTGTCAAAGTCTCTTAAACGAATACGAAAACATGAAATGCTATGATGCTTACAAAACAATAACTACGACGAAAGAAAATAAGGAAAGAGGCCAAGCATGAACATATCTGTTTAATTGACTGCAGAACATGTTAAATTAGATGGCCAGAAATCAAGTTGAATGAACGAGCGCAGCATGTAATCACGTGACTATATCATTATGAATTTATGAATGAACGGATAGTGGAATGGTACTTGTCTTATATATGGATTTCAGTTGAAAAAGTGTTATTTAGAATAAGGTTAGAGGTAATGTGAATGTTTCAAAATAAATTTGAATGAAGAGATTAATATGATATTGAACTACCATGTCATCTAGGCGAAATTTTTGCTAAATTTAATTCAACATTAAAGAATTCGATTAAAAGAGGTGCGATATTGGCCCGGATGCAGGGCCCTTGACAAGTATAGCCCCAAGGTATTCCCACCCCATATGAATTAATTGTTTTTAGGTGAAAAGAGTCATGTATGCCTATTTTCCTTGGCAGTGGAATTAACAGCTGAGATACGTAAAACACAAACCCATCCAGTTAAGGGGCCCCCAACCAGTAGCTGGAAAGTGCTCCCGTATTATTTTATTCTAAGTGAAAAGAATCACTGCTATAATTTCTTTTGCATTGGAAGTAGTACTCAAGGAGGTATCAAAAACACCGAAACCAGTTACTGTATATAGGTGTACGGGGCCCCACGGAGTGTTCCTAAAGTGTCCCCACATGTAATTCCACTATCAAGATCTGCATCCCGATCTATTCAATCTGTCAGATCGGGAGAGAGCGGCAAAAGTGTACGGGGACCGGGAGCATCGTAGCAGCAGCGTTTGGGTGATGGGGCTGGATCTGGCAATTTTACAGATCGGGAAGAAATTTTGAACTGGTTCAAAATTTCTTCCTCATCTCCCAATCAAGATTGACCTATTTTGAATCGTAGCTCAATCGGAGAGAGAGCAGTGACAGTGTAAATACCGCGGGATGAGCGTAACAATTTCAGGTTTTTCTGACCGTAGTAACAGCGGCACAAGAACGGGAAATATAGCCTAAACTAGACACCGACGACATGGTCCCGCTGCTGCGCCGCTTTCTTGATCAAAGCACGACCTTCCCGCTTTAATGACGCTCTCACTAAGTTCTCTACTCTCGTATAAAATCAAGGCCTGTTCCTACGACGCTTCATTCCTGCTTCGATAACGCTGTTGGCCGCTTTCCCTACGCTGTTCCTACGCTTCCCAGACTCAATTATGCACGTCTTCCGCTCTCGCCGCTCTAAAATCGAACGTAGCCGATACGCTGGAAAATGTTTGCCAGAACAGCAAAACTGATAATGATGAGGAGGACGTTGTCGTTGTCGCGAAAATGAAGACGAAGGAGCGCATATCTAAGAAGAAGAAGAGATGCAAACAATAAAGAGAATAAAGCAAAACATTTTGGAGCTACTGTCTGGGGGCCCGTGCAGGATAAAATATCTGACTTTGGTATTTTGGATATCCGATGGGTACTACTTCCATTGCAAAAGAAATTAGCCGTGACCCTTAATTCGGCTGAATGAAACCAATATACAGTGTATGTGTGTGTGTGTGTGTGTGTGTGTGTGTGTGTGTAGGGGGCACTTTGGGGTTACTGTCTGGGGCCCCGTACAGGATAAAATAACTGGCTTTAGTGCTTTGGATATCATACCTCTGATGAGTACTACTTCCGATTGCAAAAGAAAGTAGCCGTGACAGGCCCGTAGCCAGGGGGGGGGGGGGGGGGGGGGGGGGGGTGCGTCGGGTGCGTACGCACCCCCCAAATTCTGAAAGGCCCACTTTTTCATAATAACGGTTTTTAGCAATTCTCAAGATAACAATCCAAATAAATATAAAGACACATTATATGCTACGTAAATGTGGAAGAGTACGTTTAACAATGTTAAAAATAATTGTACGAAACCCTTTTGTTGTATGAACCATCGGATCGTCCCCATGCACACAAACACAAATGTTATGTATCAATTTGTGCGAGCTATTATTATATTGGCACTGCGATGCCATGGCCCTTAGCGCGTGTGACCGGTGTTTTTTTTTTTTTCCACTGGCCGCCGGAGTACGTGCGATTCGTGGATGACATTGAGGTTGACACTTGCATTTTTTCACAGGAACAGAGGTAAGTGGATGAAAATCTAATAGCCTCAAGTTTACATATAATGTGACCCTGCACCTCAAAACAAACAAAAAGTCGCCAGACATGAATTTTTAGTTAAGACCATATTCTCAAAGAGCACACTTTAAGCTTTAAAATGATGTATAACTCAAATCAAATGGACTCTCCTAACCTATCTAAATATTGGAAAGAAAGCACAAACTCAGGAAAAGTGTGAACTGAGAAAAGAGGCTCTTATTTAAAGTACAGTGTCTATTCAAGCGCTTAATCTTTACCAAACCGTGCTGGCTGTGCGATGAATGAGACAAAAAACAGGAAGTAAACCACCAGAGTAACAACAATGAAGGGATTATCAGATTAAACTGAAATTAAGCATGCCTCATTAACACATTCTGTCCATAATCAATGCCAACTTTCAAAGCGGTAACACTATCTTTTCAAAAGTTATCAGTTGAAAGTGAAGAGTGTGGACAAGGTTTTTCAGAAATGAAAAAGGGATTCTAAAGACACACCTAACCACACTATTCTACCAAAAAATGTTCGAGATAAACTGCTAAAAAACACAGTAATTCCTGCCCATTTTATGATACCAAATTTTAGCATAATGTAAAGGAAGACCCTCTCTTTCAGAAAATATGAAAAAGTCAAGTTCGGTTAGGTTGACCCACTTCACTTATTTTCAGTCCTCATGCAAAATCAGTGTGTGCGACTTTATGTTCGTTTTGAGGTGCACGGTCACATATGATAAAAATTAAAGAAATTTCCTCGAAATTACTATAATCGAAAACCTGAGACATTTTATATCTACGTCTCACAAAGATATAGTACATGTACATATAAGTACATGTTGGCATGATAATGCCTGGGGATAGATTATTATGTCAACTATTTTCCATTATGAATGCATGCTCCAATCAAATTGTGAAAAGGTGGTCATGAATTAGCATTTCTTACGAACGATCAGGAGAGACAAAACAAAATGAAAGGCCTGTCTTGCTCCAGTTCTCTATTAGTTATACATTTTCTCATGTTGTGACAGTTCGATTGGTTCTCATTTTGAAGTGAGCCAAAACCTAAGAACATTCTCACTTATAATTTCCAAAGAGTATTATGCAGGCACACAAACTCAATTTAGTTGTATTTCATTTAAATGTAATGGGTAAGAGGGTATGAGAGAGAATGCTGAGCTATGAAGTAAAATGGTAAAGTAAAAAGTTTGTCAGATAGTATTACAAAAGCCTGAATATTGCAAGAGCTCCGGAGTAAAAACAGTCAGGGAAAAACCCTATGTATATGATAACATTGTGACAGCGTTAGACTGCATTGTGACGCGTCGTTATTTAATTTACATTCTTTATTCATCTTTTTCATAAAAAACACAGGTAATGAGCCGGATTGGGTTAAAATTCTTACTTACAGCTTTGTAGAAGTCTGAGTCAACAGTATCACACAGTACTTCAAGACGTATTAGTACAAACGATTTCTTGAGCCTGCACCGTTTCAGGCTCTGTTCTGGATACGGCGGTAGAAACTCATTCTTTTTTGTTGTTTATTTTATCATTATTTACTAATCTCTTTTCTAACTTACAGGTAGCGGATTTCTTTGCAGGCCAAATTCGGAAATGTACTGTTGATTATTACTTATACATTTTCTCATGCTGTGACAGTTCTATTGGTTCTCATTTTAAAGTGAGCCAAAACCTAAGAACATTCTCACTTATAATTTCCAAAGAGTATTATGCAGGCACGCAAACTCATTTTAGTTGTATTTCATTTAAATGTAATGGGTAAGAGGGTATGAGAGAGAATGGAAAGTGCTGAGCTATGGAGTAAAATGGTAAAGTAAAAAGTTTGTCAGATAGTATTACAAAAGAAACTCATTCTTTTTTGTTTGTTTATTTTATCATTATTTACTTATCTCTCTTCTAACTTAAAGGTAGTGGATCTCTTTGCAGCCCAAATTCGAAAATGCTTAGAGACAGCTAGTAACCAAATATGCTACTATAATTATTTTAATAAATAAGAAATAACCATTCCAGTATGTATCTTAGTGTGCACAGTAAGACAGATCAAATCAAATAGGATAACATCTGAGCACTAAGCCTGAGGTCTGAATTTGCACTCAACTTCTTCCAATTGCTAACGGATGTTTAATTTTTGAATTTCACTGACCTCCAAATTTCACAAAGAAAACCTTCTTAGCATGATGGTTAATATGACATTTGACTGATATTGGAGATGTTTGCGAATCGGATCTACTACGGTACCTTTAATATTATTAAATCTAAAATGATTATTTGAAAGTTCGGAAATGCTGGAAATATCCTACCACAAGGAGGCAAAATATAAATGGTTCACATTTACAATTCATTTTGTTTTAAAAATTTTCTTATTTATTTTCGTTTTTGACAAACTCGCATACCAACGGCTGATATACTGTATAGTAAAGTGAATGTTTCATCTTCCAAACAGCATCCAATGGGATGGAAAACTCCAACTGAAAGGTGGACACCGTGACCATACTCGCTAAAGAAAACGCGTAATAGGGGTCGTTTTTTCTCACGGATTAGATGGAAAGTGTGATGTACGAGCGTATATAATCAAAGGGTATCAAAAAGGCCGAAATTTGGGAAAATGGTACATTGTTCAATCATGATGAAGTACTTCTTTAGGGTGCAGGAAACATTTAAGGAATACTTGTTTTTAAGGCCCAAAAAAATCATATGATCATTACTCGTTTAGGGGCCATTTTGAAAGTCCATGTATGAGCATGGTGTCCACCTTTTAATTGTCGCTACCCCTCCCGGGACAGTATCAAAGGACCGTTTTGTTAATTAACGCAATCCCCCCTTCCTTTAAAAATCCTGGCTTCAGGCCTGCTAACGCGGGTATACAATAGAAAAAATAAAAGTTAAAACAACACCAGGAAAATCACTATTCTCAATTTTGCGGCGCGCTACGCGCGCAGAGTCTCGAACACAATTAAACTTTGCAACTTTCTGGTAAAATGAGTTTTTACTATTTCCTAGATGAAATACCGTAACGCGATTGCATGCAACAGACAAAAATACAAATTTCCTCGAGACTTTAAAACGTCATTAAAACAGTCAAAATTCACAATTTGCGGCGCGCTTCGCGCGCAAATTCTTATACAACTTTTGTAGTTCGGTCGTCCAAAGAATATATATATATATATATATATATAATTGTGTGTGTGTGTGTGTGTGTGTGTCATCATTGGTATTGGTACCGAAGGTCCAATTTTTTAGTGACCGCACCCCCCTTGAAAAATCCTGGCTACGGGCCTGCGTGACCCTTTTCAGCTGAAGAAAATCAATGTGTGTGTGTGTGGGGTGGGGGGGGGGGGGAGAGGGAGGGGGTAAGGGGGCAATTTGGGGCTACAGTCTGGGGCCCCATGCAGGATAAAATAACTGGCTTTGGTATTTTGGATTTCTCTGATGGGTACTAATTCCATTGCAAAAGAAATTAGCCGTGACCCTTTTTCAGCTGAATGAAACTATTGTGTGAGTATGTGTGTTGGGGGGGGGGGGGGGCACTTTGGGGCTACTGTCTGGGGCCAAGTACAGGACAAAATAACTGGCTTTGGTGTTTTGTATGTCTCTGATGGGTACTACTTCCATTGCAAATGAAATTAGCCGTTACTCTTATCAGCTGAATAAAGTCAATGTGTGTGTGTGTGTTTGTACGTAGGGCTTATAGGGGGTGGGGCACTTTGGGGCTACTGTCTAGGGCCCCGTACAGGATAAAATAGCTGGCATTGGTGTTTTGGATATCTCTAATGGGAACTACTTCCATTGCAAAAGAAATTAGCCGTGACCCTTTTCAGCTGAATAACACCATATTTGTGGGGCCCTTTGGGGCTACTGTCTGGGGCCCCGTACAGGATAAAATAGCTGGCATTGCTGTTTTCATGATAAGTACACCCAAAGGAACAATATCCACCAACTTTTGTCCGTGACCCCCTTCGGCTGAATAAATCCATTTTTCGGGGTCCCTTTTTGTGGTCCCTATAGGCTTACGGTACAGGATGTGACTTGCCAGCAATTCATTTTATTGACCCTTGGCCACATCCTTACATGATGAGACCATCAAAAAGTGTGACCCTTTTCAGCTGAATAAATGCTCTGGGCCCCCGGTCTAATATTCTATTATTATACTCCAAACACACACACACACACACACACGCACGCGCACAGCTATACGCAAACGCATACAAAAGTCACTTACTAGTATTGTACGCACCTACAAATCATACACAGCACATACCATGCAGCCCCCAACACACACTCACACACACACACACACACACACACACACCCACACCCACACACAAACACACACACATAAACACACACACACACTCACACACACACACACACATACGCATAACTATACCAGTCATACCCATCTCACCAAAGCATAACACCGGAGCAACCACCCCGAGCCGGGGGAGACAATCTTCGACGGGGCGACAATCCTTGTCGCAACAATTTTTTTTTGCCATCATAGATTGTCGCCATCGAGGTCAAAAATTGGGAACTGCACAAGCGTCAAAGATTGTCGCCAGACGACAATCTTTGGCGGGGTGACAATCTTTGACGCCAACTCCGTCAAGGATTGTCGCCCCGAGCCGGGGGCGACAATCCTTGTCGCAACAGACGTCTTTTCAAGCGTTTGTATTTCAGTTAATTTGGTAATGGAAGGTGAATAATGGAAATTTCACTGGAGAAGGAGGAGAGAAAATGCTACCGATTACCATGCAGTATCGATTACAGTAGAGTGGTTAAGCCCTCAAAATCACGAGAATTGTGCAAAATTTGACTAAAGTATGAAACTTTCACCAGTGTTAGTACATACCATAAGATTCATTTTAAGATCGGGAGGTAAGTCTGATTTGACCTCTGATGACCTCCAGAGGTCAATGAACTTTAAATATCAGAATATTGATGTTTGGAGACATTTGTGAATGCTACATGTGGTTATGTTGCACTAAACATGCATTTATACTATTGAGAAATCATTTTCTGATTGCACAGAGCATTGACAGGTTTTTACCTTTGACCTCTGATGACTTCCAGAGGTCAATGAACTTTAAATATCAAAATATTGATGTTCGGAGACATTTGTGAATGATAGAGGTGGTTATGATGCACTGAACATGCATCTATACTACAGAGAAACCATTTTTCTTGATTCCACAAAGCATTGACAGGTTTGTTCCTTTGACCTCTGATGACCTTTAGAGGTCAATGACCTCAAAATATCATAATATTGATCTCTGATGTCATTGGTTAATAGTAAACATGGTTAAGATGTACAAAACAAGCATATCTCTCTTACAATGAAATTATCTTCATATTCCAAAGAGCACAGACAAGTTTCTACCTTTGACCTCTGATGACCTTGAGAGGTCAATGACCTCAGAATGTCAGAATATTGATCTATGACATCATTGGTTGGTGATAAACATGGTAAAGATGTACAAAACAAGCATATCTGTTTTATATGACTTTGTCTTCACATTCCAAGACACACAGACGAGTTTTTACCTTTGACCTCTGATGATCTCGCGAGGTCAATGACCTCAAAGTATCAGAATAGTTTGGCATAATGGTAACCATGATGATGTTTTAGAGGGCATTCATAGGCCCTGCTTATCAACGAGCCATTACATATACCTTTCACCTATGAAAAACACACAAGGTCAAAGACCTCCGTTGAAATATGAGGATATTGATATTGATATTGCGATAGTAAATGCAATGTAGTTAATTGTTAATAATGTAGGGCTTACAAACCATGGATTTCTGTTACCAAAAAAGTGGCTACTCATTCCGCAGAACTTTGGAAATTATCTACATCGGGTATGTGCACAGAGCAAGGGCAGTGTTTTCACGTGATGGGGGGGGGGGACTTGGAAAATATGTGTAAACATAAGTCCATAGTGCAAAGGAGTGGAGCAGAGGGGGAAGGTGTGTGTGGTGATTGGATTTCGCATACTTAGAATTGAAATCAGTGATATAGTGCAGCTCTTTAACGTGTGCGTCATCACTTATATGGAAGTTTATGGGATGTGGGCGCATCTCACCGCCCCCCCCCCCCCCCCCCCCCGACGAAGTTGTTAAAATTTTTAGAATCTGATGCATACGTTTCGTGGAAAATTTGGAAAATTATGGATCGCCAAAGTGTACCAAGTCTATATGGATGGGAACCAAGGAAGGGCAGCATTGGAGAGGGTAGGGTATTCCACTCCCATTCGAGAGAGCTCTTGGATTTTTAGAAATGAGATTCAATGATCTGGCACACATGCACTTTTGAAGGAATATCTCGAAATTTGTATCAGAGAGGTGTAGTAAGTCTGCCATATTTGGGGGGAGACCAATCGAGGGAAGGATGTGGGTGGAGGTATCCCCCTCAATCATTATGGAGTTTTTGCATTCTTTTGTTTGCAATTCAATGATCTCTTGTGCCACTCTTGGTTGAATTATCACTTGGAGAAAAAAAAAATGTCCATCCCCAAATGTGTAGCCATAATGAATGCTTGGAGGGGAGACTGATATAGCGAGAGGAGGGTATGAAAGGGGCTGTCCTCTACACGCTCCAACCCTTCCCATGCGAGGGAGCCTTTACATTAAGAATAGAAATTAAAAAAATCTTGTATACACATTTGTGATGGAATATTTGGGAAATTATCAGTAAAAGGAGTATACTGAATCTATGGGTAGAAACCGAGGAGGAAAGGGGATACCCTATACCCCCTCCAACAAGAGGGCTTTTCTTTATTTCGATTTTCTTTACTTTTTGATGATAGTAACAAAAATAGTTAATCTCAAAAGTACTAAGTATTCATGGAAAGGGACCTAATGGAAGAGGGTGTGGGGAAGGAGTATGGAAAGGAAATTTTGCCTTTTAATCCGGTGCATACTATAGGTGAAATGTTCAGACAATTTATTTTCTATCAAAAAAGTTTTTAAAAAAAAGCATGTCAGGAAATACTTTGAAATACCCCTACTCCAAATCAATGTCCCGGTATGTGCATGTGTTTTATTCCACTTGTTGAAAAGAAGAGATAATTGTAAGAAACAGTATTGTTCAGTGGTCGCTTTCCCAGTCAAGTAAATTGTTTATCAATAAGGTGATTTCCTTCACCTGTATTCCTTAAGATGATGATGTAGGCCTGATATTTGCTTTGCATATGATTACATCTATTTCTTTTTTTAGTATGCTCGTTTATATTTTGATGTGAAAATTGTTCACTTTGCCATGATTTTAGTTGTACATGTAGAAAAAAATAATCCAAGACTGAAAATGAAACTGATACATTACCTAATGATTGACATGATGCACATAGTGTGTATTTCTATAGCATTAGCAATAAAAGTGAGCAACTCAAATGGCGTGTATACTCATTTCACATGAACATTAGCGATTTTCCTCTGACCTCTGGAGGATATTAAAAGATCAATGCCTCGAAATGTACAGCGTGTCCCAGAAAAAACGAAACCGAGTTTCATTGCAATTTTTTGCTATCATAATCATATATTTGTTTTATCAGATATGCATGAATGGAAAGATTTACTTCTCTTCTTTCATTTGATGCACAACTCATTGTTCATAATTCATGCATGGCTGAGTTAGAACAATAGAAAATAATGCTGCTAAATTTTCATATGCACGAGCAAATGGCGACTTTGGATGAGTTTTTAAGGCTTATTCGGCAATCCTTTGTATAGATGAAATCATGGCCTTAATATCCATTCTTTTTCCTTTCAAATGATATCTCATGCGTAAAAAATGATCTACGGCTACTCGAAAAAACTTAATTTGAAAATATGTGTCCATTTTTACTCAGAAAGATGGATAGTAATCAAGGAGTCAGTTAGCTTTACCGACGCCTGCCCGACTTGGCAGATAACAATG